>NC_143077.1:4060151-4363181 GCF_052426305.1 Pelodiscus sinensis | reverse complement strand
ATTAACCGACAGGGGCTGGAGCAGCTCCTCTTCCACTCTTGGCAGGGGGCTGCTTCAGCCCCACAGGGCCCACCATAGGCAGGAGCTGCTCCAGCTGGCCGGAGCAGCCCCTGTCTGTGACTGGCCTGGTCCCCCTGTGGCTGGTCACACACTGTGGCTCCCTGGAAACAGGGTTACCTTTTGAAACAACTTCTTACATCCCCAGTACATACCCCAAAAAGTTTACTATGTAAAGACGTAGAGCAGTGGCCGAGGACTAGACACAGTGAGCTTTTTACTTCCTCCTGCTCCCATCCCCTCCAAAAATACAAAGCTACCACTCAAGCTAGAGGATTTCACTAACTGTCTGCTTACCTCGTTTCAGGACAAAGCTAATAGCTTTTCATACACATATGGCATCTCCTCATTGTTGGGAAAGTTATATCTGGAAAAAAAACCTTGTTATTTACACTTAAGGAATTAATCCTACATCCATCTTCATGAATGAACAATTACTTTGTTACCTATTAGATTCATGTTTTGGATCCTGTCAGGTTGAAAATTGTGTCTGTAATCCTAGATCTACAAGCCAGACACAGAAAGATGGAATTAGGTGCTTTCTAACAAAAAACTGTGTTAAAAATGCACACAAGCAATATGTTCTCCCTCTTACAAAATGTACCAGATAAAATTATTATTTGAAAACGAAATACCAAATTATTGAGTGAGCATGGTTCTGTCATGCTACTTAAGTAACAAATCACAATGCTTTATTGCTGTTTTGTTTTGTTTTTAATTCTCAATTATGACACTATTTAGCCAGAATTCAGTTCCTTTGTGGGTGGGGTAGATTTTATGTACGCTGTCTTGATCCTTAACATTAACAATGTAATTTCCCAACCCAGCCTGTCCTTGCAGACAGAATTATAAACTTTAGACTAAGAATTTTTCAAAAAAGGCAAATGCTTTGTAGTACTGAGGTCATAATGTAACATTTTTGGCTCCCCTGTGAAATCTCCTTTCGTGCTACGCTGTTGGTTTATTTAAATCCGCCTAAATGAATTTCTTTAGTTTTTAAACTTGTGAAGCACCAGCTTTTGTCTGTTTCAACTTCCACAGATTCATCAGGCCTGCAAGCCAATCTGCAGGAAGTGTAAACGCCATGTGACTGAGCTTACAGGGCAAGTGGTCCAAGAGGGGACCAGACGATACAGACTCTGTAACGAGTGTCTGGCTGAAGCGGGCATAGACAGCATCCGCATTGACTTGGATGGCGAACCACAACTTGACTTTCCACAAGACGGGGATAAAGATTCTAGGTGGAATTACAGCGAAGACAACCGGTCGGATGTGGAGATTGTGGAAGATGGATCTACCGACTTGGTCATCCAGCAGGTTGATGACAGTGACGATGAAGCAGAAGAACAGGAAGTAAAGCCAAATATTAGGTAGTTGTGAGTGAACTGAAAATTAGTGAAATGTCCCCTCCTACATTGACTTCCTGTGTCTTGACCATTCGTTCCCAACCAGCCTGTTCTTACTATACAAAGATCTACTTACTACATTGGCTTTTTATGAACTTGTCTAAATTTGCATGCATTTATGGACATGCCACTGAGTCCATTTTGAATTTCATTACTCAAAGTATCAACATTTTGCTCATTAGAATTCATCCTGAGATGGAATAATGGATGAACAATGAATCTGACGTACTAAAATAACTCTTTATAGCAGACGGTGGGTCCCTTTCGCAAACCCTTTTTTCATTGTGGGGAGGGGTAAAAACATTTTAAGACAAATTTCACACTTCATTGTAAATTACCCTATTTTAAAACTTTTCTAGGCATGGCGGTGGGGGGATTATAGCCAGGATCACCTGGTGACAGCACAGTACAAGAAGGTAGCTCAGTGTAGAACATAAGAAAAAATCTTCTTTAAAATCCAGAAATGAGGGTGCCCTTCTATAATAATGTCTTGATATCCAGTTTAGAGAAGCCAGGCAGAGCTTTCAGAAATATTGTATATAAAATGTTTTAGATGTGATAGCGCACATATTGGGAAAAGCACTTTTTTTTTTGTAAAATTTCTTCTTAAAAAAAAAAAAAAAAATTAGACCATTCATTCAAGAAATCTTTGCCCAGAAAATAAACAAATGGATACAACTTCTAGTAAATGCATGACAGATCAAGTGATGGCTGACCAAAATCATTCACTCATACCGTTAAATGTTTATTCAGTCTAAAAATCGGGAATACTCCTTCTTCCCATCAGACTTACTCAGTCTTTTGTTAACTGCTGAGGAAAGCAATTTTTATAAAATAATTTAAAAAAAATTTTTTTAACTTCTCTAAAGTGCCAAACCGACATGACTGAGAATTGTATGTAATGGAGACAATCTTTTGAGCCACACAGGACTCTGACCAAAAGAGGAACTTTATGTTGCTCAAAAGCTTGTCGCGCTCACCAACAGATGTTTATCCAATAAAAGTTAGTACCTCACCCATCATGAGTGAGGTTTGTTAGTTATAAGAACAGAAACTGCCTTTAGTAATGCTACTTGGAAAGGAAATTCAAAGGCGAAAGGGTTGTTTTAGCCTTCATGCTAGTTCCCCTCTTAAGCCTTCCCTTAAGTTATCAACAATGGTTTCACAGCTAACTAACATGTATACTAGGGATGTAAGCAACTACATGACTATCTGATCAGCATAAGCTTATCGGATTGTCGACTAGTCTCTCAGCTGGTTGCTTCTCCCTCCCCCTTGCTGCCTCTATCAGAGAGAGGCAGCAAGAAGGGGAAGCAGGAGCCGATGCTGGGGGGAGCCGACTTAAAAATCGCTTCCGCCCAGCACCGTCTCCACTGGAGGCAGGAGAGGGCAGAGGGGTAACGGGCACCAGCCGTGAGCTGGGAATCAGCTGATTCCCAGCTCGTACCCAGTCTTAGATGCTGTGCCCCCACTTTTAAAATGTATTAAGAGCTATAAGGCCCTTAATGCATTTAAAAAGCAGAAGTGCAGTGGGGGAGGGACCCGGCGCAATAAACACAAATCAACTGTCCCAGCTTGCGTCTGGTCCCCAGTGCTGCACACCAGCCTTTTAAAGGTATTAAAAGCCTCCTGGCTCTTAATATCTTTAAAAGCCAGCGCCACAATGGGGTTAACTCCTGGGGTCAGGATCTAACCCCTTGCAGCTCCCCTGCTTATCAACTAGTCAATTAGTTCATCAAACTAAATTTAATATCCCTAATGTAAAATTAGTTGGTATTAGTTACGGTCCTAAGCCACTGAATATACAGTGGTCTGTACTCAGTTTGAATTGGTGAGTTAAAAGGTCCACGTAACTTAATGTTCCCAAAGTCATTCAGTTACCAAACAAACCTAGTAATCTTTTCCTGAGCTTTCTCAGTTATACGAAGCACCAGTGAACAATATGCACTGAAAACAATATTTGCAATTTGTTACTTTGTCTCCAGTTAGAATACAAGAGGTGATAAGTGCCAACCAGAGACTGCTGCAGAAACAAAATAAGCCGCTTTTACTCTCTGATACAGTGAATGAGTTAACCAGCACTGCAAACATGAAACAAACCCATGCATGTTAGACAGAAATAATCTGGAGTTGGATAATTAAAAGATAATTTAACATCATTATTAAAAGCTTCATCCTGCCCTTATGAAAATTACTGATAGAATTTATTTCAATGGGTGCAGGATTGTACATTTCTATTTTCTAGAAGTCTTTCTTGTCTGAATTTTTCTCTGATAGTAAATTGCAGGTTTTATTTCTTTGCACTGTATCAATAAGCATGCTTGCCTGAAGTCTGGATTAATTACAGCAACGTTACAAAAGTGTACTATTATAATCGCTCTACCACTTACATCTTTTAAGAAAGCACTACTTGAAATCCCCTTATGTAAAGCTGCATTATCTTAATTTGATATCTGCATTACCTGAGAGATCAGCTATTTTTTTGGGAGGGGGGAGGGGAAATACTGGTGGCTAGCAGGAATGTTAAATGGAAACCTGACTGAGGCCTTTCTGGAGATCATAGTTTGGGTTCTACATGTCCACGCTGGCAGAGAATGAGTGCAGTCCAGAAGTAGCATAGAATCATAGCATACTAGGACTGGAAGGGACCTGGAGAGGTCATTGAGTCCAGTCCCCTGCCCTCATGGCAGGACCAAGCACCGTCTAGGCCATCCCTAGGTCTAGGGATGAGGATGCTAGGAAGAGGAATACCCTCGTTTACTTTTGCCTGCTTCAGAAACAGTATTAACTTCCTCCAAAGAAAGTTGTCTGTTCTCTCTCATATGGCAGAATGGGATAACCAGGGCTCGACAGTTACTGTAATCTACTCGCCCGTGGCAAGTAGATTACAAGCCGGCGCAGCATGGTCTGCACGTGCGCAGCGTGCCGAACCATGCGGCTGGCGAGCGGGGCTCACCGCCGCTTGGCGAGCCCTGGGGATCCCCATAGGTGAATTCTGACAAGTGAAAGGAGGTTTTAATTTTGGTTATTCCAGATTTTTCCCCTGCTCTCCGTGGTGTACTTATGTTCCTTTTTACGCAGAAATTTGCACAGGAGGTTTGCTCTGAAACTGCACAGAAAACTTTTGAAGTTTTCCGCCTTGACAAAACTCCTGTACTGGCTGGCAGGGGCAAAAAATCCAAACCAAGTTCTTCCTTTTCTGCCAAAACTTTTATTACGAGTAAATACTTTGCAATATAGTCTCTGATCACCCCATACTAACTTTCAGACCTAGCAAAGGAATGTGTATAGAGTGATGGAAGGGTTTCAAGCGGCAATTCACTCAGTAATTGGGGAACAGAAACCTGATTTATAGGTAAGAAGGAAAACAGTTCTGTCACCATAAAATCTCCATGGCAGAGCCCTCTCGGCCACAATATTGGGTGATCGATCACAACAGAGGAGGGGAGGGAGGGTGTTTTAGGACCACCCACGTTACTTGGGTTTCATCCACTGAGGACATCTAGACCAGGAAGGTGGGTTTAAGGTATGCAACTCTAGCTACACAAAATAAGTTGGTTTACCTTAAGCTGAGCATGGCAGTGGCCACACAGTAGGAGGCCAATGGGAGAAAATGCTCCAGTTGGTTTCCCTTACTCTTCGCAGCTTTGAGGAGTACAGGCCTTGCTTAGAGATGGCCTCAGCATTTGATTTATGGGACTTTACTAGATCCACTAAATTGAACACCGGCACGGTGCGTGAAGACGTGGCCCTGGTATCGAGTCTATTGGGCCTGAGGGGGTTTTCTTTTTGGAACGTGGAAATGCTGGTTTGAATCCGGATATCTGATTACGTGAACATTGGTCTATCTCCAGATGCTTCTGAAGAGAGTACAAAACCCCTCTAATGGACAATTACGGAAAAACCTCATGTGAGGGGAAATTTCTTCCTGACATTAGGCAGTTTGTGGCTGGCTATGTCCGGACACACAAGGGTTTGTAGAGTTTTCCACATTTTTTATTTTTATGAGACTATCTCAAGGCAGTGATTTCAACAGGTAAATCATGTTTTGTATTTTAAAGTATCGGTTTTATACTTGTTGCCTTTTTAAATTTGATTTATTGTTCACATTTTTGTACCACAAAACAGGGTAAACAGAAGTGCCTGACGCTGTCATTCATCACTTTACATTCCTTTTATCATGTTCCCTCTGTTCCTTTTTCCAAATGTAAATGGTCCTAATTTTTTAAACATCTCCTCTCATGACGTTCTTTGCATGTTAGATGGGAATGTCCCACCACTCTTCTTCAGAAACCCCTTCCCTTTCTGCACAGAAAATAAAAGCAGGGCCCTGGCTGAGCGAATTGTACTAGAAATGGGGCTGAGAACCTGCTGGCTTCACGGGCCCATTCAATACCAAAAATAACGTATCTGGCAAAAGCTGATTGTATTACTTTCCTCTTGGCACTCTGCCAGACCACAGACAAATCCGCTGACTTCCTGCCCCTTGAAACACCCTACAGAGGCTGCTTACAACTGTTTCATTGACATCCTCTCCGAACAGTCCAGGACCTGACTGGAACGTGGGCGGTCATGCCAAAGGTCAGAGCGATGGCCGTAGCCAGGCCTAGTGGTTAGAGTGGGGCTAAAGGACATGAAGGAAAAGTGGCCGAACTGAGGATGAGTCAGGGCTCAGAAACCAAAGCCTGAGCCAGAGACTTTGTCAGGAACTTAAGGATGGGAAAGAGCAAGAGCGAGCACAGGAAGCCGGATGGAACCCAGCTGCCAGCAGGGAATGTGTGGAGCAGTCGGTAAACTCTGGGTTCAGTAGTAATTAGCTCACCCCCCTCTATCAATTAAGGGGCTCCTGTTTAGGCTCAACTATGTCTAGTGTGTTAGGAGACTTTTCTGACAGTACCTCCCCCACCAAGGGTGCCTTCCAATGGTAGGAAGGCCTTGTCTTTCTGGCGAAAGGTGAGTGTGAGATCCAGAGCACGGACATTCCCTTCTGGTTCCCAAGATCCTTCTTCAAGGCCATCATCCTGCTCTACCAGGTAGTAAAGTTGACCTCAGAGTCACGTAGAATCCAGGATTTCTCAGACTTTATACGCAGCCTAACCCTGAACCTCCCTGCAATGGAGCTGCCAGAGCCGTGGTGTCCAACTCATTCTGAAGCAGTAGCCTGCTACAGTGGCTACCATTGTAGTGAACTAGCCACCTTATTCTGAAAATGTAAATTTTTTGAACCAACTAGCCACACTCCACTGGCCAAAGAGCCACATGTGGCTAGCATGTTGGACACCACAGTGTCCACAGGGAAAGGATTTTCTGGGTAGGGCTTTGGGGAGGAGAGGCATGTGGAAAACGGGGTGGACTTTCAGGGATTTAGACAGCTGGTTTTTTGCATGCTGTCCAGGTGATGTGTCAGTAATCTTGAACAGGCCTAATTTTGATGGTCTAATTTGGCATATGGGTGGGAGGATGAGATTTTTAGCAGACACCCTGGGGAATAAAGTTTAAGTGTTGGTGCAACTTGGTGACAGTCATCAGCATGATGCTTATATGTTTCCTTGGCATCTTCCCAGTTCCTTGAAAATTTGGTGAAGGTGGGAAATGAGAGCTGTTGCAACAAGATGAACTAAATGGAAACAGTGAAAACTTGAATGGCCATACAATGGACTGTGATGGATGGAGATATAGAAGGGAGTTATTTTAAGCAAATTTGGCATATTGCAGGAAAGTGATCTGGCCCTTTTGATGAGAGTTAAGGAAGCTCTGAAGATAATGCTTGAGGATTTGATTCACCTGCTCCATTTGCCTATTGGTTTGCCGATGGCAGGCTGTGTAGGTGAAGAGTTCGATTCCAGGAGGCTGTGCCAAAATCAGCAAGGGTGCATCTACACAGCAGTGTTATTTCTGAATAATGGCTGTTATTCCGATAGGACAATGTGAGCATCTACACAGCAATGCCATTATTTTGAAATAAATTCGAAATGACAGCTTATTCTGACTTCTGTAAACCTCATTCCATGAGGAATAACAGTGTGATGTAGGGGGGCATCTTGCTGGTTCCTAGGCTTGGGCTGTCTGTCCCCTACTGGCCCTGTCTGTGAGCACGGCCCAGCAAGGGGCCCAGATGCTGTTCTGACTGGGGGGAGGGAAGGAGGTTGGAACAAAGTACGTACGTGGGAGGAGAGAGAGTTAGTCTGGGGCTGGAAACATGATGGAGACAGCCTAGGGAGGGGGCTTGGACTAGGGGCTCAGGCACCCGCCTTAAGGGGTCTGTGACATCCTAGTCCCCCTTCCTATTGCCACATCACGTCTATGCTGGGCTGTATTCTGGAAAAAAAATAATCAATAAACCCCTCTCTATTCTGCTGGCTGGCGGAGACTATTCTGGCTGCTGTGGGTGTGCAGAATCAGGGGAACCCCGACTGCACCGTTACAAACACCTCTTCCAAAATTGCTATTTCAAAATAGCTCCTCTCCAGGGTCATTCAAAGTAATTACTCACCAGTGCTTCCTGGTGCTCTAAATTGAGGTAGCACGTCCACATTCGGGGAGCCTGCCTTGGATTAATTTCATGGCTTCTCTAGTGTAGAAGCGCTATTTCGAAATAAGCTATTTCAGGGTATTTCTTCCAAAATATCCTATTCTGAAATGGCTGTGTCTAGACTGGCAAGCTTTTCCGCAAAATCAGCTGCTTTTGCGGAAAAACTTGCCAGCTGTCTACACTGGCCACTTGAATTTCCGCAAGGACACTGACTTCCTACTGTAAGAAATCAGTGCTTCTTGCGGAAATACTATGCTGCTCCTATTCAGGCAAGAGTCCCTTTTGCGCAAAGCTTTTGTGCAAAAGGACCAATGTAGACAGCTGAGATTTGTTTTGTGCAAAAAAGCACCAATCACGAAAATGGCGATCGGGGCTTTTTTGTGCAAAAGCGCATCTAGATTGATACGGACACTTTTCCACAAAAAGTGCTTTTGCGGAAAAGTGTCCGTGCCAATCTAGACGCTCTTTTCCACAAATGCTTTTAAACGGAAAACTTTTCCATTAAAAGCATTTGCAGAAAATCTTGCCAGTCTAGACGTAGCCAAATAAATGTGCAATGTAGACGTGCCCTGAGTGAATTGTGGGTCCTACTCAGGCGCTATTCTAGTTGGCAATCTGTGGAAATGAAAAACATGGTTTAGGAAAGGGGAGTGTCAGGGTGCAGGTCCCCCACCATTCCTCAGTGCCCCCCTGACTATCCTCATCTAGCCCCTCTCAGGGCAAGTTACAGTCCGTGTGGGTTGCTCATCCTTGGCACTGGGATTATCTCCGCGGCCCCGCTTACCTAAGCCACGCTGTGATCCGCCTCCAAACCCTGGGCATTGCCTCCGGCCCCTAGCCAGGGGAGTCTTAGCTGGCCTTCTCCTAGCCTTTGCTGGCTATCCCCAGCGGGTCTCCCTCCTGGGAGCTCCTGCTTCCTCCGCAGTCAGCTCCTCATTGGCTTTTTCCTAAGCACTGTGCTTCTCTATATAGCTGCCAGCTGGGCTCTCACTAGCCTAACAGCTTCAGCTGGCCTCTCTGTTCCCAGCCCCGGCTCAGGGCCTGAGTCTTGGTCTTAAAGGGCCAGTGCAGGGCAGGCACCCTGTCACAGGGAGTCTTTTTCTTTAATGGTGGAGATAGTGGGGAAAAAAGTACCATCTGAGTGAAAAGATCAACTGCTACTAGGATGATGGTGTATCGTGGCAAGCAAGGTGGTTGTATAATCAAGTCCACCAACTTGATATGATGCACCAGGGGTGAGTTGGGTGGGCATCAGCTAGAGCAGAACAAGCAGTTGACGTGGGAACTTGCTCTGATAACAGGTTCCTAGTGCTGCCTCTCTTTTCCCCCCACCCCCAACTCACCCTTGGCCATCAGAAACTTTGCACCACCATGTTGTGAGTTCTGGCAGGACAGCCGCAAGTACACCCTGGCATATTCTCCATACTCCTGAGCTGACCTTCTGAAATGTAAAAGCACCACTCGTGATACAGGAGTAAACCATCCTGCCCAAGGAAGTCCAAGCTGAACAGGGTCACAGAGGTATTAAGTATGTGACAGATTTTGGCCACTTGCTGCTCTTTTGGGAGTAGTGACTGAATAAGGGACAGCACGCTCTGACTGTGATTCCACAAAATTAGCTGATCCTAGAATAGTGACTTGAGAAGCAGAGTTCAGATTGGTGTATTTGTCCTTGGGAGAAAAGGGCATTTGCTTTCCCATTGTGTGACCCAGGGCGGTAGGTGATAATGAAATCAAACCTGGTAAAGGCAGCCAACAGATCTGCCACTAAGATTATGGGCCATTCAAAGGTACTCTAAGTTCTTTGAATCTATAGGGACCTGGACTGCCACCACGCCCCCCTAAATCAGATCTTAATTCTTAAAATGCTGGTTTAATGGCAAGCAGCTCTTTGTCCCAGATATCATTTTCTCAGCAATAGTTAATGGGAATAATAGACACAAAGATGGTAGTTGGGGGAGGGGCACATTTTGCAAAAGCACAGCCCTGATTGTGAAGTTTGAAGTATCTGTTTCCTCAGTAAAAGACTTGGCAGAGTCTGAATGCCCCATAACAGGCACTGAACGAAAGCTTTATTTCGCTGATTGAAGGCTGATCGTATCTCTGCCAACCAGACAAAACGAAGCTGTTTTGGAGGAGTGCAGTTATCAGCGACACTAGCTAGGAAAATCCTGAAGTGCCAGCAAAAAATGGGCAAATCCAAGAAACTGCTAAACTCCCTTGACATCCTTTCAGCGTTCCATGTAGTGAGGGCATACACTTTCCCCAGGCTGTCTTGATAGGCCCTGTCATTCCTTTGTCCCAGTTTGAAAGTCCCACCTACATTCCTACTGGTCACTCCACCTGGCTAGGTGTAGTTAACCCCTTAATCCCCAGGCTGCTGGCTAACCCTCAATCATGACAGGCCCCCTTGGAGAAATGTAACTGAGGAAATTGATAGTGTCCTTGTCAAATTCACATTTCTTCAGTGTGGCATAGAAATCATTCTGGTGAAGTAGGAGAAGGCAAATGTATTGCCTTCCCTGGGGGGGGGGGGGGAGGGGGCTGTGTGCTCCCGGCTCCCGGGATGTGTGTGTGTGTGTGTGTGTGTGTGTGTTTCTGATTTTTGGAGACTAGTGGAATCTAAATAACAAAATGGAACCAGCATGTCCCAGAAAATTTTGTTCACAAAATGCTGAAATGTAGCCAGAGTGTTACACACCCCAAAGGAGATACAGATAGACAGACATAAAAATACAAAAAGGTCTACATTAAGTGTGAAGTGCTGTCTTCCATTTAGCAATGGCTGCTAAGGGTCAGAGTTCCACAGCAAGCCTGGTGACTTCAATATGTTTCTTACAAACTATAACAGTGACTGCTGGGATTCCAGCTGAGGTGAAGCATTAAAAAAGAGAATCGGGCATCAATTTTTTTATATCTGAGGAAGATTGACAGTGAACTACTACTACTGGAACACTACAAAGGAAGTACCCATTTGCTAAACCAAAATTATGGACAGAAGAAAAATGATCTTTTTATAATTCGAGCAAGAAGTGTACAGCTGTGAACTCAAAACTTCCAAATCTCATCTACTACATGAAGTTTCTTTCCTCCCCTCTGCATTTCCACTAAGAGTTTATGGGTCTTTTTTTAAAGGATGTATGCATGTTAATTGTCCACACTTCACTCTATGCAACTGCAAAACTGGGACTAATTGTTATGCTAATACGCAGAGGCTTTTACACCACATTACTTTGCCAGTATTGTTTTTTAAAGAAAAATACCCAGAATCAAACTAGCTACTGGGGCTACATCTAAACTACACCCCTCTGCCAGCAGAGGGATGTAAATTAGATGTTTCAAAAGTGCAAACGAAGTTAAATATCCCACGCCTCATTTGCATAATCACGTCCTGGTGCTTTTCAAATAAGCACCATTTCAAAACTGAAATCATAGTTTAGATGCAGTTTTTCCGACAACGGGGCGATTTTTCGAAAGATGCTGTACTCCTCATTTTTTGAGAACTAGTCACACTGGAAAGACAAAGTAAAAAAAGTTTCTTCTTTACATCACGTAGTGTTTTTACTTGATTAAAAAAATCCGGACAAGCCGCCACCAAGAAAGCTGTCAGGCTTGGAAGGCCAAAGGCCTAACGTTGGTTTTCTCGGTTCATCTTGTTGCATGGTCAATGCAAACAGCAGCGAAGGACACAGCAGCTTCCCCCTTGGCTCCCCTTAGCTGAAGAACAGGGGGCACCCCTTCAAAGGCTTGATTTGTCGATTAAGGCTGCAGCAGGCCGGCTACTAATTGCTTTGGGGGCGCCCCCTCATACTTCCGCTATTAGGGCTTGCTGGGTTCACACCCCTGCGTGGAAGCTCAGGCTTCCTCGTTCACACCAGACCCAGGAGCCCGTATATCGACCGCAGGTTTTCTCCTCCTCACCCCAGAAAGCTTCCTTGGCTACACCCTGAGTTTGGCCCAAGCCTAGCGGGGCACAGCGACATCAGCTGCTGCGGGGGGGGGGGGGGGGAGACCTGGCGAGCCTGAGCAGAGACAGCGGGCTGAGGGGGACGCCGGTGCGTTACCCCTTTGTGTCCCCAGCCCTGGGGCCGGGCGGCTCCGTCTCTGTCCCACGCCCATCGCGGTGAAGGGACACATAGCCCCGGGAAGCCCTGCACCCACCCGCCGCTCTGCAGCCAGTAAGCTCGCTGGGCGCCGCGGGGGTGCCGGGAGCCCCAGCCCGGAGCGAGCTGGCGGCCGCGTCCCCCGGGACCTCCGTGGGCGCCATGGGTGGGCTGGGCACCGCGGGTCCCGGGCGGAGCTGGAGGGATGCAGCTGCCCCGGCCTGGCCGGCCCCTCTCGGGCACTGGGAGACGGGCCCCGCTGCTCTGGGGTTGCTGGGGCGGGAGCAGCGCCCGCAGGGCGTCCTGGACTCCGGAGGGTGACAGGGGCCCGGTCACACGGGGCGTGCTGCGGAGTCCGCTGCGGTTCGTGCAGGGCTGCTCCTGCAGGGGGATGGAGGAGCTTTTTTGAGAAAGGGGGTTGCTGAGCCATAGAAAAATCAGGCCGGGCCCGCCCACAAGAACAAAAAAAACCCCAAACAAATAAAAAACACAAAACCCAAACAAAAACAACAAAACAACGTCTGACATGGCCCTGGACTGAGCAAGAGAAAGACTCTCCCCCCATTCCCCTCCCACACCAGAGGCTGCGGGGCCCAGGCACCTAGATTGTGTCTGCTCCAGCTCCAGTAAGGATGGTGGGGGTGATGGAGTGCCAGTACAGGCTCCCCACTGATAGCGGGCCAAGCCCTGAACCTTGGGGGCCGGATCCAGGAAAGTCAGGGGCCACATCCAGCCTAGGCCTTAGGGTCTCTACTCCTGATCTAGGGAGCCCTCTCAGCCTTGAACATTACGACCCTACTCTCTGTCAAAGGGCTGGTTCTTCTAGGCAGTTGCTGAATCTGAAAGCTTTTTTTTTTTTTTTTTTTTTTTTTTTTAAAGCTTTCATTGAGTTTTGCTCAGTGGTAGGGCTATGCATGCACAGAGCTGGCTGCTGGAACTGAAGCATTGCATCTGTCAAAATAGTCTAATGTCTCTTCTGGATGCTTTCTGTGCATCCTTTTATTAAAGAGCAAAATGTTTTTTGAACTTGTTCAGCAGCTTTGGTTTGTAGATAAGACTGTCAAGATGGCAATTATTCTTTGTTTTCTAGCAATACTTCCCGTTTACCTTCTTTCCGGAATGGAGATTTCTTCCCATCAGTTTCATCTCCTGCAGCAACTCAACAAGCAGCGCGAGCAAGACTTATTCTGTGACTGCTGTATCCTGGTGGAGGGGAAGGTCTTCAAAGCCCATCGCAATGTGCTGTTTGCCAGCAGTGGCTTTTTCAAAATGCGCCTTTCCCAGAGCTCAAGAGAGACAAGTCAGCCAACGACAGCTACTTTTGAGGTCTTCTCTCCTGCCACCTTCACAGTTATTCTGGACTTTGTTTATTCAGGCAAATTGTCTCTCACGGGTCAAAATGTGATTGAAGTGATGTCAGCTGCTAGTTATCTGCAGATGACAGATTTTCTTAGCATGTGTAAGACATTTATTAAATCCTCACTGGAGATTAATGAAAAGGAGGAGGAACACTATTTCACCCTCTCGGCCACCACAGTCAACAGTGGATTTGACTGCCCACCTTCTAATAAGTCAAGAAGGAAAGCTAAAAGCAACCCCATCCACTTTCATTTAAGGGCAGATCAAAAGGCAGGCATGGTGAACGAACATTCCTGGAGTGATAACAGCAACCATTCATCTTCACAAATGATTGTCCAACAGCAAGAAACACAATTATCTAACAGAGGCCAAAGGCTTGGCTCAGTGAAAAAGCGCCAACGGCGCTTAGGAAAGTCTCAGCACCATGGCTTTCTGAAATATAACTCAAACACACCTGATGAGGCCAGTGAAAGTTGCAATGCGTTGGAGAGGAACCATATTTCTGAAGATGAAGAGCAAATTCAGTTTGAGATCAAGAACAACATTGCTGATACTGGGTACCGATGTGATCAAGAATCAAAAGCGATACCAAAGAAATGGTCAGTTGCTCAGCTGGAATTTTCAAGAACTTCTCCTGTGAATATGGATTTAAAAGCAGATGAACTGTATTACTCTGTGCCCTCAATTCTAGGGGTAATGGGTGTTTGGAATGAAGGTAATTGTAGATATCATTTTATAAAGTTTCCATCTTTGTACTTTTCTCAGGGTTCACTTGGAAAAGATTCTGAGCATCAGCAGAGCTTTACTTTAAGCTTCATTACCATTTCTTAATATAGTATAACACCTAAGGAATTAGGAGTGAGATGCAATATAGTCTAGTGGGTGGGCATCTTGACTCTGAGCCAGAAGACTGATGCTAGATCTTCAGCTGGTTTGACTTCAGCAGAGCAATAAGACAGTTTACAATGTGCATGGTTTCATGGTTATGTACCCATAGCACATAAGAGCCATACTGGGTCAGAGCAAAGGTCGATCCAGCTCAGTATCTTGTCTTCGACTGTAGTCAATACCAGATGACTCACAGGGAGTGAACAGAACACATTTACCCTGTTACCCATTTCCAGCCTCTGACAAACAGAGGCTAGCACCACCATCCCTGCCCATCATGGCTAACAGCCATCAATGGACCTCTCCTCCATTAATTTAACAGGGTTCAAAAAAGAACTAGATAAAGTCCTGGTCTTCACACAAGTGGCATCCTCTGCCAAGGAGTTCCACAGGTTGACTGTGCCCTGCATGAAGAAAAACTTCCTTTGGCTTGTTTTAAACCTGCTACCTATTGATTTCATTTGGTGAGCCCTAGTTCTTATGTTATGGGAACAAGTAAATAACTTTTCCTTATTCACTTTCTCCACACCTGTCATGATTTTATAGACCTCTAGCATATTTCCCCTCCCCCCTTAGTCTCCTCTTTTCTAAGTTGAAAAAAAAATCAGTCTTATTAATCTCTCTTCATATGGCAGCTGTTTCAAACACTTAATTTTTGTTGCTCTTTTCTGAACCTTTTAGCACAGGGGCCTCAATTGCTGTATAGTTATGTGCTATTGTAATAGCTTATGTATTTAAGTTATTACACATAGCCTCTTCATGTACTTACACATGAGTAATCTTATTGACATCAGAGATACAGTTTAGGTGCATAAGTGTTTGCAGGATTGGTTCAAGGAGGTTTATCATGTGCAATAAAAGGTAGAATAAACAAGTAGAAGAAAGCAAACACATTAACAGCAATTTGCACAAATAGCATGGATTATCCACATTGTGTGAAATAAAATATTTAAATAATAAACATTTGAAGTCCGGACTCATTTATATTGCATGCATGTCAGAAATTTTGCAATTCACAGCATTATGCTTTTGAAGAACTGGAAAAACTACCAAAATTGTTGAAGAGTTTCAGTGGGTAGCCAAGTTAGTCTGTTACAGAAAATACAACAACAAATGATCTGGTAGCACTTTATAGACTAACAAAACATGTAGATGGTATCATGAGCTTTTGTGGGCACAGCCCACTTCTTCAGATGACCGGAGTTATGAGTAGGGGATATGAAAACTCAGAATAAATAGGAGAAAGGAAGGGGGGGAGGGTAAGAGAAAGATACGCTGTTTCCCACCCCCCTTCTGTTTACTGGAGAATGGGTGTTAGACCAAAGCAGATAAAAATCAGTCAGTAGATAGATTGCTAAGGCAGGAAGGATACCATTCAGAAAGCTGTTAGCACCTCAGTGATAAAGTCCCCAGCATCCCAAATCTCGATTAAGCCCAGTAGCATGTGAATTGAATTTGTGTATGTAATGTAATTCCAGGCTTTCCCTGTGTATTGGGCTTGAGGAGCTGGCCTGTGACAAGACCGCCAATGAATTAGGGTGCGGGAAATGTCTTAAACATTAGTCAAATAGGAGATGGAAGAGTTTTATATATTCATGTGTACAATATTGAAAAGTATTCACAAATTGAGAAATAAAAATAAGTTGGTTTAGAAAATACTAATGGGACCCTTGAGACCAAAAGTCCATCTGAATGGCTGTGGTTGTAAGAGAGCTGTGATAGGCTTTGATCTGAGACTTACAGTCATGTTTTGGGTTCTTTGCTTGCTTAAAGTGACATTTTAATCACATTACCTTCCCCATCTTAATGACTTAACCAACCATACAACGGAGGTGCTAATTGTTCTTATCAGCCTCTTGTAACTACCTGAACAATCTATTCACTGTCTTTTCTCCTCTCCCACTTGCTTCCCTTATTTATTCTTGGATCTGGACTTTTAATACTACAGTCATCTGAAGAAGGGTTGTGCCCACGAAAGCTCATGATACCATCTACATGTTTTGTTAGTCTTTAAGGTGCTATTAGACTATTCGTTGTTTTTTAAGTTTTTGTTGAAGAAAAGTTAGCTTTTCCCATAATCTAAGGAAGGGACTTAATGTTTACCTAATTAATAGGATTTTCTCTGTAACAGATGATCTACCCAAGATGATATTCAAGTGCCCCTTCTGCACTCATACTGTGAAACGAAGAGCGGACATGAAGCGGCACCTTCGATGTCACACAGGCGAACGACCTTACCCGTGTGAGGCATGTGGGAAAAAATTCACAAGATTAGAGCATCTACGTAGCCATTTCCAAACAGTATGTTGTTTGACTAAAGATTGGCTTTCTTGAAAAATGAAATTATGTTGGCAACAGCGGTTTATTATCCTGAACTAGCCAATCACTCTTCTTACTGCTCTTCAGTGGCCTATAAAATAATTGAGTTGTCTCACTTATCTTAGTTTCTAAACTGAGACGAGCGTCTACATCAGAACACTCCCTATCAAATTTACCATTAAAATTAGCTCCTTTGATTGTAGCATAACCGTGGCTTTTATATTAACGAGAGACCATAGAGCTGGAATTTCTCTTTTAACCCTACATTTTAAGATGGATGAGACCTTTTGGCATCATGAAAAGAAACTTGTGCCACACCTGGTATGTACCTATATGACTTCATACTCAAAACATATGGACTTCCTTTTCAGTGAAGACAACTACCTTTTACATGTAAAAGTACTACAATTTAGAAATAACTATGGTGGCATAGCATAGCATTTTCTTTAAAAAAAAAAAAAAAAAAAGAAAAGAAAAAAAAGGAAAGTAGTATTTAAGAGAAAAGGCTTTAATAAAAAGCCAATGGACAGTTTAAAAAATGGTCTTCAAATGACAGATTTGAGTTGTGGAGAACAAGTCAGCCACAAATTCAAAGTAGCTGGCAAAAGCTAGCTTTTCATCTAACGCTAGTTCATGATCCAATATATTTGTACTATAGATTTTATTTTTTAAAAAATCAGTGCAGTTTTGTTGGTTCTTACTATAGAAGTTTCATGTTTTATAATCCATCCCCTTACTTATTTTTATGGCAATTAATGAATTTCTCAGTTTATAAAAAATGATAATATCTAAAGAAAAATATAATTCTATTAGCCCTTCTTTGGATGGGAAGCTAATATTTTCTATTTTCCACCTCTCTAGATACATCAAGCAGGCAAACTAATCTGCAGAAAATGCAAGAATCATGTCACTGACCTAACAGGACATGTGGTTCAACAAGGAACAAGGCGCTACAGACTATGTAATGACTGTTAACTGAAGCAGGTATTGAAAGCAGTCGTGATGACTTAGACACAGAACATCCTCTTACTATCTCTGTAGGAGACAAAATTTCTGGGTGGCCATTGGATGAAGAGCCCAGATCAGATGTAGCGATGGAGGAGGAGCCTGATAAATTTGTCATCCAACAAGTCAGTGATGATCACACAGCTGAGACAGAAGGAAAAAGTGAAACAAATCTTAGATAGCTGGATTTGGAGCAAAATCTACAAGTGCTCATCTCATCAATGACTTACTACAGCTTGCCAATTAAAAGACCATGATCTGTAAGTTGAACCTCTCTGGTCCAGCAGCATCCATGGTCCACTTATCAAGGATGTGGTCAAGTTTCCTGTAGGCCCATAAAGTTTGTTTACAGCCACCAGTCCTGGCTCTCAGTGCTCTGTGCTGTTATTTAGCTCTGATTTACCCCTAAATGTGTCCTAAGAGTCCAGTAAGCAGTGGCAGTGTTGCTAATGCTGCCAGACAATATTGACCTCCTGTGATTCAGCAAATTCTCTGGTGCTGGACTAGAGAGGTTCAACATGTACTTAGTTTATCATAACAGATCCTTTTTAATAAGGCTGTAGGCCCGATTTTGCTCCCATACAATCTAGTGTGCACAGTTACATTCCATTGTGTCCACAGAAATTTCTAACTACTTTTTTCCTATAATGTAAAGACCTTTGAAAATTGTCCAGAAACAATGGAATCTCTAGAGAGCTATTAAAGTAATTTATTTTATGATAAATCAAGACCACCTTGAAGTTCCTGTTCAGATGAAAGCATGAATCATTTCCCTTCATTTCAAACCCTTTGTTAGAACTAAGTTGTTTAAGATGTTCCAGTAATCTAAAGGTATTTCTTAATGTTCTGCCTATGTATATGAAAAAATACATACTATATCAGCTGCAAAGCAAGAACTACTGAGTCAGTTACTATGAAAAAAAATCTTAATGCCAGTAGCTATCATATATTTTTGAAAATACTGTATTTAATCTATATATAAATACTTATGAAAAATTTACATTTGATATTTATAAATAAAATTAAAAAACTAATTAGAATTTGACTAATCTGTTTACTAGAGTAGTATTGTCTCAAAAAATGCTACCCTTTATTGGTTAAAAGAAAAGGCATGTTAAAGAATCTCTATAGAGTAGGTTACTGAACGGAACAGCTACAGTTGGAGAGTGAGTTTGCATATGCAAATGAACAGAGTTCACACTGAGGCTTTTTAATTTAGACTAACAGACTAATGCTAAAAGTGCAATCTTTACAAAGTTTTCTTTTGTTATTTAAAAAACATTGTTCGGGACTTGCATTCGACTGCTAGATAAAGGGGGCTGGTTAAGAGCATTATAGGGGAGATATTGAGGTGTCTAAGATTCAGGAACACAAGTCCTACTTTCAACTGGACTTGACATAAATCCTCCAGGTATTTTTTGAAGTCTTTCCTGTTTTCAGTGTAGAGATGACCAAAGGCCATTGGGCCCTCAAAACCCAAACCATATATTAAGTAAGTGACAAGTGAGACTGAGAGCTAAAACATACAAATTCATACAAATACTGGCTTACCATTGCCTTGGCTAGTTCACCCTTGCCTTGGACCTGCACCACTCTCAAAGCAGCCAGCAAACTCCCTCCATCCCTAGCCCTGTTGTGCCCCTCTCCCCGTTCTGTGGGGACAGAGTACAGGGTGGGAGGGAGGTACCCTGACATCAGCTCCCTTCCCTGCTTTGCACAGCAAGCAGGAGCTCGGGGAGGGAAGGGGGGCAGCTCCAATGGGGTGAGCTGCCTTGAGGGCCTAGGATGGAAATTGGCCCAGTTCATCTCAGACAGCTGCATCTTTTGGCTTCCCTCTTATGCTAGAAGCTCTCCTAAACAACCGCTCTGGCTCGGCAACGTCCAGTCAGAGTTGGCCCCGCCCTGTCCTGCTGAGGGCCGGTTTCCCTCATGTCCCAGGCCTGTTTCTCCTCCTCCCCCACCACGCGTCTACACTGAAATGACACCCTCGCTCCGCTTGCAGTCATCAGTTCAACTAGGTCTCACATGCTCTCTCCTTCCCCCTCCCCCAGGGGATGCGCAGCAGTGGGGGCAGGCCTCTGGGCCAAACCAGTCAGAGGTTCAGTCCAAGATACACCAGCAGATCTCGAGCTATTGCTTGGTGACCACTGCTCTAATTAGCCCACTGCCCTTTCCCTG
This sequence comes from Pelodiscus sinensis, assembly GCF_052426305.1. Classification (NCBI taxonomy): domain Eukaryota; kingdom Metazoa; phylum Chordata; order Testudines; family Trionychidae; genus Pelodiscus; species Pelodiscus sinensis. The sequence continues at coordinate 4,343,334 of NC_143077.1, read as the reverse complement.
GGCACCCCCTCCAGCTCAGATACGATCAGACAGATTGCACCCCTAGTTCCAGCAGCTGTGTGTGTGGCTGCACCCCCTGGCTTGGATTGCCATCATACAAGGGTTTAGAGTTTTGTTCAATGGCTTTCAGAAGACACCCCTCCCCTCAATAAATTGTTCCAGCACCACTGGTCTTGCCCCATTCTCACCGCTAGCTCCCTCATGGGTCAGGCCTTGCCCTTCTGCCCTCCCCGCCCTCCAGCCTCCCTACAGGGCCCCTTCACCTCAGGCTGCTCTGCCGCTTCAGTTTCCCTCATGCCGGGGGCTGCACCCCTCATGCCTGCAATGGGCCCGGCCCCACCTGAAACTCCTCCAGGCGCCAGGGCAACGGAACGTGACCCATCCGAGGCAGCTCTTGTGACAGAATCCCAACCTGACCTGCCATTGGCTGAACACAGCCACCCGACAGCCAATGGGAAGTTGGGCTAACTAACCCCCTTCCCCCCCCCCAACCTGCAATAAGTTAATTAAGCTGGCTGACTGCCAGGCATTTGGGCCAAAAAGAACATCTTCCTGACCAGCTGCCTTCAGGGGGCTTCCTGCCAGTGTCACATTGATTCCACACTGCTACTAGCTGGTTTTGCCCAATGGGGTGAGCTGCCTCGAGGGCCTAGCATGGAAATTATCCCAGTTCATCTCAGACAGCTGCATCTTCTGGCTTCCCTCTTATGCTAGAAGCTTTCCTAAACAACCGCTCTGGCTCCGCCCTGTGCTGCTGAGGGCTGGCTTCCCTCATGCCCCAGGCCTGTTTCTCCTCCTCCTCCATGCGAGTACACTGAAATGACACCCTCGCTCCACTTGCAGTCATCAATTCAAGTAGGCCTCACATGCTCTCGTTCCCCCTCCCCCAAAAGAAACCCCAGTGCAGCCAGTTCTGGGGTGGAAGGCAGCAGTAAGCAGCCAGCGAGCCCACTCAACCTACATCTTGCAACAACCGAGAGAGGGGTATTTTAGCCAATATGCCATTACCCATGTACAACGCAGCTGCAAGGGCTCAAATGGAGGGAGGGAGAGGGAAATTGGTGGTGGTATTTGCCATGTTCCAACTGCAAAACTAACCCTGCATCACCTCCAGGAGACTCCACCCTCAGTAGCTTGTGCAGGTGTTCAAAATAAAACAAGTTACATCAACTTCATTATGCACCATATAACTAAAAGTAAAGAGGTTCTTAAATGGACAAGTGTACAGAGAAAGGACTGTAATACAACCAGTTCCTCTGCTTAAGTTGGTCTTAAATGAAGTATTTTAAAAGAAAGCTGCTTAAAGCATGCAGCCCCTTCTATCCTTCATAGTTGTTTTCTCAAACTACAGTGGAAGAAGGAAAGGACACAGTATTAACCCTTTCTTAGTTTTAGTACAAATTCTTCCTCCTTTTTAAGGTAGTGCACAGTGGGGTCTGGACATGAGCCAAACTTAAAGACATATGCAGATGAGGGGTTACTGACACCTGACTGCAATTTGCCCTTCCCTCTTTCACATTCCCTATGCAGATAAAGGAGACCGGTAAGCTGCCATTCGTTTTGAAAGATGCTAGTCGGCCCACATGGATCCCCATATATAACACTCAAACAGCAAAGAACTATCACTCCTACAGTTAACTTGTACACATCTTTGAAAGAACAAGGCGTCCTGTGGCACCTTAAAGATTAACAGATTTATCTGGGCATAAGGTTTGTACATATGACAGCTGATGCCAAAATAAATCTGTTAAGGTGCCACAGGACTCCTCATTGTTTTTGCAGACACAGACTAACACGGAGACTTGTCACTGCTTTGAAAGATAAAGGCTGTGTCTAGACTGCATCCCTTTTACGGAAAAGGGATGCAAATTAGACACATCGCAATTGCAAATGAAGCGGGGATTTAAATCCCCCCTGCTTCATTTGCATAAATATGGCTGCCACTTTTTTCCAGCTCGGAGCTTTGCCGGAAAAAAGCGCCAGTCTAGACAGGGATCTTTCGGAAAAGAAAGCCTTTTCCGAAAGATCCCTTAGTCCTCTTAAAATAAGGAATAAGGGATCTTTCGGAAAAGGCTTTATTTTCCAAAAGATCCCCATCTAGACTGGCGCTTTTTTCCGGCAAAGCTCTGAGCCGGAAAAAAGCGGCAGCCATATTTATGCAAATGAAGCAGGGGGGATTTAAATCCCCGCTTCATTTGCAATTGCGATGTGTCTAATTTGCATCCCTTTTACGGAAAAGGGATGCAGTCTAGACACAGCCAAAGAGCCCAATTCTGGTTTACCCTAAAGCCCCTTTCACACTGCCAGAGCCGTGTGAAGGGGCCTTAGAGTGCTGCAAATATAACTTACTCCCTCCTGTCCCCTCCCAAAAACCACCATTCACTGTTTTATTCTCTCCCTACTCCACCACTAGGGATGTTAAATATCGGTTAATTTAATAGTTGAGTAACCCCATGAATTCTTATCGGTTAGTCAACTATTCTTTAGTCCTTGGGGGGCAGGAATGGCAGCCAATATGCTGCAGCCTCACTCCCAAGAAGACCCCTGCCATGCCGCACTGCTGCCTCTGTATCAGACAGCAGTCTGGGGTGCCAGGCAGGAGCTGGTCTGCAAGAGGAGCCAGTTTAAAAAACAGCTCTCCTTACGGACTAGCTGCCTGTCTCCTTGTGCAGCAGCCCCTCTCTAGGCGATGGTTGAGCTTCCGGACTCAGCACGAGCCGGAACAGCGTTGGACTGCCTGCCTACCCATCTCCTAATACACTTTAAATGCAGAGCTGCAGCGGGAGTAGGTCCCAGACCCGTTGCAAGCCAGGACTGACAAGTGTGTGTGGGGGGGAAAAATGTGTGTAGTCTATAGCATTAACCTATGAGCTTTTGCTTAATTGGTTAATCAACTACACTTTTACATCCCTATCCACCACCATACCCCCAACCCTCCCTCACTGGGAAAGGACAATCCAAAATAGATCTTAGCCCTTAAAGGAGTCAAAGGAACCTTCTGCACTGTTCCCCTACAAGGTCTCAAAACTGCGTAACAAAGAAAAGAAGGTGAAATGTACATTTCTATGCAGGAAAGGGGTTCAGTAAGTTTAGCTCCTGCATTACAAGGCATTGTACTATAATATAGGAGTGTTCTGTAGTATCTCTTCTGGGTTGTCTTAAGTAACAGCTAGTTTACTAACTTCAGGGGATAGCCAAGTTAGTCTCTTACAGAAAAAAAACAAAAACAACAACAAATAATGGTCTGGTAGCACTTTATAGATGAACGAAACATGTTTTGTTAGTCTATAAAGTGCTACCAGACCATTTGTTGATTTTTAGCTAGTTTACTGACTGCCATCACTGGAAGAAGAGTGAAGTACCTTTCATATTCCGAGATCTAATTCAGTGATACTCGGACACCAGTTGTCCAGGAGCCAAATTAGCAGTTAACATTGCCCAAAAGAGAAACAATAGTGTGAATTCATTGTTTAATTTACTATAGTATTACATATTCATATTTATGTTATTCTCACAGGTAAATGATCAATCCACTATCATTTTTATCAACTATAATTGATAAACAGTAAAAGCATCCTGATTTATTAATCTAGGTTATTCATCATTAAATCGCAGTTTTAATGTGTTGCAAAGAGCCACTGAAAATACATTGAAGAGACACTTGTGGCTCTTGAGCCACTAGCCATGTCTCCATTTACCAGAGGACTGACTCTGACGATTGATTTTCCAGGGTTCAGTTTAGTGGGTCTAGTAAAGACTTGCTAAATTGAATGCTTAAGGTGCCCTGTCAACAGTGGTACTCCTTGCTGTTGGGAGGAGTAAGGGAAGTCGGTGAGAAAGTGTCTCTCATTGACCTCCCACTGTGAGGCCACGTGGGAATGAGGAGGAAAAAAAAATTGATGCAAGGTACATCAACTCCAGCTATGCAATTCACCTAGATGGAGTTGTGTATCTTGCATTGATTTTCTCTGCCAGTGTAGACCTGGCCTCAGGTTCAGTATCATTGATCTAATTGTGCCAGGACATGTAGATCCTGGTAGACTCCCTTCTACACCAGAAGTGGTGACTGCAGTCAGCCTCGACTTGTGGGAAGGACTAGAGGCAACCTTACTAGTGTACTGCGTGCACATTGACATGTGCTTCATTGTAGTAGGACTTCCACCAGTATTCTATGGAGATCCGGTACCACCTAGTGGTATTTTTTCACTATAACACAGACATGTCAAAAAGGATTTTACTAGATTAGAAGTCATTAGATCAGACTAGCAGCAGAGCTCTCTGGGTACGTCTACACACCAACTAGACACTTGCAGCTAGGCCATGCCAGCAGATTCAGTTTCAGGCTTGGGGGACTCTGGATGTGGGGCTGTTTCACTGCTGTGTAGACTTCCAAAGGTCAGGATGCTAGGCGGTAGGGTAGGGTGTGGGGAGCAGGGGAAGGGGTGTCTCAGAACCTCAGCTCTAGCTGAAAGCATACACAGCTAGGCAACAGCCCTGCAGCTGACTCAGCTGAGTTGGCTGGCATGACCCAGATGTGGGTTTAATTTGCTGTGTAGACATCCCCTGATTTAAAGCCTCTGAGGGTTTCTCTAACTTGGAGACATGACTTCTCCGGGGGCTGCGACCGGATTACACGGGGGAGTCACAAGCGGTCAGGCTCCATCCCCAACGCACGCTTTGCTGCCAGTATTTATTAGTGTTCAACAGAACAAAAAAGCATTTTAAAATTTTGAAGGGGAGGGAGTTGCACCCATCTGCTTGTGGTCTGAAAGGGGTCTGAGAAGCACTGCTTTAAAAACCAAGGCTATGTCTAGATGGCAAGCCTCTTTCGAAAAAGGCTTTTTCGAAGGATACTTTCCAAAAAGAGCATCTAGACTACAACCAGTATTTTCAAAAAAGCAAGCTGCTTTTTTGAAAGAGCAACCAGGCAGTCTGGTTGCTCTCTTTCAAAAAAAGCACAGTTTGCATTACATTGTGCCTTTTTTCGAAAAAGCACTTTCCAAAAAAGGTAAAACGAGGTTTTCTGCGGTCGAAAAAACTGCCGCGTTCTTTCAATTTACTTTCAAAAGAACATGGCAGAAGTCTAGACGCAGGGGAAGTTTTTTTGAAAAAAAAAAAAACCCTGTAGTCTAGACACACCCCAAGTGAAACAGATGCTGCAGAATGAGCAAATTAAAACCAGTATCAAAGCAATACACAAGACAGAGGAAAGGCAGTTTCTTTAAAAAGGCAAAATGTGAGCAGATGTATTACAATCTAGCTTTCTTTCCCCTCCTGCTAGCACAATATTTGTGGATAATAATATTCAAGTTGCCCTCTATTGATTTCCCCCACCTACATCCAAAGGGAACCCAGCACCAATGCTATCCTTTAAAAAAAAAATCAATTTAAAATATCAGTGCTCTGAGAGATTCCCTACAAACCCTTTTCTTCTCACCACCTAGCTCTCCTTTCTTGATGTGCAGTTCCCAGGCTGGTTCACCCTCCTCAGAGTAAAATCATAGCTGGCTATTCCCTGCGATTCTTCCTCCCAGCTGATGGGCAGCGGATTGGCCTCATGTAATTACAATACATTTTTAGCCAATTGTTCCATTATTTCCAGGCGGCTGACAGAGTATGTGGGGGAACCTCTGCCAGCGATCACAAGTATCCACGCCTTTCACGCCCTCTTCTTGTTTTAGATATCAATGATGACAAATACTTCTGGCGTCTCTTCTTCGTAGATCTGCATTGCTGAGTAAGTTATTGCCTTGACCTCAGTACCCTGGAGGGAACAGGCACAGGAAAAGAGTTTGAGACCCTTCATCAATGGCTCTGCATCAATCACAGCAATACGTGAATGTTCACTGGCTTCCAGGGAATGCTGTTCAGTTTACAATCTAGTTTTAAAACCAGAGTCTGTGTCCTCCCTCCGCCCCCACACACACCCAAGGATGTGTAAGCTCTTCTCAGGGAGAGCGCACGAGAAAGCCTGTAAGTGACAGACAACACGTTTTATTAAGTACAGAAGTTTTCAACTAGGGCAGGGGAAGGGAGCAAAGACACGAGGTGGCTTGTGCCAGCGATGCTGAACAGGTCAGAGAGGGTGTGCCACCTCCACCCCTTAGCTGAACTTTGTGACAGCCTCCAGAAGCTGTTGCTAAATGGAAGGCAGAAATGTAGAGGAAAGATGACCCCATGCACCCTGCCCCACCTGAGTGGCAGACGACATTTGGAAAGGGATGCAAAAAGTTTGAAAGTTGCTCTTAAAAAAAAACAAAAAAATGCAACACTCCCTCCCCAGAAGCACGGCTGCACTGCAGGCATTATGACAGCACTGCATAGAAACTGGCAGGTCAGTAACTGATGGGCAAGTAGCAGAACAAATACCTCCTCCAAAGTTACTTCCTGCATAGCACCAACTCCCATCTCTTGCCACAACAGAACATCATAGGTTACCATATATAGAGTAGCCCAGTGTCTGCAAGTCTGTAACGCCGGAATGCTGGCAGTTCCCTCTGGGGGGCGCTGTTGCCTGAAATGCTGGCTGTGGCTGCCTGGGGAGTATGGGGCCCACACAGACGCTTGCACGGCTTACTCCCCTGCGGCGCCACGGCTGAGCAGCGCAGAAGTCAGCCGAGCGCCACGGTGGGGGGCGAAGGGGAGCGGGGTGGTGACGTGCGGTGTGACAGCAGCTCCAGGCCCCGCCCCCTGGCCGTGAACGTCACCTCCCCTTCGCCTCCCACCGTGGCGCTCGTCTGACTTCTGCGTGGCTCAGCCAGGCCGCCGCGTGGGAGTAAGCAGCGCAAGCAACCGTTTGGGCTCTGCCAGAGCTGGACGGAGACATGGGCGAGCCGGGCAGCTGCCCAGGGCTCCAACCCACGGGGGGCACCTGATGGCAGCTGTAAGGGGCGCGCGGTGTCCCTTGCAGCTGCCATCAGGAGCCGCGTGCCCGGCTCCCGCAGCGCCGGACAGCAGCGCCTTTTGTCCCTTTGGCTGCGGGGCCATGCACGGCTCGGCGCGTGCGCTAGCAGCGCTGACCGGGCCCGACTGGGCGGCGCATGCGCCATGTGCCCTGGGGGAGGGCCCACGCATGCGCCCTGCGGCAGCGCCGCACGCCTGGGCCCAGGGTGCCAAAAGGGCTCGGTCCAGCCCTGGGCTCTGCGCCCCCCATGCAGCATGGGGAACGTGTAGCCCAAACGGCCATTTGGGCTCCGCGGTCCCCCGAGTGAGAGTGAGAGTGAGAGTGAGAGACCAAAGGCTCAGGAGAGAAGATCAACATGGAGGAGAGACCTGAAAATCCCATCTTATGAAGGGCTAATTGGCTAGTTTATAAAGAATGGCGTAGGACAGAGCTACTCGACACACGGCCCGTGGCCTGTTCGCTTGCGGCCCGCGGTGCAGTTTGGGCTTACAAGGGGCTCAACACGCCACCTGCGGGTGGGAGCCAAAACAAAACAGGAGTCAACAGAATGGTTTTCTGTTGAGAGGCATTTTCGTAGTTAACTTCATGGACTGTCACTGCTCGGGAAAAGTGCAATGGGTGGAACAGCAGAACTGACTTAAATGGTGCCTGTGTGTGGTGCAGTCTTGCCTTACTCTTTGTATTCATGCTCATCAGTGTGAAAGAAGCTATTTGCATATATTTGCATGTATATGTAACCACACTTAAGTTGGGCCCTCCATGTGCTAGGAGTATCATTGTGGCCCCGGGGGGGCTTCCAAAGTTGAGTAGCCCTGGCGTAGAAGGTCATCAGGAAGGATTGTATTTGTTAATGACTGAATCTCTAGAGAATTTACAAGAGAGCAACCTAATAATGGTAAAGGCAAACCCATCCAAAGTCAGAGAATTTACACTGCATTTCACTGGCTCAAGTGACTTGTAATCACCCAGACTCGCTGTTCCAGGAATGCTAATTGCTGCATTTACAAATGGCAGTTTGTGAGCCGGGGCTTTGATATCCAAGGCAACTGACATTTAGTTACTCAGAAAAGTTTGCAACTGGATCTCAATAACTTAGGAGAAAAGCCTCTGTCATAGGGTTGGGACTGTAAGACACAGATCAACGGTCACATACCTGAGGATGTTTGGGTAAAGAGAACTCTTCCCCCCACCTGAGGGAACAAACAAAAAAACCCACCACAGATAAGTGTAAAGAGAGGTTGTGGGAACTTTGATTTAATTCAGCAGCTATCACGGCTGGATTCACTAATGCAAGGGGGACACTTAAGAGATCTGCTTCATAGTAAATCTCATTGAACTCTGGCACAGAGTAACTCTCCTCAACAGTTCTCATAGTGGTAACTAGTTCCCCCCTCAGAGAGCAGAGTCATCCAGCAGATATTAGTTATTTGTGCCATGCTTGGTTCAATCTAGAAAAAGCCTCTTGTTTCAGGCTCTAGCCTCCTTGACAATTTAACAAGCTATTAAAAAAAAGTAATTCAGGGATCATACTACACCATTTATCCTAGTTAAAACATGCAACTCCCACTGTCGAGGAGAGAATGGCACACCATCCCTTAATGAGGTCTAGGTGCCTCACGGAGGGGAATTTTCCCTTTCCAACTAATTGCTGGAAAAGTGACTCCCATAAGCCAGGATTGTTAGGAGAAAAGAGGAAGCATGAGCCAATGGTTAGGTAGCAACCCATGACATTAAAGAACTGGGGTGGGGCTCTACCACAGACTTCTTGTGTGACCTTGGTCAATTCACTTAGCCTCTCACTGGCTCAGTTCTCCCTACCCCCCAAACCTGTAAAATGGAAATACTAGCACGTCTGTACCTTAGAGGGTTTTCGGAGGATAAATACATTATAGCCTGTGAGGCAGTAAAATTATTCAAGTTGTTCTTGCCTTCCAAGTCTCCTCATGTTAGTACAATACCCACAGTATACAGTCAGCTACAGAGCTGAAAAGCTAATCCACCCCCAATAAATCCACTGAGTTATCAATAACCCCATCAGAATTTAAATGCTGTAGAAACTATCCAGTGGAAGTGAAACTAGGAATCTATGGCCTTGTCTAAACTAGGGACAAATACACAACATCCTAATCTTATTAGCAACCATCCTAATCTTAATAAGGCTGCAGTAATTGAAACACTTTAAACTGGTCAAGATAAAACCCAAGCTTCCTCTGACATTTTAACTCCATCAGGTTAATATGTTCGGAAGCACAATTGCCTTGTTTCATGAGTTTTAGATGAGGTTAGTCAGATGAAGCTAACTCAGTCTAACACTACACTTGTAATGTATTAAGCAATTCCCTGACGTTCTGGGCTCAGAGTATTTTTATTTCCTGTCTGCTTCCATGTCTTTGATAGTGACTGGCTGAAACACATGAGAAGAAGCAACATTATTTAAATAATTTATACAAACATTGTCCGATTAATCCTCATGGCAGAGAGCATGGTAGATACTTCAATTTTATATCCTGGACAACAGGCAGGAGTTAAAAGAACTTCCCCAAAGCCCCCACATTTCTTCCTACTCTTTATTCACTGGTTTTCAGAATTTAGCTTTTAATGAGATGGTGTTGGCTACTCACCCAATGGATCTTATTTTGTACTTCATTCTGTCAATGGAAAGCACTTTCACCTCCTGCAAGCAAAGAGCAAATCAGGGAAAATAGAGTGGTCATTAAGAGGACTCATCATATTGATTTATAATCACTGGATGAAGACTCCCTGTGAACATGCCCTCACACAAAGCCAATATTGGCATCATCATCAGAACCTAAAGCCAGTGTTTGAACAGCACCAGAGGGGAACGCTAAGGGTCAGAATAGAGATGTACATAGAACAGTTATTACAGTGCTAGAAGATGTACTGTGGTTGTTCCGGTCCTTCAGGGCAGGGGATTGGCAGGGGCGGGCGAGGGTGTAGGAGCTGGCAGGGGCTGTGCTGGCCAGGTGGTGTGTCGGAAGGGGGTGGGCAATGTGAGAATCTAACCTCCACTCCTGCTCCCTGCTGTCCCAATGGGATTACAGCTGTCCCAATCCCCATCTCTGGCCCCTTGCTGCCCCCCTGTGGTCATTACACAGTATAACTGTCCCTGCCAGCAGCCCCCTTCCTTTCCATGTTATGAAACGCAACCTGTCACATTCCAGGCACATCCCATTGTCCTGGCACAACCAAACCCTGACCTTGCTTTAAGTTATGATAAGAGGAAGCTGCCTACCAAATTCAGTGGTCCTAGCTCTTACTGTTGAGGCGGCGTTCTTGAACTAACAGACAGACGAACACAGAGATACTCACTCGCAGACAAAATAAACTCTCAACTGTATAGTAGATAATGGCACCTAATGACTAACATTTACAACAGCAACACTAAAAACACATTCCTTGCCTCTCCCTAGCCTTTGTTTCTACAATCCCCCATGCGCTGGCAAGTCTAAGGGGTTGTTGATTCTACCTTTACTGCCCCTGTTACTGCTGTTCTTAGAGCAGGTAATGGTAGAGAATATGCCAGTCCTGAAAGATGGAAGACACTTACCCTGGGTACAAAGAACTGCTCGGCACTGAATTTATACAGCCACTCATTCAAGAAGTTATAGAGAAGAGAGAACAGATCATGTCCTGCGGCACAGAAGCAGAGAGAAAAAGGGATTCAACAGGAAGCCCCAATAAGAACTTCCCAGACATTCTTTAGCCCATCTCAAAGGGACAGTTTCCAGAGCAACGTACTACACACAATTGGGAGAGTTGCATGAAACTCTGAGCGCAATACCAGAGTGTAAATCTGGGTGCAACAGATCTGTAGCAGAACTTAATCGAAAGAGACCGCTCAGACCTTTCTTCCAATGCACTTCTCTTTCAGTGAGTTCATCTAACAGCCCCATTGCCTTCTTACCTTCTGTCTCCACTTCTACAGTATCCAAGGGTTCGACAGTTTCTGTATCCGTCATGTAGCCAAACATGGCCATCACACACTGTTCAAAAGTCTCTTCCAAGGTATCTCCCCAGGCATGTAACCTACAGACACAGCTCCATTACTCCAGCATTCAACAGTAACAAAGGAAGTGCAGACGTGGCACGTCTGCTTTGAAATGTACAAGAGCCCCAGCAGGGACTCTGGTGCATTTCAAAGGTGGAACACTGCTGCTGCACCCCTGCCCCCTCCCAGGGAACTGGCTTTTAAGCCATCTCTCCCCCAGCAGCCCCTCCTCGCTTCCTTTCTGATAGAGGCAGCAAGGGGTGGGCGAGGGGGGGAAGCAACTAGTGTGCCAACTATTCGATAAGCTTTTGCTTATCGGATAGTTGATTAGTCGCTTATAATCCTAATGCAGAGAAGCGCAGACCTGCCATCACCTATAAATAGGGACCCTTGGAAAGAAGATTAGTGAAGTACTGCTGAAATACTGAAAGAGAAAAGGGGATTCTTTTTAGAGGGATAAAGTAGTAAATGTTTTAATAAAAGCAGAAATGTCCTTCCTAAAGAGGGGCAGCTGGCATGCATGGAAATGGATCACTTGAAAATAAGAGGTAGAATATCATTTCAAAAGAACAAAGAATACTTAGCACCCCCGCAGTAGCAGAACATTTTTATAGTGTGGGGTGCTGAAAGCCACTCAACAAAACTAGATTTTGTATACGAGAGAAACCACTTTACCAGAAGATGCTGCTGCTCTTCTAACATCCCTAGTTCCCACACCCCTTCATCTCAGCATGCTCACATGTGGCATTCCAGAAGCTCAAAGGGGACATATTTGGCCTGACTCTTCCCACATCAATTTACGTAGATGCAAGCCTGCTGATGTCAGTTACTCCTGATTTACATCAAACCGTGACAGAAGAAATACATCTTACTGAGGTTACACACAGAAATTGAAGCAAAAAAATACTCACTGCACGTCAGCTGTGTGATCCAGATCTGAGGGAGTAGAAAATATATATAGTTACAAGGTCATCATGGTGGTTTACAAATAAGCAATAATATGGAAGAAAAAAAAGTCAGGTCTTAAGATTTTTTTTTGGTGCTTCTTTTGGTGAAATTGGTTTAGATGAATAAATTGGAACCAAACAACACACAGTCTGTTTTATTACACAGGTGCACCTATGAAGTACAAGTTCTGTTAAATCTACCTCTGAGTTTCATGCAGATCACCATTTGCTTAGTTAAGGCCCAGACATATTTCTGACTGGACAACTGTTGAGAGGCTGCTAACAGACACCGGAAGTAGAATAACATATTGCATTTAAGCAACACGTACAACCAACTCAAGATCAGCAACAAGAACAGGGTCCTAGAAATTTAGGGATCTGTTCTCAATTTGATGTGCAAGCATAAACACGGGGAATTTCCACACTCCATGCTTTTTCAGTGCTGACAGAGCTATGGACAGAGGAAACCTCAGGATGTGGCTCCTCACAAGAGAAGGGGGGCCATGGTTTAGCTAAAAATAGCATTCTGAAGAAGCAAGAGAGCAAATATTCACTCTGCAGAAGTTACTCCGTTTGAAGTTGAAATAAAAGCTCTACCCTGGCAGAGATTAATGTAAAATGTGCACTAAGATTGAAGAGTTTTTTTAAATTATGCAGATTAAACATCCACATATACACACACAGAATTAATATAATTAAGAGTAGTGAAACTGCCGGGTTGAATCACAAGAGTCCCTTGGGGTTGTCCCCCAGAGTGCTGATCATGCCATTGGCACCAGTCTTCCTGGCCTTTGAAGCACCCCATCATCCTATCCTGCTGGGCCAGATCCCCTAGCCAAGGAACAGAGTTAGGGTGACTGCTCTTCTGCAGAAGCTAGAAAGGGTGCATCAGTGCTACTGCATTGTCAAACAAGTTATAAAACACCATTTCAAAGCAGAGATGAACACAATCTACACCTCCTATTTCTAGCAAAACACAGGTTTCCTCCAGTTCTTATGAGATTAGGGATGTTAAATTTCGATGAATCAGCTAATCAATTGGTGGAATTTCCATCAACTACTCAATTCGTCGATAAGGGGGGCACTCACTATCCCGCTGCGCCTCTGCCTTTGAAATGTACAAGAGCTGCAGGTGTCTCTTGTACATTTCAAGGAGAGAGGCACAGCAGTAAGAATGTCTCTGCCTCCCCTGCCCCTGTGGAGATAGTGCTGGGGTGGGGGGGAACCGGCTTTTAAGTGGTCTCCCTGCAGGACTGGCTCCTACCCCCCACCACTGTCTCTCTGATAGAGGCAGCAGAGGAGAGATGTGACCAGTCAAGTGACTACTTGACTACCTGATAAGCATATGCTTGTCCACTAGTCGCTTACATCTCTATATGAGATATTAGAGGTTTTTACTGCACCAACATAGCAAATTAGTTATGAGGACTACGTATCTGTGCCAGTTTCTTCTTTCCCTTCAAGGCAGAGAGGTGTCAGGTGTCTGGTATGTTCTAGAGGCTTAGGCCACAAGCCTTTTTTGCTCATTTACAGCTTTTAAACAATTAAGAAGATTACAAAAGAAGGAGAGGGACCCACAATAAAGAAATGTTAAATTATGTAACATTAATTTATAAAACTACAATTTAGGGATCTAGAATTTAAGTCAACTCACTGTAACAAAATAATTTGTGGAGTCCTTTTGTGGCACTTTAAAGATAATAAATTTATTTGGGCATGAGCTTTCATGGGCAAAGACCCACTTTGTCAGATGCATATACTACTAATATGGCTACCCCTCTGGTACTTGAAACAAAATTGTAAAATAACCATATTTGTTGGAAGCAGTTCTAAACTCAAGTCTAAAATAAGTAATATGCCATGGATCATCTGTGTCGGTTCCATAATCACTTATCTTCTTTGTGAATAGTTTCCTTACCAACTGTCTCTAACAACAGTCAAACTTCAGCCAGACAATACAAATCTTCTCTGAGTACATACGGAAGATTGGTTCCATTTTGACTGGTGGAATATGCTGCTCTTGTACGAGCTAAACAATAGATGCTAATGAAATTACACAGACTACGCTCCCAAATGGGAACAGCTCAACTAAAACTGCAGTAGTAAGACACAGGCTGCTCTTCCTAAAATAAACGCCTAAAGTTATTAAATCAGTGCAGGAAGGAATTCCTGGGGAGGAAAAGGGGGAGGAGGGACACCTTGGCGAAAGCCTCAAAGATGCAGATTAAAGCATGGCATGCAAAAAACAGAACAAGACAAATGTGCAGAGAAGATGGAAAAAAAATACATTCTTCAGCGAAAATCTTAAGCATTTGTCTAGAGACAAGAAACAGCTGAGAAAGAGAGTTTCTCTGGCTGCTTTTTATAAATAGGAGTCGTTATTCATACCCCAGAAAGGCACAAAACAATTCAACACACAACTCCTACAGCTCAGCTACAGCCACACTCCTACATCCTGCAAATGAAAACAACATGAAGCACTAGTGCATTCAAGAGATTCACCTTTCCATAGTGTGCCTCCTCCCCCCTGCACCACAGGGGCCATGTCTGAACAAGGCTAGGAGTACTCACACTCATACTTCTTATTGACAGGAGGGTACTTGGCTTTAATGGCCTTCTGGTCCTCTGTCAGGTTATAGTCCCTGTAGTTATCTGCCATGATCACACTTGGATGTGCAGTGCTCACTTCCTGCTTTATAAAGATGGCCACCCCCTTGCAGGCTTCTGCCAGGGAAATTTCTACATGTGATTCTGGTGCTTAAAGAGATATTTCTCTTTCAGTCAGGCCAGCCTCTGAGGGGAAATCAAGAGCAATTGGGGAAGAGCGCTTTTACTGTAACTGCATGTAGGCAGCAGCACAATTGCAGAGGAGGCTATGGAACTGTGATGCTTAAAAGCTTCAGAGGGGTAGCCAAGTTAGTCTGCAACAGGAAACACTTAAAAAACAACAAATAGACTAGTAGCACCTTAAAGACTAACAAAACATGTAGATGGTATCATGAGCACGAAAGCTCTTGATGCCATCTACGGCTACGGCTACGGCTACACTGGCATGATTTTCTGGAAATGCTTTTAACGGAAAACTTTTCCGTTAAAAGCATTTTCGGAAAAGCGCGTCTAGATTGGTAGGACTCTTTTCCGGAAAAGCACTTTTTGTGGAAAAGCATCCGTGGCCAATCTAGACGCGCTTTTCCGCAAAAAAGCCCCGATTGTCATTTTCGCGATCGGGGCTTTTTTGCGGAAAACACTACTGTGCTGTCTACACTGGCCCTTTTCCAGAACAGTTTTCCGGAAAAAGACTTTTGCCCGAACGGGAGCAGCATAGTTTTTCCGGAAAAGCACTGATGATTTTACATTAGATTGTCAGTGCTTTTCCGGAAATTCAAGAGGCCAGTGTAGACAGCTGGCAAGTTTTTCCGGAAAAGCGGCTGATTTTCCAGAATAACTTGCCAGTGTAGATACAGCCTATATGTTTTGTGATAGTGAAGTGTGCCTCTGTGAATACCCATGTCCCCGAATCCTTCATTTATGAGGGGGAATTTAGGCTTTGATTCTGCAAAGATTTTTGCATGTGTGTTTATAACTTTATGCACTGTCAGTAGTGATTTTGCACAGTGGGCCAAGTTAAGCATGTGCCTAAATCTTTGCAGGCTTTGGGCCGCAAATGATTAACTCCTTGAGGCCGGATGAAAGTCTTGCTTTGTGTTCTGTACCGCCCCCACCATGCTGTCAATGCTCCGTAACAGGGTGATATTAAAACCAAGGTAATAACGTAGTTATTGGAGCGGGGGCCTGAGTTTGCAACTGTCAAATGCTGTCAACTCCCCCCGAAGGTCGTGGCAATATGAGGGTATTCAACACCTTACAAAACGATGTTCAGTGTGCACATGGGGGGGTGAGTAAAGAAGGCAAGGGCATGGGCAGTGGGTGAACGGCTGGCTTGGGGGGGCAAGCCCCCAATCCCACTTCTTCCGCCCAAAGCTCCGCCCCTTCTTTGGCCACCGGAGCTCGCTCAGCCCCTGTTGTAGTCACCGGCCCCATCCTAACCATGACCCCAGCCCCTTCCATTGTAGCTGTTGGCCCAAGACTGACAGGCCCCCTTCTCTGGTTGCCAGGCAGCATGGCCTTAGCCCTTCTCACAGTATTGACACACAGCCCCAGCCTTCCCAGCCCCGGCATGCCATGCATCCACAGCCTTCCCAGCCCCAGAGCACCTCCTCCTCTTCCAGGGGCCAGCCCCAATGTCAGGCCAAGAATAGCCTGGTGCACCAAGGTAGGAAGGCTCCTGATCTGGGATGGACCATGGGTGAGGCATGTACCCAAACAGACATGGGTGGCTTTACCCCAAGTCAAGCTCCCTGCTGTTTGTGTGCAGCCAGCTGCTTTGGCCCGGCACCGGGGCTGGCAGTTGGAGGGGGAGACCACGGTCAGGTCTGGCAGTGTAGCCTGTGCTTCCTGGCCCCCCGGTGCTTCTGCCACTTGGCGCTCCCACTTGGGGTGTGAGGTGCTGAGAGACAGGGAAATCTTCGTCCCCCGGGGTCAGTGGTTGCTAGGTCTCAGTGTCCAAATGAGTGAGGTCTTCATTGTCTCCTGGATTTCCCATTCTCAGCCAGTCCTTTTTTATGACTCAGTCTCATCTAATCCACTCAGATCACACAGACTCACCTATGTCTTCGGCTAAGCCCACGCTACCACTTATCATTATGTCGGTATCATTGATATCAGTGAGAGGCCTGGATAAGCCATTCCCAGGGTCATCCCTACTGATATGAGAACTTGGGGCCTCAAATTTCATGGTGTCCTAACAGCTGTGTGTTGTGTATGGGCCGGTGGCCAGTCCCATCCCCTGCAAGTCCCCTGCCTGTGGTCTCAATGCCGGCTCCTGCAGCCAGCCCCATCCCTCGCCTGTCCCCCATGCAGTCAACTAACTAATAAGAATTCATGAGGTTAATCAGCTAGTCGATTAACCGATATTTAACATCCCTAGTTTAGAGCAGCTATTCTAGAGAGCTCACAGTGGTGCAGCTGCATTTTTGAGCTATGCTGCTGTAGGTGCTCCAGCGTAGCCATAGCCTCAGCCTTCTCTGAGAGCAAACAGTCCTTTTCCACAACTTGGTAGCCACCCAAAATTGGAAACTGAGGTATTCCTAAAATGACAAAAAATTCCCACTCTGTCGCACACCTCATGATAGTTGAGGTAAAAACAATGAAGAGTATGGTTCACCTTAGAGACTAACAGATTTATTAAGGCATAAGCTTTTTGTGGAAAAACCAACTTTATCAGATGAATTGGAGTGGAAGTTATAGAAGCAGGGGGTATATTTAAGGAAGAAGTTGCTTGTGTGAATGAATCTAATCAAGTCAGGGTGGAAGTGGGTCATTTATAGCATTTGTATGGAGATGTGAATATCCAGAGAGGAGAAATTGCCTTTGTAATGCGGTAACCAGTTGAGATCCTAATTCAATCCTAAATTGATAGTGTTGAATTTGTAAATGAATTCCAGGTCAGCTGTCTCCCTTTGTATCCGGTTTTTTAAATCCGTTCAAATCCATTACTGACTGTCCAAGGAGGTTAAAATGTATCCCTACAGGTTTATGTGTGTTACCATTCCTGAACTTCATTACAAAGGCAATTTCCCCTCTCTGAATAGTCACATCTCCACGTCAAATACTATGAATAACTAGGTTGACCATACATACTGATTTTTCCGGGACTGTCCTGATTTAAAGGACTCTTTCCTGGTCCCGCATCAAGTAGTGAAATGTCCTGGAAAGCCCTGCTGGAAAGTCCCCCACTACTTGACGGGGACTCAAACGGGAAGAAGTGACTGTGAGTCCATTGCTCCAGGTGCGGCGCAGCATCAACAGCGTGTTCCCAGCTGGGGCGGGCTTTTGGTGGCACGTAGTTTCTGACCACTTCATCACCCATTGCCCCACCACCGCACAGCCCCCTTCTTACTCCATGGGACTGCCTCTGTCAGATGGGGTCCGGGTCCAGCTGTACAGCCTCCTCCTCCACATGTGCAGGCGGTGGCTTGTTACAGCAGCCACTTATGTTGGGAGAGAGAGGGTGGCTGAGTAGGGTTGCCAGGTGTCCAGTTTTGAACTGGACAGTCCAGTATTTGAGCTTTCTGTTCGGGAAACAAGTTGAGAAAATAGAAACGAGAAAATAGAAATGTCCGGTATTTTCTAAATAAGATGTAATGTAGATTGTGATGTCATGTCAAGTGTGTCCGGTATCTTTATTGAAACCATCTGGCAACCCTATGGCCGGGTCCAAGGTCTGAGTAGCCGCTCCCGAACTTTAGCACTTTTGAACTGCTGCCTGAGCCCCGGCAGGGGACGCGCAGAATCCTTGGGGCGGGCTGCCGCTCTCTCTCCCCCGCACTCCTCCCCGCCCCGCTGGGGGAATGGCAGTGAGCCTGGTCTGGCGAGGTATGTTGGGGTTTCTTCACACCCACACATGCTCTGTCAGTGGGAAGCCTGACCTGGTGCTGCAGCCCCGTGGATGCACTGGGATCCCCGCTGCATGGAGGGGGGGGGACTGAGTTCCTGTTCCCTTCCCCCCTGCAGGGGGAATGACAGCGTGCAGTCTGGAGGCTTTCCCTGCTGCAATGGGGTGCCAAGCCAGATAAGCACCCCCCTCATGCTAAGGCCCCGCACCCAAATCCCCCTCACTCACTCCCCTCCCCCCTCTAAGATCCTGCATTCCCGGCTTGCTCTGACACCCTCCCTTGCTCCTGCACTCTCCCTCCTGGCCAGACACCCTACCCCAAACCCCTTCCTGTACATTCCTTCCTGGCCAGACATCCTCCCTCCTGGCCAGAAACCCTACCCCCAGACTACTCCTGCACCCTCCTTTCTGGTCAGGGACCCTATGCCCAGCCTGTCTCTGCACCCAACCTCCCACCCAGACGTCTCAACCTCTCCCCTTTCTGCACGTACCTCCCAGATTCTGAACCTCATCCCTATCCCACACATTGGCAGCCCTGTCCTGCACACGGAACCCCCTTTTTTTTCCACGCCTGAGCCTAGGCTCACCATGGGCAGGGGCTGCTCAGGCCAACAAGGAGCTGAGCCCTTCACGACGGGGTTGCTGCCGCTAAGCAGCCCCTGTTCACAGTGGCCTGGGCTGTCTGACGTGAACAGAGGCTGCTGGACTCAGCGCAAGCCGGGACCAAGCATTCCTGGCTCGTGCTGGTTGCTACACCTCTGAATTTTAAATGTACTAAGAGTCCGGCAGCTCTTACTACATTTAAAATGCAGAATTGCAGCACGTGTGGCTCCCAGACCCGGCACGAGCCAGGACTGCTGAGTCTCAGCTTGAGCCAGCTCCTGAAGCTACCCTCAACTACACGATTAGCTTGATAACCGCAATTTAACATCCTTTCCTTGAACCTCGTTCCTCTTGGTCCCATCCCCTCACCCTGTGGGGCTAGGATGCCAGAGGAGTGAGGTGTCTCAGTTAAGGGCCAGCTCAGTGTGGGTTGGGGGTTTTTGGAGGAATTTTTTTGCTTCTGGCTTGTGTGGCCCCCAGCTGATTTTTTTGTGGGTTAGTGGCCCCCCCAACCCAAAAAAGGTTCCCCACCCCTGCCATAAATAAAGAAAAAATTGAAACCTTTTGTGTTGGTCATAAATTAATATTTTACTTTATTTAAAATGAAGTTTGATAAACTAACACAAGAAAGTTAAAACGCTTAATCTATTTAACAATTTAAGTCAAACCATTCTCCCTAGCTGCAGCACTAGCAAAACGGCTTGAGAGTAATTACGTAATTCACAGTGAGTTTCCATTAGCAAATGGTGGTCTGCAGAAAGGTTTACATTGAGCCAGGTGGTTCATGGGCCAAAAAATTTGAGAGCCACTGAAATACAGGCAACCCTGGCCTCTTCCCCCGAGTTAATGCAATGCAAGTTGGATTAATGCAATTTCAGTATAGTTGCATGGGAAGGTCCTATGGGGGCCAAACCCATCCCTAATGGCAGAGGACAGTGGGAGGAGTTCTTACTTCCAGTCATGTGTCCAACTTAACCCTTGAAGTACTACCTCCAGGGTTAGGACTTTATGTAGCAGGTGGGCAGGGGCTAAGAGATCAGGGGATGTGGCTAATGAGGCTGGGGGCGTGGCTAATGTGTCCTTTTTTTGGTTCAGAAAATATGATCACCGTATGAATAATCCACTTCCCCCCTGGCTTGATTAGCTTCATTAACACAAGTAACTTCTCCCTTATATATACTCCTGCTTTTGTAACTTGCGTTCCAATTCATCTGATGAAGTGGGTTTTACCTACGAAAACTTATGCTCTAATAAATCTGTTAGTCTCTAAAGTGCCACAGGACTCCTCATTGTTTCTGCAGACACAGATTAACACGACGACCCCTCTGATAGTGGTAGTAGTGTTGGAACACTAGGTGGGCTTTACCCTTCGGTCACTTGCTCAGATGAGTACCATAGTGCTGGCTGATGGGACACGTCCATGCAATGACACGGGACGACCCCAGCTATTAGGGGAAATGCACTTAATGCAGTGCCAGGCCAGAGTGTTGCAGGGATGCCCATCTGGAAATAGTTTTCCACAGTTGTACCTGCAGGAGGGGGTGCAGTGGCTTATCCCACCCCCCAGGCTGACCCCAACTGAGGCACACACAAGGGCTAGAAGTTGATACTCTATAGGCTACGTCTAGACTGGCATGATTTTCCGGAAATGCTTTTAATGGAAAAGTTTTCCAAGTTTTCCGTTAAAAGCATTTTCGGAACAGAGCATCTAGATTGGCATGGGACGCTTTTCCGCAAAAGCACTTTTTGCGGAAAAGCGCGTCTAGATTGGCACGGACGCTTTTCCGCAAAAAAGCCCCGATCGCCATTTTCGCGATCGGGGTTTTTTTGCGGAAAACAAAGCTGAGCTGTCTACGCTGGCCCTTCTGTGCAAAAGATTTTCGGAAAAAGACTTTTGCCCGAACGGGAGCAGCATAGTATTTCCGCAAAAGCACTGACAATCTTACATGAGATCGTCAGTGCTTTTGCGGAAATTCAAGCGGCCAGTGTAGACAGCTGGCAAGTTTTTCCGCAAAAGCAGCTGATTTTGCGGAAAAACTTGCCAGTCTAGACACAGCCATAGTGTCTGTATGCAAGTGACCACTGGTTGGTGACTGGCCCTTTAAGAAGACCTGCGCACGAGCCAGGGTCCATGTCCCCCTAGATGCCCTACACTGGAAAATGGCGGCTCCCAGGGGAACTTCAGCCGCTAGCGCCTTCCCCCCTCCCACGTGATCCGGAGAGCGCGCTCACCGCCCCTCTGGACCCGCCCCCCCGAGCCCGCTCCGGCGCTCGGATTGGCCGCGCGGGCCGGGCAGTGGGCTGTGATTGGCGGCCGATGGCGCGAAGGGCGCGCGGCGCCGGAGCCGCACGCAGGGGGCAGGAAACAATAGAGCGGCGGCTGGCGGGGACGGAGGGAGGCGAGGAGCCGGCTGGCCGCACCGCCTGCACCTTCGCCATGGCGGACAAGGAGGGTAGGCGAGAGCGCGGGGCTGAGGCGCGGGCCCCCGGCCGGCTGGGGGCCCCTCCCCCCTCCGGGGGACGCGCGCGCTGTGCTCCTACCTCAGGCTGTGGAGAACCTGCCGGGGGGAGGGGCCGCGCCCTCGGTCTCTGGGGAGCTGCTCTGAGCCCCCCCCCTTGCTCCCCCTTTCCCCCCGCCGAGACACAGCCCTCCCCGGAAGGGCTGGGGGCGGGGCTCCGCTCCGAGGCTGGGGGCGTGTCTCCACCCGCGCGCGTCTCCGTGGGGGGGGGGTCAGGCCGCGGTCCCCTCCCGCCTCCCTCGGGCGCGCCGTCCCCGCCAGGGCCTGCTCCAGTGGGGGGGGGGGGTCACCTGGGGGTCTTCAGGAGGTTCCCTTCCGGGGTCCCCCTCCCCCCCCACTGCGGGGCCGCGCAAGATGCGCTCCCGCTCCGCGCTCCCTGGGGGGCTGCAATGGGCCGCGAGTGCGCTTGGCTCGTGCCCCCCCCCAGCTTCCCTGGGCCGCCCCCTGCTGCTGCGCGCTCTGCCCCGAGGGGAGGCCAGGAGGCTGCCACCTGCGGCCCCCAAACCTCCTCGGTCTGTGTGTTGGGCTCCGATCTCGCTCAGGCTGCTTTGGGGATGTTGAACGGGTCAGCATCCCCCTTGCCCCCGGTTACCGTTAACCTGTGGGGGCTGCAGCAGCCCCCGGCCTGATGCGGGCAGGGACTGTTCCCGCCCAGCGGGGTCTGCCGCAGGTGGGGGACGCTCAAGCCTAGCATGCGATGGGCAGGTCTGACTGGAGCAGCATGGGTGCGCCTCAATCTGGTCCCATTTAAGCGGTTAACTAGTTAAACATAACTTTTAACCAATTAACACATTACATGGGGTTTTGCATCCTTAATCTGGAGTCTAATCCCATATTTACTTTGGCGTTTTTATGGGATTCCTAGGTCGCTCGAACCTGCGTAGTATTAAAGAGATTTATTTTTTAATGTTCAATGAAACCACTTTTACAGGAAAAAAAAATGCTGCTCTAAATTGTGGAGAGTTTTGCACCTTCTTTAAAGTAACTTTTAGTGAAGGGTGAGTTGGTAGGTGTAGATTCAACTCATCTGTCTCACAAAGAGAGATGGACAGGACTCTATTGGTTGATTTAGGACTAGTAGCCTTAATGGGGCTGTTTCTAGTATGAAGTGAGCCCAGGCATTGCTTCCTTGTGTATTTAATTTGTATTGCTTCCTACAACTATTGGTTCTAGATTAGACTTCTTTATCTGAAGAGAGAGGTGATTGCATGTGCTGCAGGAGTTTTTTAATCTAGTAGTTGGCTTTTTGTGGAAGTATGGTGTATGCATCAGTAGTGTTGCTATCAGATAAGCCAGGGGTGGGGAACCTCATGCACAGGGGCTGCATGCACAGGGAACTGTCCTCTGGCTTGCCTGGATCCAGCCCCTGAGGCTCAGGGCCCCCCTGCTTCATGTTGGGGAGTTTGTGCTAGTGCTTTAGCCCCCCCCCCCACTGCAGAGCTGGAGCACACAATCTACTAAACTGGGCCCTTTCAAGGCTCTGGTGTGTGAGAGGAGAGGTGGGGAGTCTTTCTCCTTCTCAGTTTGCGGCCACGTCAGGGTGTGTGAAGATTTTGTTTTTGTTCTCACCTGTGTGTGTGGCCCCTGACTGACTTTTTTCTTCTTCTGTGGGTCAATGACCCCCCCCCCCAAAAAAGCTTCCCCATGTACATTCATTGTCTTGTTGACCATTTATAAATACTTGTCCATATTTTTGTGCATCTTTAAAAAACTTTAGCAGCCTTTGATGATGCGGTGGAGGAACGTGTGATCAATGAGGAATATAAAATTTGGAAAAAGAACACTCCTTTCCTGTATGATCTGGTAATGACCCATGCTCTGGAGTGGCCCAGCTTGACTGCTCAGTGGCTTCCTGATGTAACAAGGTAAATTTATCCTCTGACTTTTTGAATGATGAAAAAAGTCACTATCGCGTTTCACATTGCATCAAGACTCTGTAGTTGCTGTCTTCCATGACCAGCAATTTGTGCTCTTGCCTTATCCTTAGTGAGTTGAGGACTGTTACGGCACACCATGTTAACCAATATCTCCACTCCTTTTTGTTTAAAAAATGAACTGCTGTTTGGCAGAATATTTTCACCTCTATTTAAAGTACAGCCGGTCCCCTGCTTACTGACAAGTTACGTACCAAACACTTGGTTGTAACTCCATTTGTTTGTAAGTCGGACCCCATTCGTTTAAATGCGGCCGTACTGTTCGTAAGTGTGGATCGTGTTCGTAACTCGAGGACCGGCTGTATAACTGTTCTCTGATCTCTTCCTGTCCATCCTACCCCAGAGACAAACTTCAAAGTAATCACTGTCATCCCCCTAAATTACTGAACCAATTTATTTTCCATCTTCTGCTTGTTCAAAGTGCTAATAAACCTCAAGACTTTACTCCACTAGAAGCTCCTTGGGGGAATATCAGAGATACTATAGATGGGCAAAGAAAACAAGTGAACTTTGATGCTATAAGGACTCCAGTATGAGAGAGGACAGTGGTCTCCAGCCTTTTTAAGCACAAGCTCACTCTTTGAATTTCAGTCCAGGATCTACCTGAAACCCAATTACCCCTGCTTCACCCCTTCTGCAAGGCCTCACCCTCCTCACTCTGTGAAGATGGGGTACAGAAGAGGGGGACAGAGTGACATCAATGCTTCCCTGCCTCTTGTCTCCCCCATTCTGCACAATAAGCAGGAGGCTCCTGGAGCAGCTCAGGGGCTCTGGGCAGGAGCAGCTGGGCAGTGGGGGAGGGACAGCTAAAGTGCAGGCACTTGAGAGCCTCACAGCCAAACCCATCAGGATCACTTGTCTGAGGCTCCAAGATTTACCGATAGATCCCAATCTACTGGTTGGTGACCACTGAGATAGGAAATCTCTACACCACAAACAACCTTGCTTCCATATCTCAGAAGGAGAGCAGGGACAATACTGAAATGAGTGAGTAGTTTATGTTTTTGTAAAGAAGTGGTCTCTGACCTTTTTATGCCCAAGATTTTTTTTTTTTTTTAATTTAAGGGCAACCCAAATCTACCCTGTCCCCTCTCCAAGGTCCTGCCCCTTCCATGTAGTCCTACTCCACCCCCCCACTCACTCATTGTAGGTTCTCCACCCCCATATTCACAGGGCTTGAGCAGGGGATTGGGGTTCAGCAGGGGGTGCTGGTTCTGAGCAGGGATGGAGGGGTTTGCAGTGTGTGGTTCTGGGCTGAGTCTGGGGCACATTTGGGGTGCAGGAGAAGGTGAGCAGGTGCAAGCTTTGGGAGGAGAGTCTGGATGCAGGCAGGGACTCTGGGCTAGAGCAGGGGGCTCGGGGTGCAGGAGAGGGTAGGGGGTGCTGGCTGCCAGAGGTGGCTCAGAGCTGGAGTTTAAGGTGCAGGAGGTGGTAAGGGGTGCTGGCTTCTGCCAGGCAGCACTTATTGCAAATAGCTCCTGTTGGTGGTATAATGAGGCTAAAGCAGGCTTCCTGCCTGCCTCAGCCCCGTACTGCTTTTGGAAGGGACAATGAACCTCTATGGCCCTATGGGGTGGGAGAAAGGGCAGATGGCTCTATGTGCTGTCCTTTTGCTGGCACTGCCCCCTCAGCTCCCATTGGTCATAGTTCCCCGTTCCCAGCTAATGGGAGCTATGGGGGTGGTGCTTGGAGGCAGGAGCAACATATTGAGACCCCTGCTGCCGCCCACAGGTCAGTGCTAGTTGCTTCTGGAAGTGGTGTGGGGGTGAGGTAGGCAGGGACTCGGGAGCTTGTCTTAGCAGCAGCTTCACTGCATTGCTGGACATCACAGTCGATTGGTTGGTGAACCTGTAAAGGGATAACTTCCGGGCAGTGGGCTCACTCTGATGGTCTAGTAACAGCTGGGTGTATCTCCCTTGATTTGTTGTAGACCCGAAGGCAAAGATTTCAGTATTCACCGGCTAGTCCTGGGGACCCACACTTCAGATGAACAAAACCATCTTGTGATAGCCAGTGTTCAGCTGCCCAATGATGATGCACAGTTTGATGCTTCACACTATGATAGTGAGAAAGGAGGTAAGCGACAAAGGTGGTAAACAAAGTGGAGTTTTAACACTTTTTTCACTAGATTTTGGTCTTTTTTTCTTAGCTTTGGATTGATAAAATAAAATTAAATTCACTATTAAATCACCAGGAAAATGTTAAGCTTTTCTCATGGATTTCTACACAGTACTTCTGTAACCCATATGCTACATTGTAGGAAACTTTTCACTTACAAGAGAAAAGGTTACATTTTACTAACAGTGATGAAGAGAAGAGGGCATATTGTCCTGTTTAAATAGTTCAATACTTTGGGTTTGGATCCCATGTTATCTGCAGTCTTGTTTGGCTGCCAGTATTCCTACTTGTTATAAGAAATGGTTATTTTAGTCAGTTTAATCAATTGTTCTACATTATGTGGGTCATTTCCAGTCCAGTTGTTTGCTGTGCACTTTATTGCTAGAAGCCAGGAATGTGCAATTGACATTTTGATCTTTGGATTTCAGTATTGTTCATGAACAGGATTCTAATTAATAAAATACTTCGCATGGTAATTTGTTTTCCAGAGATGTATCAAATCTGTCATGCTGCTTCTCTTCCCCTCTGTATTTTAATCCTTAATTTTTTTCATAATTATATTGAATCGCAATCTTTGAATACTTGTGACTTTTAATTTAGATGGGAAGCTTGTAGATAATCTGTACACCCGAAAACCTTTTAATCATGGTCCTAAAATGGTTTGTTTAGACTGTGAAGAACTTCAAAAAGATCTCACCAAAATAAGTGACTGGGCAACAGAATGGCAAATGAAATTTAATGTGGATAAATGTAAAGTAATGCACATTGGGGGGGGGGGGAAATATACATATAATATTATGGGGGCTAATTTAGTTACAACTAATCAGGAAAGAGATTTTGGAGTCGTCATGGATAGTTCTCTGAAGACGTCCACGCAGTGTGCAGCAGCAGTCGAGAAAGCAAACAGGATATTAGGAATCATTAAAAAGGGGATAGAGAATAAGACGGAGAATATTTTATTGCCCTTATATAAATCCATGATACACCCACATCTGGAATACTGTGTACAGATGTGGTATCCTCATCTCAAAAAAGATATACCGGCATTAGAAAAGGTTCAGAGAGGGGCAACTAAAATGATTAGAGGTTTGGAAAGGGTCCCATATGAGGAGAGATTAAAGAGATTGGGACTTTTCAGCTTGGAAAAGAGGAGACTAAGGGGGGATATGATAGAGGTCTATAAAACCATGAGTGGTGTGGAGAAAGTGAATAAGGAAAAGTTATTTACTTGTTCCCATAATATAAGAACTAGGGGCCACCAAATGAAACTAATGGGCAGCAGGTTTAAAACAAATAAAAGGAAGTTCTTCTTCAGACAGCGCATAGTCGATCTGTGGAACTCCTTGCCTGAGGAGGTTGTGAAGGCTAGGATTATAACAGTGTTTAAAAGAGAACTAGGTAAATTCACGGAGGTTAAGTCCATTAGTGGCTATTAGCCAGTATGGGTGAGGAATGATGTCCCTAGCCTCTGTTTGTCAAAGGGTGGAGATGGATGGCAGGAGAGGGATCGCTTGATGGTTACCTGTTGGATTCACTCCCTCTGGGGCACCTGGCATTGGCCACTGTCAGCAGACAGGGTACTGGGCTGGATGGACCTTTGGTCTGACCCAGTATGGCCATTTTTATGTTCTTATGTTTTGATTTAATGACTTTCACATTAGTACCTCTTTCAAGGAATATACTGCCCGATGCTTGCTCTCAATTTCATAATCACATGCTAAACATAGCTTCAAAAAGGCTATCAAAGAATTTATTTTAGTCGTCTGACTTTTTATAACCCTGATACTTGCCATTCCTCCTTCTTCCACATGAGGCAGTATGGCCTATTGAACTGAATACTAGATGAGAGAGCACCTAATCAGTGCCACTAATGAAGGTGTTGTCTGCACACCCATGGCAAGGTCTTGGGTCTTGTGTGGGTTGCTTAATGTAACCTTTCTACCTCAGTTCCATTCTGTAAAATAGAAGATAAATGAATAGAAAACAGATTTCTATTTTTAAGCATATGTTTAAATAGTTATGCTCCTCTCACTTATAACTGTTTAGTTTATTCTAAAAACATTTATAAAGAATGTGAACATCTTTATTTTTAATGTCCAAGAAAACTTGCCGTTTTACTGTGAGTTGAGTTGATCTTTAGTGAATTGAGTTTTCTATCTGAAAACAAACTTTCTCTCTGAAAGTGTAATTTCTTGTATTCATGGGCCAGATTCCAATGTGGTTTCAGTACCCTTCAGAAAAGGAAGATAAATCTACTGTGAATCCACTCAAGAGTAGGTAGATTGGTGCCAACACTGTGGAAGAGAGTTCAGGAACTCTGTCCAGGGATTCTGTCACTTTGACACCTTTCTCATCTCTGGTCCCCTGCTGCCAGATCAGTGGTGGTAGGTCCTATTCTCTTTCCTAGACTTGCAGTTGCCTGCCAGATTTTTCTAATGAGGTCCTGTGTCTTCCTCAGGCAGCCTTGGGATAGGCTAAAGGCTTATTGGCTGAACTGTTAAACAAAATTGTGCTGTGCTGTAACTTCAGACCTTAAAGGACAGTGTGGTGTTTTTTTCAAAGAAAATTTGGTACAGTCTAACTGGATAAGACTCAAACTGTGTTGTGTTTAAGAACAGATATGTTCTAATGGGTCTCCCAACATACAGCATTGATTTGTAGAACAGATAGTTTTAAAAGAGATGATTAGTCTTGCACCTTTACCAGCAATAAATTTGTTGTAAATGTTTTAGTTGAAATAATTATTCTGCTAACTAACTGCCTTGGTTATGGGTAACCAGGTGATGCTTACCGGTTATAGTTAACTAGAAGGAGCGTGAGGGGTGCTCCAGAGCAGCCTGCCCGTGATGGGGAGGGCGAATCCACCCCTGTTTATGCGGTTAACGGGCTAAACAAAACTTTTTTAATCAGCTGATTAAGCAGGATTTTACATCCCTACTTGGGAACCTTAATGTGTTGCTGTAACAACAACAAAAATGAAGCATTTGAATCAGATTCTCTTGACTTATTTTCTGTGAACATAGCTTCAGAACCACGTATTGTCCTACAATCCATATAGATACTTCTCTGGCCTTATTGAGTTCTTATATTTTGATTTGAATTGCATGCTCAGTTCACCATTAACAGCTATCTGCTCCTTATTTCCAGAGTTTGGAGGCTTTGGCTCTGTTAGTGGGAAAATCGAAATTGAAATCAAGATCAACCATGAAGGAGAAGTGAACAGAGCACGCTACATGCCCCAGAATCCCTGCATCATTGCTACAAAGACTCCATCCAGTGATGTCTTAGTCTTTGACTATACCAAACACCCCTCTAAACCAGGTGTCTATAGCTCTTTCTTACCACAGTTCAAAATTGAGCACAAACTTTTGTGACTAGATCTTATGAGTTTGGAGGGAGGGAGTAGGAGAAGGAATAGAAGTTTAAGTTTTTGTTTTTAATGTTTAGTATTAAAACAAATCTTTGTTAGTTGAGTAGAAGAACTTCTCCAAGGAACTAGTTGATATGTGTCATCAGTTGCTGCCTCACTGCATTCTCTGTCATGTGTTGTTTATAATCTAACTTTTAAATATATTTGTCGTTTGGGTGAGGTGCCACTATCAGTTTTTCATGGTGGCAATTTTGGGATTTCACCTGTTGTGATAATGGAGGATATTCAGGGGCCAGTTGGAAGCTGTTTTGTTTGCTGGGTGGCTGAGCTATTAACTTGACGAACCGGGATGTAAAATCACCTGCAAACAGCATAAGCAAAGTAAGGCGGGGCAGCTTTAAAAACTAATTTGACCTCTTTTGGAAAAGCACAGGAAGATCACTGCTAATGTACAAAATGTGTGGTTTTGGGAACTTAATTGAAAACTGACCTAGTTAATTCATGAAAGATTATTATCAGAACAGTAACTGAGGGTTATATTTCATGGTGCAACCTGACAAATTACTTCTTGACTTAGAGATTGTAGACAGGGAGTGAGGGCTGTCTTTATTTTGTTCTGCACCTAGCATAATGGAACCCTATTCCAGAATAGAGCTAGTCAGAACTACCTTAATGTTTGAAATATAATTCTTCCTTTTTAGCAGTAAAAGTTCTGACACTTTTTTTTGTTTTAGCCTTGTAGAGTGTCTTGGTTCTTTCTACTGCTTAAAATGAAATGGTTCTACTTAAGACTAAAGTGGGAATCCTGTTTAAGATCTGAAAGCAGAGGTTGAGGAAGTACTGTGGCACTCTTGTCATGGTGCTCTATGGTGGGCTTGCATTAGTGGAGTTGTTAGGAGCTGAAGTTTTCTGACACTACCTTTGCAGACCCTTCTGGAGAGTGTAATCCTGATCTCCGTCTTCGTGGACACCAAAAGGAAGGCTATGGACTGTCGTGGAACCCAAATCTGAGTGGGCATTTGCTCAGTGCTTCTGATGATCATGTGAGTATTGTAAATATATGCAGAGTGCTGGTTGCACTTTAGTTGATTAACTAATGCTTTTTTGGGAGTGGGTGGGGGGGAGGTGAGGAAAGTTCCTCTATCTTAAAGATACACTTTTTCTTTAAGACCATCTGCTTGTGGGATATTAGCGCTGTTCCGAAGGAAGGTAAAGTGGTGGATGCAAAGACCATCTTTACAGGGCATACAGCAGTAGTGGAAGATGTATCTTGGCACTTGCTCCATGAATCCCTCTTTGGATCTGTTGCTGATGATCAGAAGCTCATGATGTACGTGGGTAGTACCTTTACTTGTAAAGTTGGGAATATTTCCCCCTCTCAGGATACTGGACAGCAAAAGTTTTATATCTCATCATATTCCCCTCTCTTTGTAGTTGGGACACCCGGTCAAACAACACCTCCAAACCCAGCCACTCTGTGGATGCTCACACAGCTGAAGTGAATTGCCTTTCTTTCAATCCCTATAGTGAGTTTATTCTGGCCACAGGATCTGCTGATAAGGTATAGTCTGTTTTGAATGTGGACAGATGATATCCCTTAAGTTCATGTTCACACAAGTGTATATGTTGGTAACTCTAGTAACTTCCCTTAACTTTATTTTTCATCTTCCTTAATAGACTGTTGCTTTATGGGATCTTAGAAACCTAAAACTGAAGCTGCACTCATTTGAATCGCATAAAGACGAAATATTTCAGGTACAGTAAAATGGTATATTTTTAGGGGAATTATTTTGATTTTGTTTCCTGCAGTTGGGTCTCCAAACCATTGACACCCTGCATGACCTTAAAATGTATTGATTAAAAATTAGTCCATTTAGTTTTTTTCTTCCACTGTTTTTGTTACTCATGATATTTGCATTTAAAAACTAGTGGCAGTTTTTAGTTCATCTTTGACTCTCTTTTCAGTAACTAGTTGCAGTGAGGAGCTGCAGCAGATTTTGAGCCCTCTAGAAAGGTGCAATCATTTTATTAACTATTTAGAGTGCAAACTGGTGACCAAGAATGGGGATTTTGAAGGTCAGTTAGAGGCAGTGAGCAATTGGGAAGGCAGGACATCTTTTTTAGACAAGCCAGCATTCTCAGTATGAGAAGATGGCAGGTGAAGATAATTGTCTAAGAGTAGCAAAATGAAAGACTGATTAGAAAAAAAATGCAGGGGCTTGTTGGGTAACAGGATTGCTAAAGGCTTCTAAATAGAACTCTTGATAGCTTTCATATGCATTGTTGGACGATCTGTGCTTGGAATGTTAGGCTCTTCCCTCATCTTCTGACCCAGCTACCTGATTAAGTCATATTCACAGGAATAGACTTTTTTTTTCCAGCTGGAGGCAGTAACTCTAGTATTTAGGCTCGTATAGATACGATTGTGGAATTTCTTTCCCTCTGTTTTGCTTTTTTTTTTTTTTTTTCTTTTGTGCTGCACGTGGTCTTTCCTCACATTTCACATAAGTGCAGTTTGTGTAAGTGTAACTCTCATTGCAGACAGGAGGGCAAGCAGCCTCCTTGGAGGATGCAGTGCTTTTCAGTGGGCATCTGACGTAAGAAGGAAGACTGACTGCATTTTGCAGCTCCATGGAGTCTGAGCACATTGTCTCATTCAAGCTTTAGGCAGGCAGTCATAAGTGTTCACAATCCCCTCTTCCATGTAGAAGCATTATCAATGCAAAATTCATCTTTTGAATTGATGCCTTTGCAACTTGAAACTGGAAAATTGCGTTCATGCGATAAAGCAGACATTGCTTCACTGTGTCATGCATGGCTTCTTTAGATTTATCTCCTTTTTGATATGCTCTTCTTTGTGCAGGTTCAGTGGTCTCCTCATAATGAAACCATTTTGGCCTCCAGTGGTACTGACCGTAGGCTAAATGTGTGGGACTTGAGGTAAGTCGTAAACTGAGAGTGACACCTGCTATTGTCTGTCTGAATCAATTCCCTTGGGTGCTCTGAAAAATCTGTTTACATTTTGCTCTTGTTTTTACTACAGTAAAATTGGGGAAGAGCAGTCCCCTGAAGATGCAGAGGATGGCCCACCAGAGCTGTTGGTAAGTTTTTCAAACTATAACTCTGGATCTGATATGCACTTCATATCTGCACTTTAGACCTGAATGCTCTTTTTTTCCTCCCCCCCCAAATATAGTTTATTCATGGTGGTCACACTGCAAAAATATCAGATTTCTCCTGGAATCCCAATGAACCCTGGGTAATTTGTTCTGTATCAGAAGACAATATTATGCAAGTCTGGCAAATGGTAAGCTATGTGGTGTAATTCTTTGTAGTGGTTGTGTGGTAAATGACACTTTCTCAGACCTGTTGAGCAAAATAGAATTCTCTACTTTGATACTGATTTGCTGTGCAGCCTTAGCCAAGCCTGCTCAGCAATGCTGATGTTGATTTAGGTTTTGTTTTACAAACATTAAAGCAACCACTTCATGTGTGTCACTTCCAAAAATGTGTTGGGAGGGTGGGGGCAGATGTAAACCATTTCCTTCTAGTATTTGGAAATCAAACACTGTATTAGTGTATGGGAGCCAAAGGAGAAGTTGACCAGTTTCATTGTCCAAAGTGAGTGAAATGCTTACAAATGATAGAGTGGGAGGGGGAGATTTAATTTTAGATTGTTGTGTATATAGCTCCAGATAGAAACTAATGTTAAGTGACTTATAACCTCACAGTTCCTTTTTTACCTGCTGCTTATCTACCTGTAAAATGGGTTAATACTCACTTCTCAGAGGGTTTAATATCATCATGTTGAGGTGCTCTGAGATCTTTTGAAAAGCACTGTGTAAAAGTAGACTATGAAATAACTACAAGGAAGAGATCTGTATTCTTCATGATACTAATTTATAGTTAAGGAGTCAAGTCCCTAATTGTGTATTGCATACAAACTGCAGTTGTCCTTTATCACAACTCTATTTTAAAGCAATACTGTGGAAAACATGGCCATTATGAAAAGGTTCGGGCATATTTATAGTAACACTTCTGTAAGTGCTAAATAGCCTTGAGGGATCTAGGGTGAGAGCTCAGTATCTGGAGATGAATGACTGCTAGAACTGTAGTCCTTGGAAGTGCTCACATTGTATCCCTTGAACTCAGATAAGTGTTGTCATATTAAGTGATTCTCCAATTCCTCATTCCCTATATCTTGCAGGCTGAGAACATATATAATGATGAAGATCCTGAAGGAAGTGTGGATCCAGAAGGTCAAGGGTCCTAGATGACTGACCTTACACTGTTTTTAGTCCTCGTCCCCTCCTCCCCCTTCCCTTCCAGCTCTGATATTGATTTGACACTGGTTTTGAGACATACATAGACTGTGTTCAGCCTTCCCTATGTAGATACCATCAACCGTGCTTTTAATTCCCAACAATGAGTATTCTAACTTAAGGGCTTGGCCCAAATGACCTGGTACCGTGCTATAGCTCCTTCTTTAAATTTCCTACAGCAGCTTATTGTGTATAAAGCTGGACAAAGATGCCTTCAAGAAGTGGGGGTGGGAGCTTTCTCTTTTTGCTGCTTAAATGCTACAGCTGCAGGCTAACTTTTCTGGCTAACTTTCAAGGTTTGAGGGGTAGAGCCACATAATTGTGTACCTGAGGTGATGGCAAGTGGTTTTAATCTTTGGGCAGTTACATGGAGTCTCTTGTCCTCTTCTTGATAAGAGAATATTGGGATTTTTAGTCTGTGCGCCAGTATTTTCAAGTGCAGATTCTGACTTGAACCAGCACTAGAAATCTTTCCTTAATTCTGGATTTTCACTGTCTCCTTCCCACCCCTTCTGGTGGGCAACACAGAATTTTGGATATTGTAGCTATTCCTGCGGATCATTGTTCACCACCCAAGTAGTTTGGTCTGTTGTGTGTTCTTGAGCTGTGTTTTCATATATTTTCTTTCCTTTCTGTGAAATGGTTTTTAAAACTTGGGACCACCAAGTTGTAAAATTGTATGTTTTTACCTGACTGATGTACCACAGGTGGCATGTCCAGTAATCTGAAAACACCATTGGTAGCTGGTATATGTAAAAATATTAACGAAATGTGGATGAATTTCATTTTTTTTTTAAGGAATTAGTCCTTGACCACTAGCTTCTGCACATCTCTCAGTAGGCTGTTATTCTCCATGACTAATTATGTGTAAGTGCTTCAGATGGAATAAATTGGTTTTCTACATAAACGGTGTGCTGCTTTGATTCTTGTGAAGAAGCTTCCCTTCAGGAATGTGTATTAAGGCTAAATTGTACCTCTTACGATAGAGATGCTTTCCAAGCACAGCGTGTGGGGGCATAAAACACTTCCTAGAAGGTTTATAAAAGATGTGACCAGCAAATGCTGCCAGGACAATATTTAAGTGTAGGAGACAAGACCATGGCAACTCCTCCACATCAACCTCTGGAGCTATTAGCATTGCAGCAGTGCCACGGAACATCTTCTTTGTACCCCCAATAGCCAAAATGTGGCTGTGGTGTTAGGTGAGGAATGAAGGGAGTTCTCATGCCCACTCCTTCTAGTGTAGGGGTTCTCAACCTTTTTTTTCTTCTTGATGTCCTCCCCCATGTGCTGTTTAAAAACTGCTGGGCCCTCAGGGCATAGGTGTAGTTTGACTTCTATTTGGGGT
Source organism: Pelodiscus sinensis (assembly GCF_052426305.1). Taxonomy (NCBI): domain Eukaryota; kingdom Metazoa; phylum Chordata; order Testudines; family Trionychidae; genus Pelodiscus; species Pelodiscus sinensis. Next base: position 4,308,806 of record NC_143077.1, on the reverse strand, counting down.
GGGTAGCAAGGGCTAGTGGGGCTTGAGTCACCTCTTCATGGCAGGGGGAGAGATTACCACCTCTACCCCTGACTCATCTCAGCAGGCCACCCAACCTGTTTGGGAGTAGGGGAAGGGAGGCACAAACAAAAACTGGAACTCAAAGATTGTGGGGTGTTTAAATTAAAGTTTGGAAACTGCTTCAGTTGCAGACAGGGTGGCTGGGGATGCCTGGAGGAGGCTGGCTAGGGTTTGTATATGGACAGCGGGCTCGCTCAGGGTGGCTAAGGATTGTGTAGATGGGGTACTTGAGTTTGCTTGGGCAGGGGGGCTAACTCCGGGTTTAGGGAGAAGGATACAAGGAGCTGTGCACTGGGAAGGCTCTCCTGCAGTCCCTGCTCCCAGAGGGTCTGCCAGATAGCTCTTACTGGCAGTCTCTGGGAGCAGCTTCAACCCAGGGAACCAGCAGGAGATGAGGGAATAGTGCCGCTGTCTGCTGCATGGCACTAGCCAGAGCATCAACTGCCCAGCTCTGGCTTCCCACCTCCAACCTGAGCAGGGGGCAGGGAGAGGAGACAGTGGGGAGGAAGATATGACCCCAGGATTACCTTGCTCTACTGCTGCAGGCTTTTTTGGGTGGGGAGGGGCAGTGCTCTCCTTGTCCCCAATTCTGACCATGGGATCAGGGCTGCAAGGGGCCCTATGGATCAGGGCTTCAGCCCTGCAGAGGGCCCCATGGCTACCTTGAAAGAGCTCACAGACCCCCCAGTTGAGTACATGTACAGAGCTATCCATAATTTAGCCTTTAGAAAGTTCTTCTGTTCACGCCCTCTAATGGCTTGGTAGCTGTGGGAGACCAAACCTTCATATCTGTGAGGTCAGAATAGAAAATTCAGGGTTTTGTAGCATGCATGCAGTAACTTTTATATTGACTCTGGTTCGTTCACCATTGAGGTAAAGCTTGGTCTTCAAGAAATCATGAACAAACTGAAGTGTAATTCTGAATAGGGGTTACTGCAGAGTCAATCTCCCCACATGCTTTGAATGGGGCTGTATTTACACTACACATGCTGATGTGCTGTGGCATATAGACATGCTACAATAATGGAAAGGGGTTTTCTATTGCTGCGGGTTAATTCACGCACTCCAAGAGGCAGTAACTAGGCTGATAGGTCAACAGAAGAATTACTCCAACTCTGGCTACACTGGTGGGGGTAAACCAGGCGTGGGTCTTAAACCCCACCACCACCGCCACCAATTGTTAATGGGCTGTTAGTTTTACATCCTAGGGATGTAAAAAAAAAATGAATAAAAGCATTAACTGTGTAACCAATAGAATTTATTGGTTACACAGTTGACCACTCTTGGACTGTTAAGCTGGCAGCCGCTTCCAGCCACATACAGCTCCCAAGGCTGCTGCAGCTGCCGGCAGCCCTATGAACAGCTTAATTGATGGAGATAACTGATAAGCTGATATTTATCGATTAAATGGTTAAACTCCATCCCTTTGTCCTCTGATCATTATGGTGAGAGAAATGTAGAGCTGTTTTGATTTGATCATAAGACCATATTGTACTCACCATGAGGCAGAATGTGATTTGGGATATATAACTAGTCCGGGGGTGGGGAACCTTAGTCCTGGGGGCTGGATGTGGCTCCTGTCTTGCCTGGATCTTGCCCCTGATTCTCAGGGATCTCCCCTGCCTCAAGGAGCCTGCGCTGGCACTCCAGCTCCTCTGCCATCCACCCATAGGGCTGAGCATACAAAATCTAGCCTGGGCCCCCCTAGGCTCTGGCGTGCAAGGAGAATGTGAGGAATGTCTCTTTCCTTCTCCATCAGGCGCTTCTCGCTTTGCTTCTCACTTGTGTGCGGTCCCCAACTGATTTGATTTTTATTTTTTTTTCCCCCTCTGGGACAGCGGCCCCCAACTCTAAAAAGGTTCCCTACTCCTGCAAGTTTAAACCCTGACTCCTTATTTTGAAGGTGAGATTTTTATATAGAGTGGAAACCATTTATATGGGAACTTGGTTTATGGACCCTACTAGAACGTGTCTCAATACAGCAGTCATTTTTTTAGCTACAAAAGAAACAGTCCCGTTTATGGTGCAACAAGAATAATCCTTTGTAAAATACAGGACTATGTAGCACTTTAAAGACTAACAAGATGGTTTATTAGATGATGAGCTTTCGTGGGCCAGACCCACTTCCTCAGATCAAATAATGATCTGAGGAAGTGGGTCTGGCCCACGAAAGTTCATCTAATAAACCATCTTGTTAGTCTTTAAAGTGCTACATCGTCCTGTATTTTGTTTCAGCTACACCAGACTAACACGGCTACATCTCTATCACAATCCTTTTTAAGTGTTCCTTTAATAAAAAAAAAAGGCTTCTTTTCTGTGCAAGCTTACACAATCCACCTATGGAACAAGATCAGATATGCTTTCCAAACACAGCAAAACATACATCTTATTGTTCGTTATATGTTCATTGTGTAGTACAAGTATACTCTTCTGTGCTCTCCTTGAGGATGGTAGCATCACTCTTTTCTACAATGCTAGAAGATCAACAGAGCAGCACCTCAAGAAATATAAACAAGCAAACGATTGTCTAATATTCCTGACTTTTTAAATAGCTTCTATGCATTACTTAGGAGGGGGTGAGCAGAAAGAGGGAAATGTAAGTGTCCACTGTAGACATTTCAGTCCTTCACATCAAGCTCTTCTGCCTTTAGTTTCTGGTTAAACTAAAGAAAGTCCATCAGTCAGTCTTGGTCTACTTTTTCTTCTGAGTTGCAAAGCTGACCATAGATTTCTAAGCAGCCCCTGCAAATGTACAAAGTAAACTTAGGTCACCAATTCTAATGAAATAATGATCTGGAGAATTACAAAAAGCATTTTAGTGCTGCAAGACATGCAGGAGTAGCACTGGATAGCGATCAGGTTAGCTGAATAAGCAGGCAGAACTATGCAGTTTGCACCCAGAAGGCAGATCAACTGATCCTCAACACAGTTTGAAAAATGAGGAACTATTGCTATGGCAGAGAAAGAGGAATGGTGTTGATATACAGGCCATAGGCAAAGGAGCGAGCAGTAAACTCAAATTTACAAGCTTCGCTGCCCAGTTTTAGGTTTTTTATTTAGGCCACTTAATATGGTTTGAGGCATCTATCTTTTAGTGATGAACACCAGTAGCATGTATGAGAACCTGGAGGTGCAGATACGAATTCGTATTTGAAAATACTGGCCTTTGAATCCTGTGACTTTTAGACCAACCTAGCCTACATCTTTGCCATCTGATACCTGATCAGGAAGATAAATACAATTAACTGCTGGTCTCTCAAAATTGCCAGAAGGATATTTCTTCCTCTAAAGCAGCATTTCCCAATTTTATTTGGCCACAGAACCCTTTTAAACACGAAAGAATTTTGTGGAACCCCTAACAGTCTAATATATGAACCTGAAAAAGTAGACCACAAATAAGTAAAGATTATAATAAACAAGGTCATGAAATCAACATTGTTTAATTGCACATTTTTAAAAAAATCACTATTACAACATTTTATGATTTAAAATAATTAATGGAATTTTCTTGTGGAACCCTTATTTTTACTTTGCAGAACACCATTTGGGAAACACTACTGTAAAGGAAGAGGCAATTCCCTACTAACAGTGGAACGTCTGTAGTCCGGCGTTCCCTGTTTAGCAATTTCTGATGCTTGGCATGATGTGAGTTAGCCAGATGTTCACTTAGCATGAGTGTGTCCAAGTTTCCCACGGTTCTAGAAAGTTTTACAGCCACCAGACCTTGCTCTCATTCTCCTGTGCTAAATCGAAGAGCCCAGGAAGCAGTGGCAGTGTTGATAATGCTGCTAGACAATATTGACCTCCTGTGGTTCAGCAAATTCTGTGGTTTGGCACCAGTGAGGTCCAGCACCCTCAGGATTAGAGAGATTCAACCTGCATTTTTCCAAGAAAAGTATGGTACACATCTGTGGAGTGAGGGAAGATTTTTCTGAAACTACAAAAGGGAGAAAGTTGTGTGTGGGGAAGGAAAATGAATGCCACCATCACAAGGAAAATTACTAAAAATCTCCAGCGCGAGCACATACAGCCCAATAAACTGGTAGGCTACGTCTACATTGGCATCCCTTTCCGGAAAAGGGATGCTAATGAGACGAGTCGGAATTGCAAATCCGCGGGGGATTTAAATATCCCCGCGGCATTTGCATTTACGTGGCTGCCGCTTTTTTCCGGCTTGGGGATAAGCCGGAGAAAAGCGCCAGTCTAGACACGATTCTCCGGAAAATAAGCCCTTTTCCGGAGGATTTCTTATTCCTATTCCGGCTTGAAAGTAGGAATAAGAAATCCTCTGGAAAAGGGCTTATTTTCCAGAGAATCGCGTCTAGACTGGCGCTTTTCTCCAGCTTATCCCCAAGTTGGAAAAAAGCGGCAGCCACGTAAATGCAAATGCCGCGGGGATATTTAAATCCCCCGCAGATTTGCAATTCCGACTCGTCTCATTAGCATCCCTTTTCCGGAAAGGGACGCCAATGTAGATGTAGCCGTAATGTGTCCCAAAGGCTTTGTCTACACTGCAGGGTTTTTGCACAAGAAGCCTTTTGCGGAAGAGTTCTTGCGCAAAAACCCGACTAGACCTCAAAGCGCATCGCAAAAGCATGTCCACGCTGTATGGATGCTCTTGCGCAAGAAAGCTCTGATGGCCATTCACAAAATGGTCATCAGAGCACCTGTGCTTTTTCAGATAGGCTCTTTTTGTGCAAGAAACCCCTGCAGAGCGTCCACACAAGCCTTTCTGCGCAAGAGCTGTAGCGCAACAAGGAGTTATGCCTTGTAGAAGGAGGTATACCTACACCACAAAAAGCCCTCTGTTCTGTCGATTGACTAGATTTTTCTAGCGCAAAAATGTGCTTGAAGTGTGGACGCTCTGCGGGTTTTTGCACAAAAACCTTGTAGTGTAGACATAGCCAAAGTGAAAACTTTGCGATGTAAATCAATGTATTTTTGTTTGAAATTCTTGGAGCTGTAGAGCATTTCTGTAACATGAAGCATCCTGAAGGGAAAAAGGAATAGTAATGGTATCTTGACCAGGAAGGGAATATTCCCCCTTGTGCCTGTGGATACTGTCTATCGCCATGAACATTTCCCACACTTTTTCAAAACTGGGGCATTCTTGAAGAAAATTGTGCCCTCACTGTATCTGTGTTGCTAAAGGTCTATCCATTTTAATCTGTCTGCCTCACACTGCTTTCTAGCCAATACTTATGCGTGCCAATCCCTGACTGATACTAATGGTATTGTCTAGTTTGTGTAGTGCTTTCCATCAAAGTAGTGCTACTCCATCCCCCTGCTTGTACAGGAACTAGGAGCTTTAGGTTCCTACTTAGCCAGTTTCTAAGGCTGTCCTTGAAAACTACTTGTCATTCTTTCTTTCCATGCTAGATAGTTTTACCAATAAAAAGAAATAAACTGACTTGTAAATAGATAGTTCCTGGTGTAGGCTGGTCCTCAGCTCTTCCAATTCTTGGTTCTTGTGTTGCTGAAGCTGGACCTCATTTTTCAGCTCCCTTAGTCTCTCTTCCATCTCTTCTACCTGCTCCTGTGGACAAGGAAAATGTCTAATGTGTAACTGAAACACAGCTCTTAGTGTTGCCTAAACAGGGAGGGGTGGGAGAAGGAGGATTTGCCCTGTTTACATCAACGTAGCAGGTCTGCCTGTTTACATTCTGGCTGTGTCTAGACTGGCAAGTTTTTCCGCAAAATCATCTGAACTCGCCAGCTGTCTACACTGGCCGCTTGAATTTCCGCAAGAACACTGATGATCTCAAGAGGGCAAAAGCCCTCTTGTGCAAATCATTTGTGTAAGAGGGCCAGTGTAAACAGCACAGTACTGTTTTCCGCAAAAAAGCCCCGATCGCGAAAATGGTGATCGGGGCTTTTTTGTGGAAAACTGCGTCTAGATTGGCCACGGGCGCTTTTCCGCAAAAGTGCTTTTGCGGGAAAGCGTCCTGCCAATCTAGACACGATTTTTCCGAAAATGCTTTTAATGGAAAACTTTTCCATTAAAAGCATTTCCGGAAAATCATGCCAGTGTAGACATAGCCTATGGGTTTGCACAGTTGCAGCTGTACTGATGGCTAGCCACCAGTGTTCCCTCTTAGTTGTGGGGTAGCACAGCTTCCTAGGTGATGACTCAGCCCCGCGCAGTCCGAGGCTCAAGGCTCAGTGCACTGGGCTGGCTGACTGGGTGGGACTGAGTAATCACCTGTGAAGCCTGCTGCCACCCAGATTAGCAGGAGTATTGCTAGACACCCATTTGATTATTTCCCCAGTATAGATAAGGAACCTAGTTTGTCTAGGGAGAAAGTTCTATTTGTGGCTGACTGTGCCAATGCATGCTCAGTAGGCTTATTGGTTTGTGGGGGATGTGTGTCAGCTCACAACGCCTCTCGAATTGATAACCGAAGCGTAATACAAACAAATTGTGAGTGTTTCAGAGTGATCCAATCTATTTTTATCTGAACGTAAAATTGCCAGGAGGAAATTAATGGCAGACCGTACGCTCTGAGTCCTTGTGAGATGTGGCAATAGGAAATACGAGTCAATTTCAGCAAGCACTGTGCTTTCCAAACGCTGAATGGGAAGAGAAATCTAAAATGAAAAGTTGATGTAAGGCCATGAGCTGATCTGGACATAAATGGCTTGACCTCTTCATACAGAGCCTGCAGCATCTGTTACCTTCATGCATGATCAGGGGAACTTGCCAAAAGCTTTCCAACAGCAGTGTTCAGAAAGGGTATAGGGAATGAAATCCAAGTCCAGTTTTAGAAGCCACTGACTGCCTTGGCTTGCTTTAACTTAGCTGAAAAGGTGTGGAGTGAAAGGGGGATAGAATTGTGGATCATCTTCCCCTAAATACACTCTAGACATGTAATTGCTTTTCTTTCCCCTACAAAATGGGGGTGAAATACTTAACATTGGACATTTATTGTAGTGGTTATAGATTACCTCTGGCAAGGGAGACAGCTCATGATACCGTCTGCATGTTTTGTTAGTCTATAAAGTGCTACCAGACCATTTGTTGTTTTTTTCTGTACAGACGAACTCGGCTACCCCCTGAATCTCCTTTGACAGTGTGTGACACTTGTTACTATTAAGGCAGGAGGAAGTCAGCCAGTTGCTTTCACTGAGACCCAATATGTTAAGGAAACAGCTCTGAGGACATTCAGAAAGGCTTTTATTTTTAAAGAGGCACTAGCTTAATTTCATAGATGCCATAGACTCTATTAATAGCTGTGTTAAGAAAAGCAGAGAACAATACTGAAAAAAGTACTGCTAAGGTCTATAATGGCAGAAATTCTCCCCTTTGTATCGTGGGTTCAGGTTTGGTCTCAAAAAGTGTATTCTCGAAATAGAAAAAGTAAGGAATGTGCTTTGAAGACATGGAAAGAATTTCTATAGAAGGCAAGATTAGAGTTGGATTATTATGTTTAGAGAGGAGATGTGATAGAGGTGTAGGGAAAAGGTCAGCTGTGGGCTTGTTTATCTTCTGTCATAGTACAAGAACGAGAGGAAATGAAGGTAGCAGATATTAAAATGGAAAAGGAAACTTTGAACTGTGGTGTACGTTGCTAAGAGAGGGTGTGGCAAAGAGCCTATTAAGATTCAGAGGAGTCATAGTAATTTATATGAATTATATCCATCATTAAACCAACTGGGTTTAAAAATATATAAGGCATAAACACTTCTATTTTCAGGGCATAAACCAGTCACTACCTGCATTTGTTTAGAAAGAAATCCCTTCTCCTTTCTACCCCCAGAGAAAGTTGTTACATAAGTAGTCATAATGAAGGTTTAAAACCCTGAACCTGTGACCATTGGAGGATACAGGATACCAGAGTGGACCACTGGAAATTTGTAGGAAGATTATTTCTCGCTCTTGGGGGAAAATAGCCCCACTTGAGACAGTAGACGCCTGCAGCCCTTCTTATCAACATCAGAGGCTTAGTATTAATAGTGTATTTGGTTTATGCATTTTAAATGCCAACAAGACGAGAGGATAAATAACAGGCCTAGACCACTTAAGGCTTTATAAACTAACCAGCACCTGTAACTAACCCCAGAAGCAGACTGGGTACTCTGGACACTGCTGTAATTGTAGAAGCTCACTCAGTATAAAAGGAGCTGCTATATTCAGCACAAAATGAAGCTATTAGGTGCTTTTCAGGTAGCCCCAAGGAAAAATGTTATGTGATGACCTGCTGCAAGTTGGGCTGTTTTGATGCATCTCTCTTTGTTTGTGATGTGCTTATTTATCTCTGTAGTATCTGAGCATGCACGTCTAAGGCAGAGAGAAATCTTTAGATGTGGGTATTACATACCTGTAAAGTAGCATGTGTTTGCATATTGGATATGTAGCATTGTCCTGTTAGTCCCAGGCTATTACAAAGGTGGAGGAGCTAATATCTCTTATTGGGCAAATTTCGGTTGGTAAGAGAGAAACTTACACTGAGCTCTTCCTCAGGCTCTGTGTAAACTCAAAAACTTGACTCTCTCTATGCCTATGTGTTTTCAGTAGACAGAGACACGTCCTCCTGGGACATCTAAATAGAGAGAGGACCAGATCTGGTGGTGTTAATTGATTTTGCTACCTTGAAGTGTCTGACGTTTCACTGAATTACACAGAGGATTTGTTTCTTGATGTGTCTAATAGATCAGTCAAAGCTTGGAAACTTTTTTAAAAAACCAAACTTTTAGCAGGACTTGTATTTAACATCTGATTCAAATGCAAATACGTAAGACAACAGCTACAAGTTGAAAAGCAGCAGCTTTGGTGCGACACTGCTTCATAGGGTTTAAACTCTTTGGAAATGAACATGCATGTGATAAACTTGTGTTGTGCTTTAGGCCCTTAATTAAGATTTACTTTTTGACTAACAAAGCTAAAGTTATTTCTGCTCCTCTGTGTTTCTCATATTGTGCAAGATGGGGACTGGCTTTGTTGTTAGGCACATAGATAACACTGCCATATGTTCGAAGAGGAGATCGATAACACGTCAGGTTAAACTAGAAAAATATTTTCTTTGACCATAGTTATGAATCCCTAGCAGTATCGCCTGGTGTCCTCTTTATTTCTAACCTCTCTTTTTTTCTGCCTGCCTAACAGCAGCCATTGCTTTGCTTTGCCTTGCCTCTTTCAAGGAGAGGGGACATCCTGGTTTTCTTGGGCTACTACATGCCTCGGCAAGTAGAAGAGGTCTGGCTTTCTATTACCCCTGTTATTCTCTGCCATCTTTTCTTTTGCCTCTGAGTACAGTGTCTTCTATACCCTAATTTCCATGGGTTTCAAAGCAAGACTCCCAACTCTTGTGTATAAGGTATCTGTATAGCACCAACGATGAAAGTAACTAACTTCACATTTCTTACGGGTACTGTCCTATTGCAATTTGGGTTTCTGCCAGCTCTTTAAATAGCTCCCTGCTGGCTTTTGCCACAGCTCAGCCAGCTCTTGCTGGCGCTACGTACCAGGGCACACCCACTTACGTTCATCTCTGGATAGTACCAATCACTGTAGTATGCAGTTGCTGAATCCAGGACCCCGGCCACCTCCATGGAAGCAGCACAGACCAGACCTAGACTAGAATGGTGTTTAAGCTGTATTAATAGGCCTGTAAAGCATACCCTGTACTGGAGAACTTCATCATCCCGTTTTTGCTTAATGAGCACGATCTGTTCTTCCAGGCTTCTGTTCTGTAGCTGCAGCCTGCTGGTCTCTCCCAGCAGTGGTCGCAGTGCCTCCTTCAGCCCGTGAATCTCTCCCTGCGTTTGTTGCAAAGCCTTAGCGCTGGCTTCTCTCCTTTCTAAAAGGCACACGAGCTGCGGCTCATAGTGTTTTTCCAGGCCCTGGTGGCTCTCTGCCACAAAACTCTCGAACTCCACGGAAAGCCTTCGGCTCTCCTGCAAGAAATGGCTGTCCCCTCGGTACTGAGGCCTCTCCAGACGCTGCCTGACCTGTTCTTTCTGCTTTTCACAAGTCTCTCTCAGCTGCAATATTTCCTCTGAGAGCTGGCTGACCCTGGTTTCCAGTTCCTCCTGATAGATGGCATATTGGGCCATGTCGTGCCGTCTTGTTTCCACCTGGTACTGGCAAGCCACACACTCCCTGGTCACCTTGAATAACTTCTGCTTGACTTGTCGGATCTCGTTCCTCAGATTGTCCCTCTCCAGCTCCACCTTGGCCTGCAGTCGGTAGGCTGCCAGGATTGCCTCGTGAGCTTGTCTGATTTCTTGAAGGGCAGGCTCCCGGAGCAGCGTGAGTTCCTGGATGAGGCTGTCCCTCTCCTCCTCCAGCTGCTCCACTGCCATGATGCATTCCTGGAAGTGCTCTCCCAGCTCCTCAATGCTCAGCGTCAGAGGCTCGGCACCCTCTAGGCCCAAGGGAGAATCTGTGCCATCCACATGCTGCTGCAAGGACGTGTCTGTGATATTCAGCTCCAGCGGGGCACCTGCAGCTTCCACGTTCAGCTCCAGCAGGGTGTTCATGACATCCATAGTTAGCTCCAAGGGGGCGTGTGCAACGTCAGGCTCTAACAGGGCATCTGTAACCTCCTGCTGGAGCTCTAAGGATGTCCCTGCATCATCCCCATGCTGCTCCAAAGGCGGTTCCGAATCGGCCATCAGGTCCCTGGAAACGAGACATGAACAACATCAGAATAACATTCCCTGCAAGTTTCAGCCTGCTCTGCGCTGGTAAGGAACAGTTCCTCAAACTGATTTCCCTGAACCAGGTACCTTTGTGGAGTGTTTAAAATAAGCACCTTTTTCCACTGCAGGGCCCCACCTCTGCTGCTCTTAGCTGCCTTTACGCATGTAAAACACCCTTCCTGTCCTTTACAAGAGACCCTGCTTTCCGAAGTGGCTTATGAGTTGAGCACGAAGGCTACAGCAGCGGCTGCTATCAATGCGTTATCCATGGTCTTACAGCAAGTTTGCTTTAAAAACCAAAGCTGTTTTGTTCGACAAAATAAAAAAAGTGACACATTGATGCAAACGGACTGGGAAGGAGAGAGTAGTCGTCATTTTAAAAACCAGTCGCAGTTCCGGTGGTACTCAGCCTGGAGAGCCACCACTTGCAATTCCACATGATGAAGGAGTTACAGAATAAACAGCCTGGGACAACACCTTGCAGAGTTGCACTGCGGTGACTGGTCTAATAGTAACAACTTTTCCCATAATGCAAACCGTTATTCCGTGGCAGGATGTGACCAGTGAGTGACTCTGCTGAAACACTGGTTCATAGACACTACAGCGATTGTTGCATTGTAAATACCAGGGTAGACTTAAATTGTTTCACCGTGGTTTCTGGTAGTAAAATGGTGTTGCTGATCCCTGCTTGTTACTTCAGAGGGAATAGACCACGTGGTCCTGATCTGTTTACTCACGGTTTTTTCACATTGCTTTGCACCATAAACACAGAAGTGTAGAATGTCTGACTATGGCTATATGTACCCCTAGACCAACACTTGGCTAAACTTTCTAGTTTATATGAGTGAAGGTGTTTGTGCTGCTAGAGGTTGGGTGTGGAAACATCTTTCTTCTGTACTTGGTACATGAGCTTGTAGTTGGCTGCTGTAGGGATGGGTGCATTTGACATGCCTAGAGTCATATTACTGCTTGTCAAAATGTGTTGGTGTCATGTCCTAGAACTGAAGCTCTTTGGGGCCTGGACTGTCTTCTGTTCAGTGTTTGCAGAGTATAACATAGTCCCCAGCCTTGGTTAGGATGCTGAGGTGCTACAGTAATACATAATAATAGTAATAGAGGTGTGTTCCTGCCTCTCTCTGCCCCCCCGCACGCTGTGACTGTAACTTTTGTGCTATGTCTTTCTTTTATTTTTAGGAGGGAATTTACTATGAATGTCAAATGAAAGGCTTTTACTAGGTATTGCTGCAGTGAGAGTGTGTGTACAAAATGTCAAGCAAATAGAAATGTATAGTGCCAAGTTATAGAGATTTCCAAGTCAAACCTGCCTGGTTTTCAGTCATGCTGACAGCCTCCCAGCAAGGGAATGTGCTCTTAGCCTACATGCAGGCTCTCCAAGATGGCTGAGGATGGAATATAACATTTAACACTGAGTAGAGAAGCTTTGGCTTTCCCAGGAAGGAGTCGTAACTCCCTTCTGCAACTGCGAGCTGATCATTTATCCCCTGTGTTCTGTGTGAGTCCCTAATATGCCTTCTTGTTACAGAATGCTTCAGCTGTAGCTAGTCTACGCACACGTGCACTGGGGTGGTGAGGAGAGAATGATCTATTGCAAAAAGGCTGTTACGCTGTTTTAAAAAAAACCCATAGAGTCTATTCTAGGGTATGTAAGCTGCAACCACACCCGATTTGGAGTAGAGTTGGAGAGGAAGAATGCAGAAATAGCAGGCGATAGCATGCTCGCTGCCAGCATGGAAATGAGCTAAGGTCTAGTCATCTAGAAATAAATTAGCGTAGGCTGGCACAATAACAGCGCTCCCCTCTGTTCGCTAAAACAATTCTAAGATGAGAGAGAACAGATTATTTTCATGGGTACTCTCCCTCTTCCCAAATAAGGCAGTTTTCTGAAATCATGACACATTCCTAACCTCAACAGATACTCACCCTACTTCTATTTCCTAAGGGAGACGAAGACAGCTCATGGAAAGGTGAGGACAAAAGCAGAGCTCTTTTCCAGCTGGTACCAGCAACTTTTTGGCAGATTAAACCCCTTGTGGCTCAGCTGCATGTGTGGGAGTAAAATCGAGAAATAACCTCTGCCTCAGCTGGTCCTGCTGTTGTGGGATTGAATCCTGAAACTGATCAACTGCCCCAGACCAAACTCTGCAGTCCCACCTTCCAGATCTGGGCTTAGGGATTCACACCCACTCACCATGCCACTCCTCCTCTTCTCATTTGTGTGTTCTGACACACACTCACTCTGTCTCTCTCTTCCCTCCCCCCCTCCCCCCCCAGCTCACACAAGACATCTCTTACCTGGTAGGTAACATACCTTCCTTATGGTCCCATGGTGAAGTACAGTACACTCCTCAGCACAGACTGGAATGGCTGGTAATCCTAACCTGAATGTATTGGCTAAGGCACGCTCCTGGCAGATCTTGTAACCCTATCAAATGAATGAAACCGCGCCCTGCAGGAGCTGAGCTGCCTTGTATTCTGAGCAGAGCTGCTGGATTTCGAGTTAATCCCTGCTCACAGGGTGGAAGTGGCTCTGCAGCCGTCCACATTTGCCACCTTTACCCTGTCTGGTCCCAGACAAAGGAAAAGCACGGCCTCAATTTGCAATTGTTAGCTCTCACCTTTCTCTCCCGGAGCCCAGTTCCTCGTGCGCTGGACTGGACGTGGGTTTAGCATGGGCGTGTGTATTTGCTATTAATAAACTGTTAGAAACCAGAGCCCCCTGCCTCCAAGCAGCAATCTCCCTTTCTTTGCCTGGACCCCAGCTGCAATGCCAGCTACAGGCTGACACTGGATCCCTCCCAGCGTGGGTAGGGAGGAGGAGGAGGGCGGAGAAAGGGAGAGCTGGCTCCTTGCTCCCGATCATTTTTAGCAGGCAACAAGTCACAGCAAATGCAGCTGGGTCCTTCCCGAAGTCAAAAATCAGTTTATGAGCTGGGAGTCTGGATCTAAAGCAAGCCCATCCTGTGAGGCATTTCCCAGAGGTGGTGCAGGAATTACCCTGCTCAAGACGGAGCACAAGCTCTGAGCTGCTGTGCGCCTTTGGTGTGTGTGTGTGTGTGTGTGTGTGTGTTTTTTTTTTTTTTTTTTTGGTAGAAGGATTTGAAGTGATGGTTTTCTATGTGCAGCCTTAAGCCCGCCCTTTCCCTGCCCTTATTGGGCACTCTTCCCTGACTGGCACAATGTCCTCAGCCATCCCGAGGCAGCCATGGGGATGCTTGCACAGACACGCAGCTGTCTGGTGAGCTACGCACGAGAAAGCAGATGGAGTGGAATGGGTGGGAGCAGGTGGAGTGGGGGACATAAGGGGGGCGATGTTCCTTCCAAGTTCGTGGCTAGTGATCAGTATTCATGGATTGGAACAGAGAATACTACAAGATTCTTTTTCAAAGAACCCACGGAATCCCTTACAAATATTTGAGATTGAACGGGTTTTAGGAACCAATCAGAGTCAGGACTCACGGGTTCTACTCCTGCCAATGCCACAGACTTACTAGTGCAGGAGTTTTCCAACTTTTTTTTGCCTCGTGACCCAGTTGAAGGAAATTGTTGGGGCCGCGACCCAATGTAATTTGCCTGGAGCATGGGCTCCGGCGTGGGGCTGAGGATGGAGCTTTGGGGTGCAGGAGGGGGCTCCAGCTTTGGGGAAGTCGGGGCTGGGGCAGCGGGGGCTTATCTTGAGTGGCTCCTGCTCCGTGGTGAGGCTAATGTAGCTTCCGGCTTCTCCTGGCACCGCAGGCCATGCTGCGCCCCAGAAGCAGCAGGCTCCCAGCCAATGGGAGAGTGGAGCTAGTGCTTGGGGCAGGGGCAGTGCAAGGAGCCCTATGCGTTTTCCCGCCCCCTCCCCCAACTTAGGAGCCAGGCTTTTTGCTGGTAATAGTGCAGTCTGCGGTGCCAGGACAGGCAGGGAGCTGCCTTAGCCCCCCCATTGCTCACCTGATCCCCCTGCAGCAAGGAGCCCCAGTGTCCAACATTCCACCCCCCACTCCTGGGTCATGACCTGTAGTTTGAAAACCCCTGCGCTCGTTCATCTAGAGCTAGTCACTTTAACATTTTTCAGAAACAGCTCATTGGTTTAGGAGCCTACATCCCACTGACATTCAGTGAGTTCCTTGTGACAGTGAGGCTGTATCTCTGCACAGGCACAGTAAGGGCACTGCGGCTCTGCCTCTGTGGCCCAAGCATATCGGAACGTCACTCGGGGATGGAAGGAGTTTTTCTCTCGCTGTGGTTAATCCACCTCCTCGAGTGGGGGTGGTGAGATGGTTTTCACACGGAGGCTTAGATGGGCATAGCTACATCTCCTTAGGATGTGAATTTTTCCCACCTCCGAGCAATGCAGCTACGTCGGGGGCAGGCAATCATTTTTGATGGGAGGCCACTCCAAGAATTTGGTAAGTGGTCAAGAGCTGCACTCTTCCATGATATTGATGGAAAAGGTGTGGGGTCCGGGATGGAGGTTGGGTGCAGAAGGGAGCTCGGGGTAATGGATGGGAGTACAGGGTCTGGGTGGAAGGTTGGATGAAGGAGGGGGTCGCATCTGAGAGCCAGAGACTGGAGTGCAGGTCTGGGAGGGGGCATGGTTGCAGGAGAGGAGTCTGACCTAGAGGAGGTGCACAGACTGGGAGGGAGTTGTGACCAAGATCGGGGGTTGATACTTAGAACAGGGAGTGAGGGGCTGGGGTGTCAGGTGCAGGCTTTGGCCAAGAGGCGCTTAGTGTAGGCAGCTACTGGCTGGCAGCCCAGCAGGTCCCTTGGGCGGGCTCCCTACCTGCCATACCCCCTGCTCAAGTGCTTGGCTGCAGGGACCCTGTTTATCTCTGTAGCACACCCCTTCGGGGGGGGGGACGACTCTCCAGGCACTGACTGTTCCACAAGCACAGTCCAGGTAGCTCCCATTGGTTGGCTTCTGGCCAATGAGAGCTGCAAAATTGTGCTGAGGGTGGGAACAACACTCAGAGCCCCCCCACGGATACCCGGTGTGCAGAGATGCATGTGGCCCCTGCCGCTGATGGCTTGGTGGACCCTGATCTAGGCTAATCTAAGTTTTAGACATGGGCCAGGTCAGGTCTTAGATTTAGACTTTGGCCAGATCTAGACTTAAAAGCTAGGTTGACTGTTTTTATGTCACTCAGGGATGTGAAAAATTCATACTTCTGAGCAAAGTCGTTAAGCTGATATGAACCCAGGTGTAGACAGCACTAAGTCAGCAGAAAAATTCTTCCATCAACCTACCTCTTGTGGAGGTAGCTTAATTACAGCCAGGGAAATCCCCTCCTGTCGCTGTAGTAGTGTCTGCACTGACGTGGTCAGTGGTATAGCTGTCATGTTTCTAGTGAAGACATAACCTGTGTCTACGCTACCAATTTCTGTTGGTCAGGAGTCTGAGAGCATGCGATCCCTGAGCGAGCTGTGCTAGCAAAAGTTTGTAGTGCGCATGCAGCTGTACTACCAATACTGCGCTTTTATTAGGTTGGCTTGTTTTATGCATGGGCGAGTAGATTTGCCACACTGGTGCAAAACTAGTATAGCTGTGTCTACACTAGGTCTTTGTGGGGATAATGTACACGTAGTTCTACACGGGTAGAGTGCTCCTAGTGTAAACATAAGCTTAGGTTCCTAAGTGACTTACACATACCTGAAATTTCTCCTGTACTTTTGTGCCTGTTGGTTCCCGTGTGTAAACAGGGGGTTAAAATAACGCAAAGTGCTTTAGGCAAAACAAAGCACTTTGAGATCTGCAGGTGAAAAGTGAATATACAGATGCCAGGTGCTATTATTGTTAAGAATAAAGTTCTCTTTACTTTGCTACTGCATTTCAGTCTTTGAGCTCTATTCTGGAGCAAGCCGGAGCTGGGTTGTGCTTCACCAGTGAATCTGCTCTGCCGGTAACATTTTTCTCTGCCCTTTAGAATGAGATGGGGCTTTGTTTCAAGTTTGCCCCCCATTAAATATATTCACATTTACTAACATTTAACCTCAATATACGAATGTGTTCCACTAAAGCTTAGTTGCCTCTGAAATGTGGCTATTGTCAGTCTCCCCCATCCCCACGCTTTAGGAAAATTGGCATATGAATATGCAAGATTCAAAGATTCAGAATACCTCCTGTAACATTAATTTTAATGTTAGTTTGCTGAATGTATATATCCTATTCTTGTGCATGTACCATTCTCATATGTGAAGCAAAGAAACATTCAGTGTGAATCTGTTCCTAGTTCTAATGTGCTAATGAGGGCCATTGATGATATTTTATGTACCTAATACCTCAGTTCTCAAACCAATGACCTGTGGATGGTCTGTTCATCCTGTTAGCCCAAACTGCGCTTGGTCCTAAAAGGACGTGCAACCATGCCACCTGGTACTACATAAGAACGACCGTACTGGGTCAGACCAAAGGTCCATCTAGCCCAGTATCCTGTCTGCCGACAGTGGCCAGCACCAGGTGCCCCAGAGAGGGTGGACCGAAGACAATGATCAAGCGATTTGTCTCCTGCCATCCCTCTCCAGCCTCTGACAAACAGAAGCCAAGGACACCATTTTATTCCCTGGCTAATAGCCTTTTATGGACCTAACCTCCATGAAATTATCTAGCTTCTCTTTAAAAACTATTATAGTCCTAGCCTTCACAGCCTCCTCTGGCAAGGAGTTCCACAGGTTGACTACACGCTGTGTGAAGAACTTTCTTTTATTAGTTTTAAACCTGCTACTCATTAATTTCATTTGGTGTCTCTAGTTCTTCTATTTAGGGAACTAATAAATAACTTTTCTTTATGTGCCCTCTCCACACCACTCATGATTTTATATACCTCTATCATATCTCCCCTCAGTCTCCTCTTTTTTAAACTGAAAAGTCCCAGTCGCTTTAACCTCTCCTCATATGGGACCCGTTCCAAACCCCTAATCATTTTAGTTGCCCTTTTCTGAACCCTTTCCAAGGCCAAAATATCTTTTTTGAGGTGAGGAGACCACATCTGTACACAGTATTCAAGATGTGGGCGTACCATAGTTTTACTGGAATCCATCTTGAACCTGGTATTTTTCCATGGGAATGGGGGGAGGCGGAATCAAGGGTTCTCACCCTGGGGGGAGGTCTATTTAAGCAATGAGAAGCCATCAATCCTTTGGCTTCAGCTGGCCTTTGAAGCTGTCTGGCCCACCCTAAGAGAATACAAAATACTTTGAAGAAGCGGCAGACCCAGGCCAGAGTAAAGATCAACTCTAACTCAAAACTTTTACCTGAGATGAGAACAGCTGTTTAGGGTAAGAATTTGAATGCAACACGTTTTTTAGTTTAATTTAGGAACTTACTTTGAGCTGACTGTGTTCACTTGCAACCTTTTGTTTATTATCAAGCCCTATATAAATAATTATCTGGGGAGGGGAGTAACCAATGTGCATATCTCTCTTTCATTGATAAAGTGGGCAGACCTTATGAGCTTTATCTATGTAAAAGTTTTAGATAGGTTAAGATGGATTTATTTGAGGTTTTGGTCTCTCTTGAGGTGGGGGGAGGCTGGTTTCCTGGGGGATGAGCCCACCTGGAACTGAACTGGGTCAGTATTTGTGTTGCTCTGCAAGGGAGCAGTAACCCCAACTCTGTGCTTTGCCTGGGGGAGATCAGAGGATCTGGCCAATCAGACAGAGAGGTGGGAAGACACCCAGGATGTTGGGTGACTGTGGAATGATCAGCACGTTGGGGGACGACTCCAAGGGGACTTCTGTGATTTGACCTATCACGGCTATAAAGAATGTAACAGAGACTGCAGAGGGGAGATGAGCCAGGCTCTGCCAATCAGGTTCTGCTGCTGCAGATGCCCTTTCCTTTCCAGTGGTGGCAGATCCTAGCCTCAGTCCCTAACGCGGTAGCTGTGTCTCTCCCCCTCCAGATTCTCAGGGCAGCTTTGGCCTTGTTCAGCTGCAGCAAGTGCAGAAGTGGAAGATGACACCAGCTACTCCCTAATGGTGATTGAGTAACCCTGTGAGGAGGCTCTTTCCAGCATAAAAGACTGCTCTAGAACACCATCCACAAAGGAGTGGAAAAACATCATACTAGATAGAGCAAGACTGTCACAAGATATAGCTACGGAAAGGAGATGCATCATACAGGCAAGTCTATACAGGTGGGGCTTCCCTGGTCCAGCATCTTAGGGACCTGAGTGGTCCTGAACCATGGAGTTTGTCGGACCAGGAGAGGTGTGGGGGGCTCCTCTCCTAGCTGTCAGCTCTGGCCACTAAGCTCGGCCACAGCTGCACTCCCCGCTGTGATGGCCCCGCTGCCTCTGACCCGGCTGGGGCTGCACTGTTGGCCACCACACTTTGCTCCCCACTGCGCCGGCTCCTCTGAACCTGGCCAACTGGGAATCTCTCTGGTCCAGCAATATCCATGATGCTACTGGACCAGAGAGTCCTGGATTTTAGGGCTTCAACCTGTACACATTTCTGGGGTTTTGAATGAACTTTAAGACACTTTTTTAAAAGTCTCCTCCTTGGAATGACGGGCTTTGTTTCACCGAGACACTCATTTAGAATCCCACTATTGACTTCTCGGCATCTCCTTCCCTGAGATTGTCAGCTCTTGACCACCTTGTGTTCCTATTGCATTGATAGGCCTTGCAATCGCTGCACCTTGATGTTACAAAAATAAAAATAATGGGTAAATCAAGCAAACCTCTATGGTAGGAACTAAATCAGATCTTACCTTTGCTGTACCAGCCCTCTGCGTGCCCAGTCCTTGACATCCTCCCCGACAGTTGTTAGCTGGCTCCACTTCTCTACTTATGAATTGCCAAGCAACACCCACCACGCTCTTGAAACATTCATAAATGTCAATGTAGCCTCCAACGTCAGCTTGCCCCTGTCTCGTTAATCCTCCCTGGGCAAAACCCTCGTGCAGGGATCATGTTACCCATTTCTGTTTGCCGTTAGGTTTGAATCAGAGCTAAGACTTGCCAGCATAACCACTGAAGGAAGCACAGTTTTAAGTGACAAATATTGTTGTTAAAAAAGGAACTTTTTTTCAGTACAGTCCATGCTCCCCCCCTCGCCTGCCTGCCCAGAATTCCCGCTGGTGGAGTGCCTTTTGACTCAATAGCCCAGGAATGCTATTAACTTGAACAAGTTGAGTGTGTGTGTGTATAAATATATAACTCTCCAAAGCTTCCAGGGGGATAAAACCTGTGGATCATGTGTGCTGGGTAGAAAAAGCCTTGTA
Source organism: Pelodiscus sinensis (assembly GCF_052426305.1). Lineage (NCBI taxonomy): Eukaryota > Metazoa > Chordata > Testudines > Trionychidae > Pelodiscus > Pelodiscus sinensis. The sequence goes on along the minus strand of NC_143077.1, from coordinate 4,288,876 downwards.
TGGGATGAAATCAAAAAAGGTTACTTCTGAAGTGCCAACTTCACACCTCCTTTCTGACTTATCCGTGAAATATTTCAGGGGAGGGAGGAATGTGAAAAAGTTCAGCTGGGCTTTCCTTCGGGCCAGGAGGTGCAGATTCTGTTGGGGATCTGTTTGTGAGCATAGCTAGGCAACCGTCAGCTAGGGTGTCATTGGGAGAGGAAGGGGCATTACATCTGATATGCCCAAGGCTGCTAATACAATGCAGCTTGTTCCAGCAAATCCAGAGCTGAGATCTCAGCAACACTGTGACCCTCTCATAGCTGCAGCGAAATGGCATCTCTTTTTGGACTTGCTTAAGTAAGGCTCCCCACAATTGCTTCTCTTTGGCCTCCTTTGTTTGTGAAGTTAGTGCAGGTCGGAAGATTGGGTGGATTCCTATTTGCATGGAGCAAGCTGAAAAACGCTCTTTGGTGTGTGGGAGACTGTACTTTGCTCCTGTAAACAGCACTACTGAGGGCTTATCAGGAACACTGCTGAAACCACAAAGGAGAAAAGAAAACACATGAGCATACTGCAAAAACGAAATGGTCCTGCTTTTTTAAAAATACCCAGACTGTCCTTGATTGCCCCTCTTGTTTTCTCGTTGTTGCAGATGTCTTGGAACCAGATGACCCACTAAAATAGCAAAGCACCACAGAACAAAAATGATTCTAGGTCCAGGGGCTCTCACCTTTTTCTTTTGGGGGACCTCCCTAGCATGCTATAAAAACTCACCAGGCCAGCTGTGCCACTAATTGATTTTCTGCATATAAAAGCCTGGGCCAGTGTTAAGGGGTAGCAAGCAGGGAAGTTGCTTGGGTGCCATGCTTTGGTTTTTGCTCCATGAGTCAGGATTCAGGGCCCCAGGCTTAAGATCCATGCATGTGGGTTTCAGTTTTCCACCTAGAGTCTCAGCAAGTCTTATCCTGGCCCTACTTGGTAGACCCCCTGAAAACTGCTCGTGGACTCCTGGGGGCTTTGGACCGCTGGTTGTGAACGGCTGACTTAGTTCATTTTCCCTTGGTCTGCCCCCTTCAGCTTTGACAGTAGGCTTAATAAATGTTAGGACAGAGGAAAATGGTTCTAGGCTCCTGAGATCTGGGCCCAGCTTTGCCACTGACTCACTGAAAGATCTTGAGTAAAGCATTTAACTGTCTCCCTCTTTACCCATCTCTGTAATGGGGATAGTACCCCACAGAAGTGATAAGAGGGTTAATCGATGTCTCCTCTTTTTCTCTCTGGGTCCATCTAGCCCATGTGATAAATACAATCCATATAAACACATTCTGCCTAAATTCTTTTCCATTGTGCTCCTTTAAGCTCATGTCCTCGGTCTGCTTCTTGTCTCTGACACAGGCTTTGAACACTTTTTGCAGCACAATCCGCACAGAATTTCATCCGCTCCAGTGAGTTCCCCTCTAATGGCCTATTCTGCTCTCGTTGGAGTTTCCCCATTGCTTTAAATGGGAGCAGGATTGCTTTCTTTCACAAAGAATACAGGGCTTTTAAGATCCTCTGCCCTCTAAAGTACAGCCTTTGTCCGTTTCTCTGGACTGTCTCAATTTCTGTGCTCTGCTTTGCCCAGTGACTCCAGGGGTGCAGAGTGTTTTCCATAAGAGGCCCAGATAAGCCCCCAAGCTCATTTCCTCATCCCTGTATGTAACCTGGCATTTCTTCCATTCTTTTTCTGCCTTTGCAGCTTGTGTCAAAGATTTTAGGCTTGCTGGTGCCACTCCTCCTGATCCTTCTGCTCCTCAGTGTTCGATAGCATATCGTCTTGTGATCTGTGTTTTCTCTTTTTCCACTGGATGCCCCTAGCGTTATTGGCGTGCTGGATTCTATACTGAACAACAGCATCTATTGTGTCCAAATCATTCTGAATGTTACTGACTTCTTCCTTTCTACGGAAAGCTCCCTTCTCTCTCCTAGCCTTAACTTCAGTCAATTCCATCAGCCAACTGCACTTTCCTTCTCTCAGGTCGTTAAACAAACCTGAGTCTCATTTACTGCTCTCTGTGGCTCCGCTCCTGCTAATTCCCTCCATTTGCAACTGCTAATACGCGCTAAAGCCCTATGTGTTTGATAGCTAAACCTGTTCCTAATGTTCTCAAGCAGAGATGCTAATTAACTAAGCTTATGGATTAGTCTTTTGCAAGGGGCTGTTTTCAGAAATGCCCGAAATATCCATGGCTTGCTCTTCTCAACACTTCCCCTTTTCTTTTCAGAACTCGCTCTCTGCTCTCACTTTCTGAATTAACGTGGACTGTTCTTATCCTTAAAAAACAACACATAGTCCCATGGGTGGTGGGTGAAGGTAGGGCTGGGGAAAGCAAGCCTCCAGTCCTGCCCTTTCTGCCTAGGGCAGACACCCTTGTCACAGGGAGATGGGGCCGTGCGCCACCCAAGCCTTTCTGGCCCTGGAGCTCGGGGTGGGTAGAATGCCTACAGTAGGTGCTCTGGGGCCAGAGTATGGGTGGGGCCAGGCTGATGGTTTGGGAAGGCAACACCTTCCCCTGCCTATGATACCCATTGCCCATGCCTCCTCCCTTGCCCTCCCAGTAAGAAGTGTTGCGCACAGGGGGCAGGTGAGGAGCCCCTACACCTGTCCCACCCCACTGCTGCCCTCTTAGGCCAGGGAGTGGGGATGAGGAACCCAGGAGAAGCAGAGAAGAATTTGGGTGGCCTGAAACAATGGGGGTAGAAGGGCTGATCTGCTGGGGTGGGACAGGATTGATTGCTAGGCAGGGGGCAGGCAGAGATGGGGGTCAGAGCTCTTGTAGCAGGGGCCAAATTATCTTAACCAGAACATTGGGAAGTATTGGTAACCCTGATGTGACACACAGAGGCCCCGTGCTGGGTGGAGGGTGGTATTCAGAAATCAAAGGCCTGAAAAAATAGTATAATTGTTTTTTCAATCCTATGATGATTGATCTCTCGAGGTGAGCAATACTGGCTCCATGGCTCATGGCTAACTTCTTACCCCTCATCCACATTTCTAGTAATTCCTGGACTGGGCAGGAGCGCTTAGAATTTTGAGCCTGGTTCGGTGGGGGAATTGTGACTCTGTGCTCCAGCCCTGTGTGTATTTCCACTGAAGGCAGCGATCCATGGGAAGGATGAGGAAAAGCTGCTTTTGCATGCCCCTTTGGTGTCCCGGAGCAAAAAGTCCCTGCACAGGGAGGTCTTTCTGCCTTGGCAAGGCTGCTCGGTGATGCTGTGGGAGGAGAATGAACAGACTTACTGGGATGTTCATCCCTTTGGCCACGAGAGGCCGCCGTGCGTGCGAGTGACACTTGTGATTTGCCTGGCTTTTTGTAAAACCCTATCTGCTGAGTGGGCATGTGCGCTTGCTGCACTGATCTACTTGGAGTGGACAGGAGGCAGGTTTAATATTACTCAGGATTCCAAGGGGGAGGGCAGCTTTGGGCCTTGCGTTTCCTTGTTTTCCAGTTAAAAATTACATAGGCTTGAGCTAATCACTGATAAACGAACTTCAGATCCCCCTCCCCCAGCTCTGGTCCTGCTGAATGACACAGTGTTCAGCTCCCACCTGTTCCAGACCACTGGGCTTAACAGCTATAAATCCCTAAGTGCTACCAGCCATCCTCCAGACTCCCTTTCAGCCCCCACTGTGCTGCGTTCCCAGTGCTTAGCAGTTGTGGCAGGGACTTTCCAAACCCATGGGTCTTATCCTGCTCTCTGGCCATATACAGCAGTAAATATGAGGAAGGAACCATAGAACTAGACACCTTACTGCCCGCACTGCTAGGTACCAAGTGGGATTCTTGGGCGGGGCGGGGCCTAATGCAGATGCTAGAATCAGGACTACTGGGTGTGATCCATCTACCTTATGGGTTTCTACAGCATCCATGGTCATAGTATCCATCCATCTCTGCCACTGAACTTCAGTGTGACCTTGGGTGAATTACTGTTGCTCTCTGCCTCAGTTTCCCTATACATGTGCATAGTTGACTTGCAAGTGTTTTGGTATCCATGGATGCAAGGGGCAGTAGATGTGCAATGCAGCATTATTACTAGGGGAGATTGCTCCATCGGCTGTATTACCTACGCAGCCGTAGCTTCTTTCTTCACTGTCTCCTGCAGTGAGACAGCGGCTTGGCTGCACCTCCTCTGGCAGGGGTGGGAATCTGCTTCAGATGGAGAGAGGTAGGATGGCTCAGGGATTAGGGTTCTAGACGGGCCTCACAAGAGCCTTGTGACCTAAATCCCGTAGGGCCAAATCCTCAAAAGTGTTAGGCAGCTGCCTCTCAAGTTAGGCCGTAAATACCTTTTCGGGTCTCGGTCTCAGGCTGGTCCATGCATCAAAGATTATGAAAAATGTCATACCCTCTGTGATGGAATCCCTGGTGTAGGCACCACTAAGTTGACAGAAGAAGTCTGCCCTCAACCTAGCTGCTTTCTCTGAGAGGTGGATTTACTACAGCGATGGAGGAACCCCTCCTGCTGCTGTAGCACTGGTCTATGCTACAGTTGCACTATTGTAGCATTTCTAGTGTTGACACACTCTACACTCACACTCTAGTGTATGACCACACTTTTAAACTATGCCAGCAGCACTTTGTCACTTGGGAGGGGGTGATTTTTACTGATAGAGTTATGCCAGTAAAACTACGTCTACACTGCCCTCTCATATGCAAAAATTATGCAAATGAGGCAAAGCATGGAACATTGCCGTGCCTCATTTGCATAATTAATGAGGCTCCGTTTTTGCACAAGGAGGAGCCGTTCCTGAAAAAGAACAGAAGAACGGCTCTTGTGCAAGAGGGGGGTTTTGCGAAAAAAGGAGCCGTGTAGATGGCTTATTTTTGCACAAAAGCCTCTTGCGCAAAAATGGAGCCTAGTTAATTATGCAAATGAGGCGTGGCAATATTCACGCTTTGCCTCATTTGCATATTTTTTTGCATAAGAGAGGGCAGTGTAGACGTAGCCCTGGTGTAGACACTGGTACTGGTACAACAGTTTTACTGCTCTTAACTTACTCTGCCTCTGGAACTGGAATAATCCATATCAGTATAACTGCATCCATCTGCCCTAGTGGGGGCTGCCGCTTTACCGGCGCAGTTAAGACAGTCCATCTTTTACTGCAAACAAACCGTAAGGGAGGTCATTGCTCTTCCAATTCTTCTACATTAAGAGACCTGCCTGAGGGAGGGGGTCCCCAGCTCCTGCAGGAGTCACTCTATATGGTGTTGCTTTTCACAGCAATACGCTGCAAAAGCACAGGTGTCCTCTGCTAATCCCACCCCACTTATGGCAGCTGTGACTGTATGGATCTCTGCGGGAATGCTGGCTGCCAGGGCTCTAGCTGCCTCAGCCTCTCCTGCAGGAGTGAATATAGGGAGTATTGTCACAGGCACTGGCTGTGGGCAGAACACATCCCCAACCTCTGCTCTGTCCTTCTTGACTAGGCTCGAACTATCTCCACTGAAATGTCAGCCCAAGCCCTGAGGAATTAGCTAGTATTGGAGAGATAAGGCTTGACGGTAATGTGTGAGGTGAGGAAAGGGTTAATCTGGGGAAGATAGGCAAAGCAAACATCCCGGAGAGGATGGGCGGTGGCTGCTGGCAGGTCCAAAGGGGAAAAGCTTCCTGAGAGCAGGTCAGAGTAAAGACACTCTCCTTTTTTAAGACAGCTGGGGTGGGGCTCTGGAGAGGAAGGAGAAAAATCAGATTGTTACCAGGTTCCAAGCGTTACTTTCAGTCTTATTTATTATTGTTTGTTTTATGGTGTGTGTATAACTGGCGCTGCTGGAGCCCTAGTCGTGAACTAGGATCCCACTGTACTGTAGAGACAGATGGCCCCTGCAGTGGCTTGTGGGCACTGCAGGAACAGGATTTGCACAGCTCTGGGATATTTGCTTTTCATATCTTTGTCTGACACTGCCGTTGCAACACCAACAGGCCTCGGTTGTCTGCAGGCGAAATCGAACCTGGGACCTCTGGAGCGTAGAACGCGAATGTCTAAAAGCCAGCCGGGGATTAGCGAAGGCTGTAGAGCAGACTCATTAGTCTCTCTGTAAGAGGTCTCGGTGCCACTGGACGGGACAGTGCACCCCACCCAGGAGGTGCGTGGGATACACTGTCATGAAGCTTGCAGCCCTGATGTCCTGCTTGGCTCTGACAGGGCGTTGCGGGGTGGGAGCTGCTGTCCTGGCTGGTGCTATTAGAAAGCAGGCAGGCCTGGAAGCATAACCAGCCAGTCCCAGTAAGCAGCTAGAGGTAGCCGTGGCCTGTGCACAGCAGGTTCCCTTTAACAGCCCGTCTGAATTTTCAAGCTCTGCTACCCTTGAATAACAAGGCTTCCAAGCCCTGCCCTCCTGCCTCCTTGGCCTGGCATGTCATGTCAGCCTCTCTAGACAAGCAGCTCTTGCATTTTCAGCTCATTTCAGGCTCCATCCAGAGTACGTCATGCTCAGAGTTAAAAAACACCTGGCCAAGTGTTGCCACATAGCAGGCGGAACATTCCCTGTTCCTTTTGTGGTGGGTGTGGCAGCTGGAATTCCACCTTCCCCCTCGCTTGCTTTCAAACCGGTCCTAAAATCTAGCTGGAGAAGGCCGCCTGCTAAGAATGCAGGTTCCTGGCAGCCAGATGAGCGGTTAGCTGGAAGGGGAGGTGCGTGAAGTGATAGCTTTTCCTTTGGAATCTTTCACCGCAGGACAGAGCACACGCTGGCACCAAGCAGGTGGGGAGCTGGGAGCAGCCCACGAGGAGAGCTCAGCCAGCTGGCAGAGAGGCAGCGGCTGGATTCAGCAGCACAAAACCCTCAACCTAGGTTGACTAGCTTATACTGGAGCAGGGAGCCTTAATTCTCCTGCCCCAGACAAACTGCCCCTTCTGGGTTCTTGGGGACTCACAGCAGCACGAAACCTGCAATGGCTGCATTGAGGTTCCATGCTCCGTTTGGTCATTACAGGAAGTCTCAGACTTTTTGGTCTGTGGGGTAAACTTAGGCAAGTCAGTATCCTTCCCCGTGCCTCAGTTTCCTCCTCTGTAGAAGGGGATAATTATGCTGCCTTCCTTTTCCAAGCTTGTTGGGATCAATTGGGTTAAATCATGGAATCATAGAACTGGAAGGGATCTTGAGAAAACATCAAGTCCAGTTCCCTGCCCCCACAGCAGAACCAAGTACTGTTTCGATCATCCAACCTGCTCTTAAATATCTCCAGTGATGGAGATTAAAATATCTCCCTAGGTAATTTATTCCAGTGTTTCATCACCCTGACAGGAAGGTTTTCCGATTGTCCAACCTAACCCTCTCTTGCTGCAGTTTAAGCCCATTGCTTCTTGTCTTCTCCTTAGAGGCCAAGGAGAACAATTTTTCTCCCTCCTCCTTGTAACTCCCTTTTAGGTACAGGCAGTCCCCGAGTTACGCGGATCCGACTTATGTTGGATCCACAGTTACGAACGGGGTTTTTTCTCGCCCCGGAGGACGGGAGCGGCGGGACGCCCAGACGTGCCACGGTCCCGCCGCCCGCGTCCTCCGGGGCGAGAAAAGCTGCTCTGCGTCTCCCTGGTCTGCTGGGGAGTCCCCCCGCCCCTCCCAGCAGACCAGGGAGACGCTGAGCAAAGCCGCGGAGCACGCGGGCAGGGGGACAGCCCAGACGCGCCGCGGCTGTCCCGCTGCCTGCATGCTCCGCGGCTTTGCTCCCCATCTCCCTGGTCTGCTGGAGACCAGCAGACCAGGGAGACATGGAGCAAAGCTGCGGAGGACCCGGGCGGCGGGACCGCGGTGCGTCTCGGTCCGCTGCTCATGTCTCCCTGGTCTGCTGGGGGGGGGGGGGGGCGCAGCTAGTGCGCCCCCCCCCTCCCCCCAGCAGACCAGGCTTTTCTCCGGACGCCTGTGGTAGAGCAGCTGGGGCGCTGCTGGTTGGTCCTGCAGCGCCGCTCTGGGCGCTACTGGACCAACCCAGCAGCACCCCAGCTGCTCTGCCCCAGGCGTCCCCAAGTCAGCTGCTGCTGAAACTGACCAGTGCTGACTACAGGAAGCCCGAGGCAGAGTTGCTCTGCCCCAGGCTTCCTGGAATCAGCCGCTGATCAGTTTCAGCAGCGGCTGACTTGGGGACACCTGGGGTTCTTAAGTTGAATCTGTATGTAAGTCGGAACTGGCGTCCAGATTCAGCCTGTTGAAACTGATCAGCGGCTGATTCCAGGAAGCCTGGGGCAGAGCAACTCTGCCTTGGGCTTCCTATAGTCAGCCGCTGGTCAGTTTCAGCAGCGGCTGAATCTGGATGCCAGTTCCGACTTACATACAGATTCAACTTAAGAACAAACCTACAGTCCCTATCTTGTACGTAACTCGGGGACTGCCTGTACTTGAAAACCGCTATCATGTCCCCTCTCAGTCTTCTCTTTTTCCTGGAAAACTTTTCCTTTATAGCTTTTGTTTTCTAGACCTTTAATAATGTTTTGCTTTTCTCTGGACCGTCTCTAGTTTTCCCACATCTTTCTTGAAATGTGGTGCCCCGAACTGGATACAATGCTTCAACTGAGGCCTAATCAGCACACAGTAGAGCAGAAGAATGACTTCTCATGTCTTGCTCACAACACTCCTGTTAATACATCCCAGAATGAGGTTTGCGCTTTTTGCAACAGTGTCACACTGTTGACTCATTTAGCTTATGGTCCACTATAACCCCTAGATCCCTTCCTGCAGTATCCTTCCTAGACAGTCGCTTCCCATTCTGTGTGTGAGAAATGGATTGTTCCTTCCTAAGTGGAACACTTTACATTTGTCCTTATTAAGCACCATCCTATTTGCCTCAGACCATTTCTCTAGTTTGTCTAGTTCATTTTGAATTTTGACCATATCCTCCAAAGCACTTGCAACCCCTCCCAGCTTGGTGGTATCTGCATACTTAATAATCGTACTTTCTAGGCCATCATCTAAATTGTTGATGAAAATGTTGAATAGAACTGGAACCAAACAGACCCCTGCGGAACCCTACTTGTTATGTCCTTCCAGTGTGATTGTGAACCGTTTATACCTACTCTCTGAGAATGGTTATCCAGCCAGTTATGCACCCACTTTATAGTAGACCCATCTAGATTGTATTTCCCTAGTTTATTGATAAGGTCATGTGAAACCGCATCAAATGCTTTATTAAAGTCTAGGTATACCACGTCCACCGCTTCTCCCTTATCTGCAAGCCTTGGTATCCTATCAAAGAAAGCTAACAGATTGGTTTGACATGATTTTGTTCTTTACAAATCCATGCTGGCTGTTACCTATCACCTTATTATCTTCCAGAACTAGATAAGTTCATGGAGGGTAGGGCCATCAATGGCTATTAGCCAAGATGGTCAGCAGTGTAACCCCATGCTCTGACTGTCAGAAGCTGGGTCTGGATGACAGTAGATGGATCACTTGATAAATTATCTTGTTCTGTTCATTCCCTCTGAAGTGTCTGTACCCACATGTACCATGTGCCTCCATGACACTGTGTGCGCGCGCGAGAGAGAGAGAATGCTCTTGACTCCACATGGGGTACCTTGATTGTGGGTCTGCTTGACTGTGTGTTTTTCTGGCATAGACAGTTCTCTGTGACCTTGACACTGTAGGTGGAGGGAGGCTCTATCTGTCTAACTGCCTTTTCTGTGTCTTGTGTTACTGTGGATATCCATGGCTATCTCTGTGTATTTCCCTATGCATCACCCTGACTCTCGGGTGTGTTTCCTGTTTCTAGTTCCGTGTGCTTCCTTGGTTCACCATGTACTTTCCTGGCTGGTTCCGTTTCTGTGCATCTCCTTGACTGTGTCTCTTGCTTCTCTGTGACCTTGTGTGTTTCCATGACATTCAGCCTGTGGGTTTCCATGGCCGTTTGTGCGTCTCTGACTGTGTGTGCACGTCTGGGCGTTTCCCTAGCTCTGACTGTGTGTGGCCCCCTCCCTCCTGCACTGATACCAGGTCTCCAAGATCTCCTGGGGGAGCGGACGAGTGTTGTGACTCAAATAGTACAGCCCTTGTTCTTAATTCCAGGGTGTGGCACTCATTTGCTCCTTTGTTCTCATTCTGTGTGTATTTCTCTTGGCAGGAGAGTGACTTTGCTCCCTCAGTGCAATGCAATATTGCAACATCCGCTCTGCTGGCGAGGAAGCACCGAGGAATGGAACAGCAAAGCCTTTAGCACTGCTGTTCTGTCCTGGATTCTCGTCTGGTACCCGTCTTCTCTCTCCTGCTGTCCCAGACCCATTCCCGTTGCTAGGGTGGACTGCTCTCCCATTGCCTGCTGCACAGAGATTGGCCTGTGATCTATGACCCCTATTGCTCTCACATTTGTGCATGCTGCTGGTTGGTTTAGAGATGATCTCTTGTTTGTAAAACAAACCCTTGTGATTGCTATAGCTCTCAGTATCTTACCTGTCCCAGCTGTGGGCTCTGTTAGGGCCACTTTCTCTCACTGATCCAGGGGAGAGGATTAGGTTGGAGGGTTCAGGAGAGAGGCTTTTATTAAAAGCGTGGCTTTCAGTAGGGTTTGTTCATTACGTTTGCAGATGATACCAACCTGAGAGGGGTTGCAAGTGCTTTGGAGCATAGGGTCATATTTCAAAATGATCTGGACAAACTGGAGAAGTGGTCTGAGGGAAATAGGATGAAGTTTAATAAGGACAAATGCAAAGTACTACACTTAGAAAGAAACAGTCAGTTGCACACATACCTCTGAGGACAGGACAAGAAGCAATGGGCTTAAATTGCAGCAAGGGAGGTTTAGGTTGGACATTAGGAAAAACTTCCTACCTGTCAGGGTGGTGAAACACTGGAATTGTGTAGGGAGGTGGTGGAATCTCCATCTCTGGCGATATTTAAGAGCAGGTTAGATAGGCACCTATCAGGGATGATCTAGATCATGGGTTCCCAAACTGGGGGGCATGAAGAAATTCCAGGGGTGCATGAGGTGACCCAGCCCCCCACTTTAAATCTTCCTCCCTAAGTTTTGCTGCTGTTTTTGTTTTTTGGACCCGGTCAGTTTCCCCTCCCCCCCTTTTTTTTCCTCAACAAGTTTTGCTGTTATGGGGGGGAAGGGCGTGAGGGTTTCTTAAAAATCAAAAAGGGGGCGTGATGGTGCTTGGTCCTGCCATGAAGGCAGGGGACTGGACTTGATGACCTCCCAGGGTCCCTTCCAGTGCTAGTGTTCTAGTCTATGATTCTATGCTCCACTCCCATAAACCCTTCCCCAAGGGTTCTAACGAGAGCGTGTGGCCAACCTCGTGTGAGCTGATGGTGTGCATGAATTTTTGAATACACCTTTCCTATGTGTTCCAACATGTAAGGACAGGTTGATGCTGAAATGCAACACTGATGGGTACACTGTGAACAAACATAGATAAGGTTAGAAAGAAGACAAGTTTGCAGCCATATAACATGTATGTACTGTGACTAGTTAATTAGTTTTAACTCTTTAACACCCCCAGGCAATCCAGGTGCAAAGCAGGATGGGTCATATTGATTCCTGGTATAAACTCATTGCCTTCAGTGTTCCGTCAGGGATGAATTTGGTCCAATATATTATGGCTGTGTCATGAGAGACAGCACAATCGGGGCCTTGCTGAGGGTGGAAGATTTGTTTGAAGCCTCACCTTGCCTGGTTGTGTTGCGGTGTGTCACAGGCTCATCCTCACCTAATGGGCGTCATGCCATCTCTGCGAAGTTGGGTGCATGTGACGGACACAATCGTGTTATTGATTTGCTCCAATTCCACGTCACTTGCAGGAGGGGAATGTAAATGCCGTGTTGGGAATATGGGAGGTAATCACAGGAACTGCAGGTCCTCCCTGATTGCTCGAGAAAGGGGCGGGGCGGTCTGACCTGACTGATAATGCCTTGACAAGAAGGCATTTGGGAACCTCTGTGAGCACCGGCGGGCATGGAACCAACCAAGGTGAATTCGCTGAAGAGAGCAGTGGCTCTGTTCTAGGAGACGAGAGAATATGTCGTTTCCGTATTCATTCCCCACTTTGCTCAGTGCAGCCCAGGCCTGAAGGGAACATCTTGTCCCTGCGTGAGAAGGCTGCGCAGCCCCACACTCCTTTGTGCCATTCTGGCCCAGAAAAGGAGCAGGGCCTTACGGTTACAGCCTTGGCTTGGGAAGCGGGAACAGGGGTTCTATTCCCAGCTCCATGTGCGATCCTGGGCAAGTCATTTCCCTGCTCCGTGCCTCAGTTTCCCCCATCTATGAGTGAGGATGATGTTGCCTCCCTCCTCCCCCCCCCCCCGCAGTGGAGGGGATGGCTCAGATTAAATCCATAATCTGTAGCAGGCTGGGAGGAGCATTGTGTCCGTGTTTATTCATGGACATCTCCATACCCCTATGGCAATGCATCCTGATGTAGATCTTAAGGGACCACCCTCTTGCTCCTGCACTGTGGTGCCATTCCAGTGGCTTGGCGCTGACACCCCCTCCCCGAGGAACTTACGCTTCGCATTTAATCATGGAATTCATTTCCAGCAGCTGTTCTGAATTATGCCAGAAATCCAGAGCGCCCTGTTGCCCCTGGCTGGGCGAGTTGTGTGTGACTGGTCTGCAGGAGGCTTCCTCTCCTCTCCTGGGGGTTTGGCATTCACTAAAGCCACTTGCAACTCAGTCCAAAACGCTCCCTGCTGTTTGTGGGAACCAGATCAAGCGCTCCCGGGCAGGATCCTGGACTGAGAGCCCACGCGGCTGGAGACAACAGGAGAAAGCTAGTGAGGTGGGGGGAGGAGGAAGGAAAAGTGGAGAAAAAGAGACTGAAAACTCCTCTGGCCTCAGCCGAGGGGCGTGAAGGATGAAAGGGAAGGCGGCCTAGGCTGCCAGCCACCCACTCTTTCCCATGTCTCTGGAGGACCTTGGGACTTGTCTGCAGACAATACAGTGACTGTGGGGATGGGGCAGCCGTGGCTGGGGCCCACTGGGAGGGTGTAATTGCTGGCATTTGCTAGCGTCTCCCAGCGGTCCAGGCCTTTCTGTCATTCCTACTGGCTTAAAGGGGAGGGAGATGCGGGAAGAGGCTTTCCCGTGATAGCAATTGCCAAGTTCAAAGACAGCCCCGGGGGAGAGTAGGGGCTGAAGGTTAGGGGTGGGGAGCGCTTCAGAGAGGATAATGAGGGCTCTGGGGGATACAGGGGCAGAGGAGCCCCCCTGGGTGAGGCAGGAAGGCTCTGGAAGTCAGAGGGGACAGAGGAGGAAATAACATTTCCCACTGCAGCATTTTCCAGCCTTCCTTCAGACAAGCCCCCTGCCACCTCTCACCCCACCTGCAACGGGCTGTTCTCCGCCACCCAGGGGGCTGGACTGGGAAGCTCTTTCCCGGAGAGTGATCTAGAGCCGTGAGAAGACTCTGGGGAAGGGGGGAGAGGAGAAGGGAGCCCTGGGGTGAAGGCCGGGGAGAGCCCCTTAGCAGCAGCTCTAGCCTGGTCTAGCTCAGCCTGGGCTGATGGCAAAGTGGAGGAATGAGATCTGGCATGAAGGATTGGAGCCCCGAGTTCGCTAAGAAAAGTGAAAAAGCTGCAGTAGCACCCGCAGGGGATCTTCCCCTCCCTAAACAGGCAGCATGGCCCAATGGGGAGGGCACTGGGGTGTGACTCAGAACACCTGGGTTCTGTTCCTAACTCTGCTGTTGACCTGCTGGATCACCCTGTGGGGATTCTCTTCTCTGTTTCCTCTCCCATCCTTTGTTTATGCTGCAAGCTCTTTGAGAGGAGAGAGAGAGAGAGAGAGACCGACCATCTCTCCCTCTGTGTCTGTACAGCACCTAGCACAAGGGGACCCTGATGTCAGTTGCGGGTGTCTCTGCTTTACTGTTATATAAATAAAGATAATAGTCATGGTCACAGCACTCCTGTGCCTTCTGGGTGGGCACATGCTGAGGCTGGGCAGAGCAAGTCCCGTTCCTTTGCGCCGTGAAGTATCCTCTGCACACAATGCGTTTGCTGATGTTGGTGGCTCTGAGGATCCATCTTTCCACTGCTTGCTTGTTCCGAAGGTTGCACACGTTTCTCAGGAGCAGGTTCAGGCACCAAACCGGGCATGGCTGCTTGCGAGGATGCTCTGGGACCAGATTTGCCCATTACTTTGGGGTATGCTCATTTATTAGGGTTACTCTTCTCAGGGGGGGAGGGGTGTCAGTAATTCTATAAATGTGCTGCCTGTGTCACTTGTGTTCGCATATGGCCCTCTACTTCTTCAAGTGTTTGTTCACATCAGTTCCGATTCAGGGCTGTGCACATTGAGTGGCACGGGCATGTGGCACTCAGGAGCAAAAGGAACTTAAATTTCTTACAGGCACTGTACTACCACAACCCAGGGCTCTGCCAGCTCTTTAACTAGCTCCCCGCTGGCTTTTGCCGCAGCTCTTGCCGCAGCTGCGCACTGGGGCACACCCCCTTACTTTCACCTCTGATGGCGCTACATAGGACTCTGCCGACCCACCCCTCCCTCAGTTCCTTCTTACCGTCCATGATGGCGTTGGAACATCGCTGGCTTGCTCCACAGGTGGGCCATTCCTGAGCTACAGCTCTTAGTTATTCATTATTCTCAGATAAGTGTTAATTGTTATAACTGTCAAATAGTTACGGTGGTTGTATCTACCCCCAGCTCACCAAGATCTTCTCCGTCGAATGGCCCATAACGTGGCCATTCGAGCAGGGGAACAGGAGTTAGCCCTTTCCGCAGTCAGAGTTCAGCTGGCGGCCAGCTCAGCATTCCAGCCCAGGGATGGTGGCCGTTCTGTTTTTGTAAATCCCATGGTGGGGCATTTCCTGAAAGGACGAGATAGATCCTTTCCTCGGGTAAAACAGCTGCTCCCTGCATGGGACCTCAGCGTAGTCCTTTCAAGACTGATGCACCCGCCTTTCAAGCCACTAGCTACTTGCTTGCTCTTCTACCTCTCGTGGAAGGTGGCTTTTTCAGTGGCAGCCACGTCCCGTGAGAAGAGCTTCGGGGCTGAGGACGCTCACGTCTGAGCTTCCGTGTACAGTTTTCCAGAGGAACAAAGTACAGCTCAGGCCTCAGCCGACCTTCCTCCCCAAGGTGGTGTTGCAGTTTCACTAGGGTCAGGACATCTTTCTCCCAGTTTTCTATCCTAAACCACATACTAGTGCACAGCAACAGCTACTGCACTCCCTGGATGTGCGCAGAGCGCTCGCCTTTCACGTCGCGCGACGAGGCCCTTCCGAAGGTCATCGCAACTCTTCGTCACAGCACGCGTGAGAGGTCTTCCTGTTTCCTCCCAGCACGTTTCTTCTCGGATCCCAGACTGTATCCGCAAGGTCTCCCTGCACCTGTGATTACCGCACATTCCACGAGGGCTGTGGCCTCTTCGACGGCCTTTTTAGCCCAAGTTCTGAATCAGGACATATGCAGGGTAGCTACCTGGTCCTTGCTTCACACAGTTATGTCCCATTATGCCATTGATTGGCAGGCCTGTGATGCTGCTGCTGTAGGCAGGGGCAGTCCTGCAATCAGTAGCAAACTTAACTCCGAACCCACCTCCTTCATTCTAGTTTGGGAGTCACCCGAATTAGAATTGACACGAACAAGCACTTGAAAACGGTCACTAATCTTTCGTAACGGTTGTTCTTTGAGATGCGGTGTTCACGTCCGTTCCAATCACACCCTCCTTCCCCTCTATCAGAGTAACCTGTAAGAATGATCGAAGGGAGGGGCAGATCAGCAGGGTCTTTTATAGCGCCGTATACTGGCACCGCTCTAGGGGGCTCCCTCGCTGGCCCTATGGAAGCTGCTAGGGAAAAAGTTTCTAATGTCCGTGCACGCCGCGTACCTGAATTGGAATGGATGTAAACCACACATCTCGAACAGCAACGGTTACGAAAGGTTAGTACCATTTTTTTTCCTCCCTCGTGCCAGTTCCCTCCCAATGGAGCTATCCTGCAGGACCTAGGCTCCTTAGGGCTGGGTTCTTCCCACCCTAGACTCAGATGAACAGACACTACCAGAGCACATCTGATAGGACCGGTTAATCAGCACTCACAAGTTGATCCAGGTGAAGACCCAGTTCTGCCCCTTTCGCCTGAGGCCCCGCCCCCTTCTGCCTGAGATCCCGCCCCTTCAACAACCTACTCCTGTGGAGCCAACCCCCACCCAATCTCAGCCCTGAAGCCCGATCTCTCCTAGCCAGCCAGAGGACCCAGCCCTCTCTAGTGGCCAGGGAGCCAGGCACTCCCAGTGCAATCCTAGCCCTTCTGTGCAGCCAATAGGGACGTCAGTCAGGAGATATCCCTTATCAGGTGATGCTTCCCAGTTAACTGGTGGTCCGGCGGGCCTTGTCTGAGCGGTTAACCAGTTAAATATAATGTTTAACTGATTAAACTGGATTTTACATCCCTAGCAGCTGGAGAGCCAGGCTCCCCTGATGCAACCCCAACCCTCCTGGATGGCTGGAAAACGTAGATAGCTTTGATAAGGCAACGCCATCCTTTGTCTGCATTGCCTACCGCTTATGAGCTGATCCCTGGACTCCGTAGGCTGGGTTGGACAGCAATGCCACGCTGTGACCCTCACTCATGTGCTCTTGGCCTCAATGAACTGGGTTAAACAACACTTTAAGCTGCCACCCTCATCTGCTCCCAGGTTCAGCACGTCCCTATTCCCACTTTCAGGCCGTTGCCGTTCTGCTGGTACATGCAAGAACCTCATAGCATCTGTGGGCCTTGCAGGCAGGGCCGGATTAAGGGGGTGGGCTAGCCAGGCAGCTGCCCGGGGTGCCAACCTGTGGGGGGGCGCCTGATTGAAGTGGTAAGGGGCGCTGCATGCCTGGGATGGGGCTGCGCATACGCTTCACGCCTGGCCACGTGGCGCCCCTTACCACTTCAATCAGGCACCCCCCCGGAGGTTGGTGCCTGGGGGTGCGGCCGCGCATGTGCCGCTTGCCCGTGGGCACGGCTCCCCTTACCATGTCGATCAGGCGCCACACACCCGAGGCTGGGCCATACATGCACCGCACGCCTGCTGCCCGAGGCACAAGTATGGCTCGGTCCGTCACTGCTTGCAGGTACAAGGAGCATTGTTACAGAGTGAATGGGGAAGCCAAAAATGACACCCCAAGGGTGGGAGAAGGAGAAAGAGAGAAGCAAGCAACTAGCTGAACCATGACAGTTATTTATTTCTAGGTAGTAACCATACAAGGAGAGTGAAATAAATAAAACAGTTACAATATTAAATCTAACTTCAATCTGATCACAAAAGGTAAGGTTAGCAAAGCACAACTGATCACAGAAGGCAGGGTCAGGAGGTGAGAGAGAGAGATGGATCTTACCACTCGGTGAAGCTTGAATCGAGTGAGGTTCCCAGGTGTTGATGGCTACTAAGGGCCTGGGGTGTTGGGGACAGGCAGAGCAGAGCCCCTGTGCAATGAGTTAGTAGAAGATGAAATCCCAGTGGCGCTGGTGCAGAATTTAGATCCAGGCATCAGAGCACTTTACTTGAGCCTGGGCAGGGGATTTTGTAGAAAAACAATGGTTCAAGAGGGAACTCTGGATTGATTTATGGGTAAACTGATGGTTCAAGGGACTATCCCCAAGCGGTTTTGTTTGGGCTAGTTAGACAATAGGAACTGGCCATTCCTAGCTATGGGCTGTGTTCTTTGAGAGAGCTCATAATGCAATTAGGCAGCTTGAGTGCTTTGGATACCAATAAAGGTGTTATTATTAGAACTGGTCTGATCGTTACTGATCTCGGTGCGTGCAGATTTGTTAGCATCCGGAACAGAGATTTCCCAACGGGCAGTGTTTGCCTGCTTTTTGTGTTCCCAGCATTCAGTGCGGTTCTTGCCTTGGAATTGCCGTTCTCCATTCTGTATGCTAATGGAGATGCCTTTCTGGCCCATCTTTGATGTAAATGAAGCTAGGGGTTTCCTGAGGGGTTTAGGTATGTCTTCCCCTGTAAGTCTTCTGATTGGCTTTGGTTCAAGCAAAGGTGGGCCCGGGGAGGTCTCTCATGAGTCAGACAGGCTGGATACTATGCCCCAGTTCCCTAGGAACACAGAGCTGGTAGCTCCCAGTTCTGCAGAAAGAAGAGACTGCAGGGGGCTGGGATTTGACCATGTTTGCTCCCCAAATATGGGGGAGAAAAAATTACCTCTTGTCTCATTCTCACAGCTTCGCTTCAGTTCTGGGATGTCCGAAAATCAGCTTGCACAGAAGTTGAACTTGTATTCAGTGGGTGACATTACACCTGGTAGGTCCAAAATCAAAATGATGTTCTGTTCCTTTTATCGCTCCGTGGAGAATCCATGTGAGGTTCAGATTCTTTTGCGAAACATGTCAGTGCACTTTTGTCTAACACAGCCAAAATCTCAGTGCAAGCGCTGGTACTGTAATCCCAAGACCAACCCTATGCTGATAAACGTGAGTGTCTGTGTAGCCCAGCAATCACGTGCAACCCACCCGACACTAACAAACCTGTGTGTGCGCATGCAACTCCGCATGCATCAGCAACCCTATGAACAGACTGCTGAGGACAGAGACCAGCTCTTGGTAACCACACCATATTATTGACAATCTACTGTGCTCAGGAGACGTGTGCATGGCTGGAGGTGGCAAAGAAAGGGATTTCAGGGTCATGCTGCTGAGGGGACTTTGGTAAGAACGAGGCAGATTCTAAAATTATGACCCCATTGTCTTTTGACAATGTCCTCCTGATTGCCCCTCACTATTAATATTCTCAGGCACATTTCCCAAAACCGGCAGAGCCCTGCTTAGCACTGCAGCTGCCTGTCTTTTGTATTGCAACTTGTGGTTTTGCAGGCGTTTCAGACGTGCTCACGGTTCATTCCAAGGGCTCCTGGGAGAGTCATTTGCATATGCCCTCTCCCAGTGATTAACCAGGTCCTGGATGAAACAAAGTGCTGCCTGATAAAGTCATTCCAGCCCGGACTCAGGAAAGCATTTAATTGCATTCTTAATTTTAAACATGCAGTTAAGTTCTGTTGAAGTCGGTGGCACTTAGTCATATGCTTAGGTGCTATCTCCAACAGGCATGTGTTCCTGGATTGGGGCCAGCCTGCACAGATGTCCACGTAGGCTGGGGACAAGTGCTAGGCAGCCCTGCTGCTTTGTCCCTCATTAGGTTTAAGGTGCAGCTTCCAAACTCACCCCCCCCTCCCACAGTTAGGCTGCAGAAAAGTTTACAAAGTGTAAACATTTGATGCGTCAACAGTAGCGGGTTAGCAAACCCCATCCCGTCAGCTCCCATATGATGGACACACAGGAAATGCCTGAGACCAGTGGTTTTCCAACCTGTGGTCTGCAGACCCTTAGAGGTTCACAGGCTACGTTTAAGGGGTCTGCAAAAGGTAATTGTTACCTTAGAACAGAAATAGAAATGTAGCCGTGTTAGTCTGGTGTAGCTGAAGCAAAAGACAGGACTATGTAGCACTTTACAGACTAACAAGATGGTTTATTAGATGATGAGCTTTCGTGGGCCAGACCCTCTTCCTCAGATCAAGTGGAAAGGTGTTTCCACTTAGAACAGAGGTTTTCAACCAGGGCTCCGCAGACTGTCTGAGATTTCCAAAAGGGTCTGCAAATGAAAAAAGCTTGAAAGGCGGACAGACAGCCCTACCAGAATGTCACGTACTTTTCTAAAAATGAGTAGTGCTGTGGCACCGTGGAGACTAACAAATATACAGGATCATGAGCTTTCGAGGGTAAAACCCCCTTCACCAGATGAGTCGTACTTTTCTGTGTTTCCTGCCCCCTTTTACTGACTTACAAGCAATTTGTGTGTAAACAGAAATTGTGTCCTCTCTAATCTGCTCCCCTGGCCTGAACGAATCATGCAGCCAGGATGCTATTCAGCAGTGGTGACAATACAATCACTTACCCGACTATAAAGTGGGGCGTCAGCATGTCACTGAATGGAGCAGTCTGATTAGGACGGAAAACGCTGCTGTTTATGCGCTTACATCCTGGTGCAATCGCTAGTGACGGGGAAGGAAATAACATTTAGCGCTGCTATGGTGCTTCTCAGCCAGAGCTCCCGAGGCCTTTTACCAGAGAGGGGCCATGCCTCTATCCTTTAAAAAGAGGCCCAGACAATGCACGTGGCTGTTGAATGGGGTGTTTTAAAAATGTTCTTTTTACAAAACACCTTTCCAAACTGTAGACTTATCTCTCATTCCAGCCCCCTGACAAAGCCCTCACTGTTCCGATCACTGTAATGAAAAAACCCCTGTTGTGCACTTAGTGTGATTATGTAGGGAATCTCGTGCTAGTGTGCCCGGTGCTGTACAAAATCCAGTGAAAGTCACTCTCCTTGCCATGAGGGGCTTATGTCCCGCATAGACCAGGTACCACTTTCCTGAAACAAGAATGAGGAGCCCCAATTCCTTGTTAGTCTGTCCCTGATCTGAGCCAGGACCAGAAAATGAGGGTGGGAGAGGGAAAAAGAGGCTTTAACCTTTCTTTGCAGTCCCTGGTGTGGAGCTACTCGGGGACCATGGAGCCATCTCTGTATTTAGCAGGCCCGAACACGGGAATTTCTGTGTGGGGGGGAGGTGATTTTTTTGTAAATGCGGACTGCAAGGGTGTGAATGCACCCCCCATGCTCTCCCAAGTAAGGCTCTGTCTAGACTGCAGGCTTCTTTCGGAAGAAGCTTTTCCAGAAGAGATCTTCCGAAAAAACTTCTGAAAGAGAGCGTTGAGCACACAGCAAAAGTGCATCGAAAAAGCCATCTGCTTTTTCGAAAGGGAGCATCCACACTGAATGGACGCGCTCTCACATGTAAGCTGTGATTACTGTGGATGGAGTGGCCACCAGAGCACCTGTGCTTTTTCCTCTTTCCTCCTCTTCCGAAAGAACTCCCTCTTCCCCATCCACACACGCCTTTTTCCAAAAGAGCTCTTTCGCAAAAAGGCTTCTTCCTCGTAGCAAGAGGTTTACCAATGTCGGAAACCCCCTCTGTTCTTTCGATTTTTTTTTCGAAAGAACGTGATTGTAGTGTGGATGTAAGTGAAGTTTTTTCGGAAAAACTCTACAGTGTAGACATACCCTAAGCAGGGAAATCAGCCCCAGCCTTCTCCTGGCTGGCCAGAGCGTGGGGGAGGGACGCTCGGGCAGCGCACCGCTCCTGCCTTCCCCTGGCCGGCCAGAGCATGCTTATCTGGGGGTCTATAGAGAGGTCCTTTTGCACAGGCCTGATTTAGGGATTTAAGGTCCTTATGGATCTTGGGATGTCAGGAATAGTTGTAGTGCAGTGTGCTCTGTTTAATTCCTGACAGCCCTGATGGAGTGAGTCGGGCTAGCATACAGGTGCTCCGTGCTGCTGGCACTGGTGCCATCACCAATCTCAGACAACTCGGCGATGTTTGCCTTTAGGCCCCTGCTGGGGAGTGAGGTGAGTCCATGAGTTTCAACCTCCATTTAAAAAAATAAACAGTAAGTCTCTAGTCCCTGGAGTTCAGAGAACCTTGAAAATGTGACCCCAAGTGCAACACCAGCAGGCAAAGAATTTATACTCTGGTTTCTCTTCAGATCGCTTCTCTTCTCAATTCTGCCCCTGATTTGGACAAGCCACTTACTTGCATGAGGCCTCAGTTTACCCATTCACTAATTGGAAACACGACTTCACAGGAGCATGAGGGTTAACATATTAACACATGTCAAGTAATCAATATAATTTATTGGGGCCAAAAAAATCCATGTTCAGTCAGCCACAGATTATTCAGTAAGGCTGTGTCTACACTGGCGGGTTATTGCGCAAGAACGGCAGTTCTTCCGCAGAGTGTCCACACTGCCCACCCGCTCTTGCACAAGATGATTTACAGTAAAGCATGGTAGGAGAGGGCTTCTTGCGCAAGAGCTACGCTCTTTTATAACAGGTTTAAGCTCTCTTGCACAAGAGGGCAGTGTGGACGCTCGGCAGGGATTTCTTGGCAAGAAAGCCCTATGGCTAAAATGGCCATCAGAGCTTTCTGGCTCAAGAGAGCATCCACACTGCCATGGGTGCTCTTGCGCAAAAGCACATCTCGCACATGGTAGTGTGGACGTGTTCTTGCACAAGAACCCTTGTGCAAGAAGTGGCAAGTGTAGACATAGCCTAAGTGTACTATATTAGTACTGGGGAATCCCACAGAGAAACCAGAAGCCCATTGTGTGTGGCGTAGTACAGACCCTCCCACAAAGACCTGATAATCTAAGCAAGGGGTAGTCCATAGGTGGGCTGGGAGACAAATCTAGACCACCAGATGCTTTGGAATGGAGCACAAATATTTTGATTGACTTGTTATCTTTATTGTTCTTATTTTTGCATTTTTTCCGGAGCCTGGAACTTGACTATGCCTTGACCAAGAACTTTGGACTTTGACAAAAGAATTGGTTACTCCTGACTAAGCAATCACAAATGCGTCGGCTTAGTTGTACTGATCCACTATCACTTGGGGCAAGTGGTACAAACGCCTTTCTCCCTGCTGCAAAGCATAGACACACTAAAGGGGGCTGCAGTGGAATACTCCGGGTGAAAGGGACTCCACCCTGCAGTAGGGCCAAACTACTGACAGGGTTGTGGAGTGGGGACAGGGCAGGAAGTGCTCAGACCACTGCTGTGCTCTGGTGATCCCCATCTGATCTAACAGCCCTTTGTGAGTCATTACCAGCTGGCATAAATTGGAGCTCCCCAAGGCCATTCTAACTTCTGATCTGAATGGGTTTTTCCCAAGCATTCCAAAATCATGAGTCAGGCCCCCACCAAAATCATGCAATTGACTTAAAATTCAGGAGGGTTTTTGGGGGGGAGGTAAATCCAGGAATCTGACACCCAGGCCCCCATTAGACACTTCCCATCCCAAACAGTTGCAGTGATTCATAAAAAGTCTGGGTTCAGCTAACATGCTCAGTGCAGGGCCTGAGTGCCTGTCTAAAAGACGCTTGGCTAGGTTTTTCCATCTCTCGGGACCACTGTGTTAGAGCAGATGCACAGCTGGACTGCTCCCAATGCTGCCAATTTCCTTTACACAAAAAGCTTGTTCTCCAAAAAGACACAAGTATCAAAAACACCTCTCAGGCCCTGAAAGTCACCCTGTCATTTTTATTCCAGCCGGCACACCCAGCTGTGAAAGATCCCAGAGCCAGGGCCTGTCTGGGCAGGACACAGATCAAATTGCACTTTCCACACACAGCTGCCTGAAGAGAGAAATATAGGTAAAAATTAACAGGAACCTTGGGGTGGATTCTTTCCACCTCCTTAACCTGTGAGTTACAGCTGCAAGATGTTTGCTGTGACCTAGGAGATGAAAAGCGAAGGGCTTCTGAGCAGATTACTGAGGCGTGACCGTCCAGGTCCGAGTGGAAGAACAATTGTGCAGCCTGATCTGACCAAGGGTTTGTACTGTAGCCTCGGAGCCGGTTACAGAGAGGATGTTCCTGAAGAATGAGGCTGAGGTAGACAGAACAGAGAGAGCTGGGCTAACAAGGGTGGCCCGCATGAGGGAAGATTCCAGAGGCACAGAGAGTTCAGCATCTGAATGGGATTCATTTTAGGACGGGCTGTTCTAACAGCACATATTTTAAAGGGGAGCATCTAGCCAGACAGAGAAGAAGGGCTATAAAGGCCAGATCTGGCTCGTGCTATGACCCCTCTTTTCTACTTTGGAGAAATCCATTGCTGCCCAGATAACATGGGGACAGGGCACTGCTGCTCTCGGATAATCCGCATGTGATCTAACAGCCACTTGGGGGCCATTACTAGCTGCCATTAGTTCGAGCTGCCTAGAGGCTGCTCTGACTTGTACTGGGGAAGTGAACTGGCCCCAGCATCAGAGCAAGGGTGTAACAGTGACATACAGTCACTTTTGCTCCTCATCCTGTCCAAGCACAGCTCAGCTGGACCTGAGGCTCAAGGGCACACCCTGGATACCGCTTTTGCATTAATCTGGGAAAAAAAATTTTGGGAGGAGGGGGGGAAGCTGTTCCAATTCACTCCCCTTGTTGGGAGTCTCAGCAGTGAGACCAGGTATAGGATTAAATAAGCCTCTTTGATTAAGTACACTGAGGCTGTGTCTAGACTGCATCCCTTTTCCGTAAAAGGGATGCAAATTAGACACATCGCAATTGCAAATGAAGCAGGGATTTAAATCCCCCCTGCTTCATTTGCATAAACATGGCTGCCTCTTTTTTCTGGGTCGGGGCTTTGCCGGAAAAAAGCGCCAGTCTAAACAGGGATCTTTTGGAAAATAAAGCCTTTTCCGAAAGATCCCTTATTCCTCTTAAAATAAGGAATAAGGGATCTTTCGGAAAAGGCTTTATTTTCCGAAAGATCCCCATCTAGACTGGCGCTTTTCTCCAGCAAAGCTCCGAGCCGGAAAAAAGCGGCAGCCATGTTTATGCAAATGAAGCGGGGGGGATTTAAATCCCCGCTTCATTTGCAATTGCAATTTGTCTAATTTGCATCCCTTTTACGGAAAAGGGATGCAGTCTAGACACAGCCTGACTGAATAATGTTTGGGGAGTTAGGGGAGCATGCATTATCTCTGTGTGTACTTGATGTGTTCTGCTAAGAGAGGCCTTGGGACACATTTTTAAGGGTACCTAAGTGCCTGAAGATGGGGATAGGCAGCTCCTGGGAATTGCAAAAGCACCAGAACAGGCTGGGCAAAGTAAAGGGAGTTAGGCACCAAGGTGCACCGAGGTTGCATCTAATGAAGTGGGTCTTTGCCCATGAAAGCTTATGCTGCAATAAATCTGTTAGGGTACGTCGACACTTGCACCCTCTTTTGAGAGAGGGATGCAAATGAAGACATTCGAAATTGCAAATGAAGCTGGGATTTAAATATTCCGCGCTTCATTTGCATCTTCGCGTTGTGCGCTATTTCGAAATAACGGACGCTGTTAAGATGCGGTTATTTTGAGAGAAAGCCCTTCTCTCGAAATAACCCTTATTCCTCATATAATGAAGTTTACCAGTTATTTCAAGAGAAGGGTTTTCTTCTGAAATAACCGTGTCTTAACAGCGTCTGTTATTTCGAAATAGCGCCATAATGCGAATATGCAAATGAAGAACGGAATATTTAAATCCTGGCTTCATTTGCAGTTTTGAATGTCTTCATTTGCATCCCTCTCTCGAAAGAGGGTGCAAGTGTAGACATACTTAGTCTATAAGGTGCCACAGGACTCGTTGTTGACGTGCATTTTAAAATTCCAGCAGATGCCCACCTGCATCTTTAAATGCCTAAATACCTTCACAAATCTCACCCCTGGAGGCTTCAGGGCAGTCAGACCAGCAGGAAATTGAGCTGCACCTGCACAGAAAGAAGACATTAAAATTCTGCCCCATTGTTCCCATTCCTGTTGTTGCTATTTCATTTTTGCCTCTTCACTAGCAAAGAGCTACCTGACCGAAAGGGAGGAAATAACAGGAGCATTCAAGCTTCTGCAACAACCCGAACTGTCTCTTATTCCTGACGTGATGTCTCAGATCAGCCAGCACGTCAGAGCCAGAGAGCAGCGTTCTCTGTTTAAAAATTGACCATAAGGTTCAAAGGACAAGCCAGAAATGAAACCTCTTTGTGTCTGAACGTTCAATGGAAATTCTGACTCAGCAAATATCTCCTCTCAACCTTAATCACGAGCTCAGTGATGGGCCGGCAAGGTCCGAGTTAATACTGGGGCACTGGCTCTGTGATGGGAAAGGAAATGGGGTTCGGCGGTTGTGGCTCTCACCTGGGAGCTGAGTCCTAGACTCAGTGTTCATTCCACCTTACTCTGTAGAACCTGGGGCGGGTCACTCAGTCTGTCTCTACCTTGGCTTCTCATCTGTAAAATGGGGATAATAATGTGCATGTCTTGTGAAGATAAATGCACTAAAGATGGAGAGGGGTGTAGATGCTGTGACAATGAAGACCATAGAGCAACCGTGACCAACCCAAGGCTCGTGAGCCGCATGCAGCTCTTCCCCCACTCTGGGTGCGTCTCACAAAGCCCCTCCTCTCCCCCATGGCTCGTAAGTTGCCCTCGTGCCTCCAAAAACGGCCTTCTCCTGTACTGACCTGGGCAGGGGAGCTGTCCGGCGTGGCCATGAAAGATGTAGAATTAAAGATGGTGGCAGGAGCCTGCCGTGGCCAAAAAGCCTCAAAATGTTTAAATGAGTTTTCTTAAGGGGCAGAGCTTTTTTTTTTTTTTTTTTTTTTTGTCTCGACAGCTTTGTCTCGGCTCTTCGTGCTGAATCCACTGCTATCTTGGCTCTATGCCCAGAATGGGTTGGCCACCCCTGCCATAGAGATACTTAAAATATAGGCGGTATACTGGGGGAAAGGAGCATTATAGATAATGAGGGAACAAAACGCAGCAAAAGGCATCTGAATCCCGTCTGTCTTACGGGTTTTCTATTGACCCCCAATCACTGTAGCTTCTGCACCGGTCTTTTGGATCTGCACTGCAAAGGCTATAGCAAACTTCAAAGAAGCCAACTCTTCACCTGTCCCATAGTTAATGAGGATTGACTTGGGTGTGTCTGGAGTTTGAATAGTTAAGAAAACTTCCTGTTGTTGTGAGGAACCTCTATCACAAAGGAGGTTTAAAACCATGAGTGGTGTGGAGAAAGTGAATAAGGAAAATGTATTTACTTGTTCCCATAATATAAGAACTAGGGGCCACCAAATGAAACTAATGGGCAGCAGGTTTAAAACAAATAAAAGGAAGTTCTTCACACAGCGCATAGTCAATCTGTGGAACTCCTTGCCAGAGGAGGTTGTGAAGGCTAGGACTATAACAGGGTTTAAAAGAGAACTAGGTAAATTCATGGAGGTTAAGTCCATTAATGGCTATTAATCATGGTGGGTAAGGAATGGTGTCCCTAGCCTCTGTTGGTCATAGGGTGGAGATGGATGGCAGGAGAGAGATTGTGTGATCATTACCTGTTCGATTCACTCCCTCTGGGGCACCTGGCAATGGCCACTGTGGGCAGACAGGCTACTGGGCTGGATGGACCTTCGGTCTGACCCAGTATGGCCATTCTTATGTTCTTATCCTGCCGTGAGCTTGGGTATCCTCCGATAGCTCCATCCATAGTCAAGCCTCCCGGAACAAGAATGCTTTAGCTTCCCCCCACAAACTACTTGTCCTGGGCAGCGTCAGCTGCTTTGTCTCAGCCCAAGTACTTTGATCTTGGATGGCGATTTGGTCATTGATGTAGCTGAGTTCTGACCCCCTCAGCTTTGTAAGTCACCATCATGACCTTGAACTGTCAGCAGACAATTGATTGGGAGCCGGCGGGGGGAATTCGCGCACAGGGATGATGTGCTGTCAGAGGCTGATCTCCCTGAAGGGGCCTGGCTGCTCTATTCTGCACAAACTGGAGCCTCTGCCTTGCTTCCACTTTCAGCTCCGGATTGAGTATGTGACGCAAGCCCAGTCGGCATAACAAACACAGGGCTCTTTGGGGGGCCAGCTCCTCCTCTGAGCGGAGAGGCAGCGTCCCCTCCCACTCTGCCCTGGGAAGGTGTCCCGTGACACTGAGTGGGGGGTGAGTCCAGCAGGACGTCGTGGCTTTGCATCATTCTACTGCAGGGGTCAGCAACCTTTCCGAAGGGGCACGCGGAGATTGAATCACTTCGTTTGCGGGGCTGCGTGCCGTGGCTGCTTTTTAGAGTCAGTCCTAGTCCTACTAGCACTTTAGCAGCTTCATGAATAAGGAAATAAAGATGCCGGTCTTACCGTCCAGTGTGGCCCTCGGCCTTGCTTTCCCTGGCTGAATTCTCCGATCTTGGGCTCGTAGTTTGATACTTTAAGCACCGCACGAGCCCGTCTCCAGTGCTGCTCTGCCAGGGATGACGGCAGCCTGATCGTGCAGGCAGCAGCTCCCTGGCCCTCCCATGCCACAGCGCAGCCCCAGCAGCAGCTACCACACGGCCCTAACCCAGCTCTAGCCCTTCCCCAGGGCTGGGTGGTGATTTCCCAGCTGTCCTGGATGGTGGCCCTGTGGCCACATGGTCTGGGCGGGCCCCAGAGGCTGGAGGAGTGGTTGCTGTGGCCACGTGGGCCTGGGCCACCCAGGAGGAGCAGCTGCCGTGGCCACGTGGTTCTGGGTTGGCTCCAGATGAGCAGTTGCCATGGCCACATGGTTCCAGATTGGCCCTAGAGGCCAGAGGCTGCCTCAGTCGCGGTCACCTCAGCCCCAGTGCTGCCTCCTCCCACTGCCACTGGGCACGGTGCAGCCTAATCTGCTGCTGGGGAAGGGGGAGGGCTCCAGCATCCGGGCTCCATGCTCCCCGCTGCATGGAGGAGGAAGGAGGTCTGAGCTCCCACCGTGCCACTCACAATCCGCATGGTTGCCACTCATGGCACATGTGCTGTATGTTGCTGACCCCTGCTCTAATGTATGGGGGCAGATGCCTTTAGTGGGATGGGGGGGCAGTGTCCTAGCTCGTGCCAGGAAACGTTTTCCCCTCCCAATTGGCATCACTTGGGTCTTGCTGGGGTTGAGTTTTGTGCCAGCTGCTTTACATCCAGTCCTGGTCTCCTCTCGGCCCTCTGACATCCTTGCAATGGTCTTGGCTGCATCTGCAGAAAAGGAATGACACAGCTGGGTATTCTGAGTGCATTGCTGGCAGCGGAACCCGTGGCCTCACGCTGCCGCTCCAGCCGCCTCTTGGAAATACTGCAGAGGGCTAGGCAGGATAATCCTCATGGGGCTCTGCGGGGCAGGGCTTCTGGGGAAGACCTGCTGTTACCCCACCACCTTTCTCTCAGTCCTCCTGGAATGCTGGGCTGTCTACTCCGTCTGTGTCGTGCAGGCAGGTCAGCAATGCCAATACGTCACTCCCCTAACTGGTGGCACGAGGAAAAGAAGGTTGAGGAGGACAATAACAACAGGCAAGCCTGGGGGGGGGGGGGGGGAGAGGGCAGGGAGCCAAGCTGACCCTGGTAGAAAACCCTGGACAGAGGGGATGCACTTTTATAGCACTAGAGTCTCTTGTGTAGTAAGGAACAGCACTAGTCACAGGGCTAGATCCAATTATTTTAATCTGGGGTTCAAATTAGCTGTAAAACAAGAATGACTTACAGCTGCAGTGACGACATGAGTATTTTTGTCACCCTCTACAAATCATCCAAGAAAGGGGAAAAACGAGGAGTCCCATAGCACCTCAAAGCCTAACAGATTCATTTGGGCATCTGACCAAGTAGGTCTTTGCCCACCAAAGCTCATGTCCAAATAAATCTTTTAGTGCTACTGGACTCCTCATTAGTTCTAGGGTTGCCAGATGGTTTCAACAAAAATACTGGACACACTTGACATGACATCACCATCTACATTACATCTTAGTTAGAAAATACTGGACATTTCTATTTTCTCAATTTGTTTCCCAAACAGAAAGAAAGCTCAAATACTGGACTGTCCAGTTCAAAACCGGACACCTAGCAACCCTAGTTGTTTTTGCAGATACAGACTAACACAGTGACCCCTTGGATACAGAGAAAGGGTGTTTTCATCCCTCATTTGCTCTACAGCACATCAAATGGGATAAATTTCCCTGCAGGCTAATCTTCATCGTTATTTGGACAACGCCCCATAGCCGAGTGCAAAAGATATTTTAAAACTGGTTCATTTGCTACTCGAGGAGGGGAAAAGATGTGAAAAATATAATCACTTTTTGGAAGGCCAATGAGTCATTAGCAGTTTGAGCCGGCAGCATTTTTTTTTTAACTCTAATTGGGGATTAGCTTTTCCCCTGCAAAGTTCAGTTATTTTTAAATTGGTCACATGCACTTTTCATGACAAACATGTTTGTTCTGCTTTTACACCCCAGAACTGTACAAGATGGGGGTGATGGGGCTTGTTTCCATTTGTAGGTAGAGTCCCTCACAGCTGCTTCTCAGATGTGAACTTCACATCTAATCATTGTTTCCTTGGGGATTGGGGCTGCTGTTGGAGGGGCCCAGAAGGGCAGGAAATCCATCACTGGAGCCAAGATGCAGTCCTGAGAGTATGGTGATGTTTGTGTCAAGGTTGCCAGTCATACCACTGTAGCTCAGGTGGAACAAATTATCCTGTTGCAGGGGTTAGGTAGTAGGCCACAGACCTTTGGGGAAGGAGAGATGAAAGGGGGTAGGTGCAGCACTTTATTTAAGACCTTACTGAAAGGGGAGGGTAAACAGGCAAGCCAAGGAAAGGGCCAAAACTAGGAGCAATCCGAAAATGGAGTTTAAATACTTCACTTGTAGTTGAGCTCTAAAGTAAAGAAATTGAAGAGGCGGGAAGACATTTAAGAGCAGAAGAAAGTCTGAGCACTGCCCGGGGGAAGAACACAGGCTACACAGTCAATATCCACATTCCCAGTCCAGAATCCTTTTTGTGTATTTGTTAAGTTGCAACAAGACACTCACCACTGGACAAACCACAGAATACACACCCTGAGAACTGAGCATGTGAATGAAGTAGCTACTGTAAACAGACAAGTAGAAAATTTGTATCCACAGCCGAGTCACAGAAATGGCCAGAGGATAGCTGCAGATTGGCAGGGCTCTACAAACATGCACTGGGAAACCCACAAGAAAAAGGGGCTAGTTTCCAGAGGGTGAAGTTTAAAATCCTTCTAGCTGTTTCTAGAAGCTGGCAAAAGTCATCAGTATTTGGGCAGACTATTTTGAGCATTTAAAGAGCAATCAGGCAGCCTACACTGTTAGAAAATACATCTGCTCAATAACTTAAATGTGGATAACTTGTCACGTAGCATTGTAACACAGACCATTAGCTTCTGCTTTCTTGCAAGGTTTCATAGCCCGCCTCTTTGTTTTAACACAGTAATACTGCAAGCTGACAGGATGTATTGCTAGCCATTACAATGTATTATGTCAAAGATCTGCCAACTAATAGCTCTGACAGGATGCATAACAGTTCCTTCGGAGGCTTGAGGATGCATCATTAGGAGATGAATGGAATCTTGAGAGCAGAGGATGATTCAAGCAAACCTCCTGGCTCGCATACACAACCCTCCTACTGCAGCTATTTTGGCAGCCTGATTTGACATTCCCCTTCCCCGAAATGTTGTGCGTCTGTCTGGAAGTGTTTGTGCTTCTCATGCACAGGTGGGTGGATGATGGGAGTTGTAAATTTGTCTGGCTTTAAACTCTATTTCCAGTAGATATTTACATGGCTTTCCTCACCACACTATCTGAACACCAGCTATGGATCCGCCCTGTTGTACTGCTGACAAAAATACACAATTTAAGTAAACGCTGCTCTGCTAGGTGTGGGCTTTCTGCACTTGAGGGGTGGAACTTTTCTTCTGTCAGTGTATCCTACATTTGCTTGTCTTATAAATACAGACTAATCAAGCAATTACATGAAACATCTTTTTATTTTCCCATTGAAACATATAAGTAACAGCCAGCAGTTTGACACAAGACCCTTACTAGGAATAAAAAGCTTTAGAGGGGGAGCCGAGTTAGTCGGTAACTGGAAAAACTTAAAAAACAATGAATAGTCTTGCAGCACCTTAGAGACTAACAAAACATGTCGATGGTTTCATGAGCTTTCGTGGGCACAACCCACTTCTTCAGATGAATGCAAAGGATTTACTTATTAGGAATGAATGACCAACAGAGGATTAACAGCCCTGGTCACACCTAGGCCATCAATCCCCCAGGAATGCTCAGGAGGTGTCCCCTTTATTAGCACTGTCATCGTTCCTGAAACAATAGGACTGTGCTTTGCTTCCAGGGTACATCACGTTTCAGCACCAGTGTGGTACCAGGTGGCCTGCAATAGAAGAGGAAAGAACAATCATGAAATTGGAAGTAATCTCTCCCTCCTCATTTCCTTGCACAGACTTTGCTATTACTGTATATACAACTTGCATCGCTTGTGAAGATCCTGTGTAACCTGCTCAGGTGATTTGTGAAGCTTAAAATGTTTTTATTTAACATTTTTCAGAGAGTGAAGCTAGGGTGATCAGACAGCAAACATGAAAACCGGGATAGTGAGTGAGGGTGATAAGTGCCCATATAAAAAAACTCCCAAATATCAAGACTGTCGCTATGACATCGAGACATCTGATTACCCTGAGCAAAACTGCTGTGAGGTCTCCAGTATGTCCGAACAAGAATTCAGATTACACAGCTGGCCCATCCAGTCTCTTGCTTTAACCACTGGACTACACTCCTATCCAAGCTCTCAGTAGGAGAGCCCCCCAGGCCACAGAGGTAAGCTCACAGTTCCCAGCGCTCACCAAGACACTCCACACTCACGTCCATTTTAATGCTATAACTGGTGGTTTTATATTTAAAAACCAACCAACCCACCCTGGCCCATCATGGCTAGAAGGTGCAGTTAGTTTTTTTTCCAGGGGATGCTGGAAATGCCCCCCAGGCTCCCAGGGGATGGTGCAGCAGCCAATTCTAATGTAATGCAAAGGGGAAAGTTCAATGCGAAGTGATGCTGGTTTATTTCGTTTAAAAACGACCCCCTACTCAACGGAACCATCGCAACGGAGAGCCCCCCCCACACACCCCAAGTCCAGCGCGTCGGGGGGGGGGGGGGCAGAGAGGAAGGGACAAAGCAGGAGGTGTGTAACATCCTGCCCAGCGAAGACTCGCCCCCCGCTAATCAGACTCAGTCACAAAGGGGCCTTTCTCTCCCCAGCCTGCTCCCGGGCTGGGAGCCTCCGCCGAGCTGGGGGCGGCTGGCTTGGAAGCGCGGGGCCCCTCCCCAGCCGGGAGGAGATGAATCCTCCCCTCCCTCTTAACCTGCCCCTTGCTGCCCCCCATCCAGCCAGCGCGCCCACGCACCTCCCCTTCCCCAACAGCAGCTCAGCCCCCCAGCCCTGGGACCGGCCCCACCCACCCTCTGCCCTAGGCCGCTGCCCGCTCCCCCTCCGGCCAGGCCGCCGCCGGCTGCTACCTGCCGCCGCGCTCCCTTGGCACCGGGCCGGGATGGGCGGTTCAGCCCGGGCCGGGCCCCTCTCCAGTGCGCCCGGCGCGGGCTGGGGCGCGCCGGCCCCGGGCTGAGCGGCGAGCGGTCGCGGAGCGCCGCGCTGGGCAGCCGGGGAGGCGGGGAGAGGGGCCGGGGGCAGAGCCGCTCCACACCCCAGCGCGCTCGGCAGGCCCCGCCCGCTCGCCCGCCCGGGAGAAACTTTCCCCGGCTGCTTCCTTGGCGCCTTGTGCAGCCGGGCGCGGGAGGAGCCGGGGCAGGTGAGGGGCCCCGGCGCTCAGGACCGCGGAGAGGCGAGCTGGGGCGCACGGGAGAGGGGCGCAGGAGACGGGCAGAGCAGCCGCTTCCCCCCGCCCCGGATGGGGCGCTCGGTGGCTCCCCCGGGCGGAGCGTAGCGCAGGCGAGCTCTCCCCGCCGAGCCGTGGGGCTCCCCCTGCCCCGGCTCTTCGGAGATGGCCGGGAGGCGCTCGCACGCTGCACCTGCGGCGGCCGAGGACACCTGGATCCCGGCGGCAGGGCAGGAGAAGGGCGACGGGCCTCCCGCCGAGGGGCCCCCGAAGAAGAAGAAGCCCAAGGCGGGTTCCACCCTGCGCCGGGCGTTCAGCTGGCTTCGGGGCAAGAGGAAGAAGAAGAAGAGCAGCGGCTCCAGCGCCCACCACGGGGCGCCCCCAGCGGAGGGGGAGGCGGCCTCCAAGGGAAAGAAGCAAGAGGAGCGAGCCAAGAAGAAGGGCAAAGGTAGGGCAGGGTGGAGGAGAGGTGCCTTGGCGAGGGGCTCTTTGCTGGCTGGGTCTCTCCTTCCACCCCTGGTACCACCCAGACGCTTCCCTCTGCCCCCCGTTTGTGGCCAGCTTGCAGGAGCCCTGCGAGGGGTGTAGCCACCCCCACGTTGCCCTCGCTCTTGTTATGGCTGTGGCAGCAGGCCTGTTCCAGTTCCCTGCAATGGAGAATGCCAGGCGCCCCGCGTAATCTCATTCCTCCCCGCGGGGAGGTTGCCGGTTCACTGGGTATGTTCTCTCTCCGCTGAGTCAGAAGGTCACAGAGACTGGAAGAAACCTGGAGCTACTCCAGAGACAACCTCAGCCGGGTCTTCGCAGGACCTGTGCTGCTCCAGGTGTAGCCTCTCGCTGCGGCCTAGGGCCTGCTGCCAACATCACCAGCCAGGCCTTGGCCGGGGCTGAGTCTCTGCAGGTGCCGGCCTGGGAAACTGGAGGTGATTCCTCCCCATTACTTCAGGGTGGTGGGTAGGGGCTGCTCTATTGCTGCAGGCCTTCAGCGTCTGGCTGTGGGGTCATAGCCGGAAATGGCAAAGGCCTGTTAGCTCCACTGCGTCCTTTGGCAGGGCAGGATACGATCCCTCCGAGAGTGGGTACCACTACTAAACCCAGGCTCTGCTCATTCCTGCCACTGCTCCTGCATATGACGTGACTGGGGGCTCAGCCCTTCGTCCCCGGTTCTAGACCCTCCTCCAGCCGTCCGGGCGAGGCTGTGCCGTGTTGGGGCCGTTCTCCGTTTGCATATGGCCCAGTATAGCAGTAATAAGAAGGAAGTGCTGCTTGTTGTCCCTTCTAAGCTGGAGCTGTTTCGCCCAGGCTGGGCTGTGGTGTCAGGGACCCTGTGTGCGCTGTTGACTCTGCTCACCTGTTAGAACATCAGGACAAAGTCTCTTCTGCCTGGCCTTTTGGAAAAGGGGGGACAGATTCCTGTACTAATCCATCCCATGATTCATTGCCCTGTATTACCGTTCTTTCTCCCGTGCTGGGTGCTCATTACTTTAATTTGCAGGTATCCATAATGTGGGGAGTTGCTGTTTTTTCAGCGGCTTTGTTGCTCTTTTAGTGGTCTGCCATTTATTGCTTTCAAGAGCCCACTGAGAGCTCTTAAGAGAGGAGCAGCCATGGAAACATAAGTTGCTCTTACAAAGAGATCTTTGAAAGGTGGCTGAGTTTTCACCGAAAAGTCTCATCAGATGCTACCAGTGCGTCCTGTCAGACTTGTCTGGCTGCAGCTTTCCCCTAGTGTTACGTGCTCAGCTACCACAGTCATGGGCGAAGCGTAGGAACCTGAATATCACCCAGGATGATATTCTTCAAGTGGTGCAACACCAGCATCGGCTCCGTATCTAATCTTCAAAACAAGGCCTGTCCAACCAGTCATTGCTGGAGTTGGGATTGGAATGTAGGAGACCTTGACTCTCTTATAGGCACTGGCCGTGTGTGGTTAAAGCCAGCTAGGATTCCAGCACTGTGCTTCCTTCTAGCATGGCTGCCCAGCCCTTTGGCAAGTGCAAACTGGGTATCTGCCCCCTGCCCGCCCAAACTGCTGGAAATCCCCCACTTCCTGGGACTTGTGAGCCTGTTGTAGGCCTTCCTCTGCTCTGCTGGAGGAAACGTCCCCCTTTTGCGTGGGAGACTGCCGGCTGCGTCTGTGTGCCGTGGAGCTGTACCCCGTACCTAGAGTTCCTTCTGTGTTTCCGTAGTGCAGCCATTTCTTGGCGTGACGGGGAGAGAGGTGTGGAGTGGTAGAAACAAACATGCATGTGAAATGACTGCAGTTTGCGTGCCTGATTAAGTCACCCCCGTCTGCTCTAATAACATGCTGGCTTCCAAAATGCAGAGCGTTGCTGGAACCACACCCTGTTTAACCCTTCCCATCCCAGCGGCTTATCCATTTGAGTTCCAATGTGGTGAAACTTCCATGGATCAGAGGAGTAAACTCTGGGTGGTGATCAAGGAAGCCTGGCTCCATTACTGCCCTGTTCTGTAATCTTGGGCAAGTCGTGGTCCGTGTTTGTGTTGTGAGCCCCTGGAAAAGGGGGGACACACTTCCCTAGCTCACTAGGGGGGCTGTGAGGATTCTTCACTGAACGTTTGGGCAGCGCTTTGCAGATGGAAAAAGTGACAGCTATTGAAGTGCTAAGTTATTGATTGGGCTCCTCTGTGCGCTAGGGCTGCAGAGCTGTGCCCTGGAGTCAGGTAACACTCAGCTGCCATTGCCTGAAATACTGATCTGGATGGAGGCTAGGTCTGCCTTTGCTGATGACAAGAGCTGCCGTGCCAGGCATAGGTTTTGCCTGAGCCTGTCAGTTTTCCAGCTCTCAAGCAGGAGGCTACGGGCCAGGACGGTTGGAGGAACAGTCTAGTGGCTGTTTAGGCAGGTCTGGGTTGGCCCATGGAGCCAGAGCCGGATTAAGACCTTTAGAGGCCCTAAGCACTGAAAAGATGATGGTGTCCCCCCCATATGGAATTCAAAATAAAAACAATACTATACTGTAAAATCTCATTTTTTGGGGTGCCCCTGCTTTGCTGTGCCCTACGCACGTGCTTAGTCTGCCTATTGGGTAACCCAGCCCTGCATGGGGCTCTGATTGTACAGGTTGCTGGTGGTGCCTGCTCATCTTTCTATACCCCTCGGGTTTTGGGAGGTACGTCAGGCCCTTCCAAAGACCAGCATGGCAATCCTGTGCCACAGCGATGCAGCCAGGATTCTGAATCTCTTCACCGGGGTGGGCAATCATTTTTTACCGGGGGGGGGGCACTTCTGACATTTTTGAAGTGGCCCTGGGCTGCACTGGAAGGGGCGGGGCCTCAGGTGCAAGGGGCGGGGCCAAGATACTTCCCTGCTTCTTCACCCACAGACCATGATTGGTCTGGTGGCGGGAGGGGTGCGCGTGAAGTCTTTGCCCCCTCCCCTCCAGGTTCTCCCTAAGCACCTATGCCCCTGGCAGTGGGAGGAGACTTTGTACGCTCCCTCTTCTGCCCTAAGGCCAATCAGGGCATGGGGCTGGGGGAGCGCGCAAAGTCTCCTCCCTCCCTGCCAGGAGCGCACCGCGCTTCTCAGCACCGCACGCACCTTGCAGGGCGGGGGCAGGGCAGAGAACCTTTGTGTGCTCCCCCCCCTCGCCCCCAGGCCCTGATTGGCCTGGGGGCAGGGGAGCGGCAGGACCTCCATGGACCGGATCAACCCGCTTGGTGGGCCGGATTCTGCCCACCCCTGCTCTCCACCCTCGCCCTCCCTAGTACGTTATGAAGCTTCAGATTTGGTAATGGAAGGTGCATGTGGAAACATTCTCTCCTCTTCTGTGTCCGCGCTGGAAGACGAGGCCTCCTGGAGGGGGTGGGTACGTACATTAGAAACCTGGGGGGGTGGACAGGAGTGAGCACATCGTTCCAGTGAAGTCAAGGGAGGCCTGGGTCAGGTCTGGGTCTTTATCCCATTCCCCTGCGCGTTGGTCTCTGTTCATGTAATGGAAATGTAAAAACTCAGGAATTCCCAGACTGGAGAACTCAGTGATCCGTCTAGCCAAATAGCCTGTCTCTGACGGACCAGTACCTGCTGAGCTGCACCAGAGAAAGGGGAAGTTCATCTTGCAGGAGGTGGTTCTGGGATTACCTGCCCAAAGGGAAACTTTTTTCCTTCACCCCCATCGGTCAGAGGTGGCCTGGTGCCTTGAAGCAGGCAGGTATTAGATCCCTTCCAAAAGCTTTTAAAAAATCCTCCTGGATGTTCTAATTATCCATAAACATGTCCAAACTTTAAAAAGGACCCTGCCAAACTCTGGGCTGCAGTGATACCTGGTTGCAAGGAGCTCCCAAGCTAACTGTGTGCTGCACAGAAAGGTATTTCCTTCTGCTGAAACTTGCAACCCTGTGGCTGTGTCTAGACTGGACAGTTTTTCCAGAAAATCAGCCGCTTTTCCGGAAAAACTTGCCAGCTGTCTACACTGGCCGCTCGAATATCCGCAAAAGCACTGACTTCCTACTGTAAGAAATCCGTGCTTTTTGCGGAAATACTATGCTGCTCCTGTTTGGGCAACAGTTCCTTTTGCACAAAACTTTGGTGCAAAAGGGCCAGTGTAGACAGCTCAGGTTTGTTTTCCACAAAAAAGCCTCGATCGCGAAAATGGCAATCAGGGCTTTTTTGCGCAAAAGTGCGTCTAGATTGGCATGGACGCTTTTCCACAAAAAGTGCTTTTGCGGAAAAGCATCCGTGCCAATCTAGACGCTCTGTTCCGAAAATGCTTTTAACGGAAAACTTTTCCACTAAAAGCATTGCCAGAAAATCATGCCAGTCTAGACGTAGCCTGTGTGTTTGACTCACTGGCTTGAGGTACTTTCTTCCCCTGTGTCCTCTGATTGTTGCTGTTTTATTGCATTACCAGCTGAGGCCTTGTGCTGTCCCTACAAAGTACTATTGCCCCTACTGTGACTTTTAAACAGCAAAATCTTCCATACAGCTGCTTGGCCAAGTTCCTCTGGTCTCTTAATTAAAAGAAATAAATCCAATCACTGTAATCTCTGTTGGCACCTGGAGTACGGAAGGGTCTAGTGAGGCTCGTTAACCCGTTAGGGTTACTACAGTATTAGAAGGATACAATCTAGTCAAAGGGACTCCCTCTCTAGGCTCTGCCTGAAAATAATTTGCCGACTGTTGTTGCAATTAACACCTGAGATCACTGGAAAGGAGATGAACCAATGATATTTCTCAGTTTGTTTTTATCTGTTTTAGGTACTTCTATGATTTCCATTACTGGGGCATTTGAGCATTTCAGAGTCTCTGATGCATTTATCCTTCTAATACCGCTGTGTGGTAAGACAGTGCTAATCTCCCCAATTTTGAGATGGAGAGCTGAGGCATGAAGAAATTGTCACGGATATTTATGATGAAGCAAAAATGTGCTCTCACGTGGTTGGCTAGTATTCTCACCACTGAACCCTGGTGATTCGCAGTGGCCTTTGGGTGTGGTCCGATTCACAGGTTCCTGTGAGTAGGCAGTGAGTGTCTCCAGGGATCATGTAGGGTTTTTTCACTTGAGGACAGCAAAGAAGAAAAGCACTAAAAAAATGTCTTGCAAATCCACCCCAATAGTGAAGGTGCCCCCTTTAAACCTATAGTACCGACGTCAGGGCTGGACCGAGCCATTCCGGCGCCCTGGGCAGACAGTTTAATTGCGCCCTGGGTTGGGAGGGCGCATGCGTGGTCCCGCCCCCACCCAGCGCGTGGGGGAGGGCGCACAGAGCTTGCGGCGGCAGGACACACGTGCCCGTCCCGTCCCAGCCCGGCTACCGCTGCTGGTGCGCCGCCTGGGGCGGGCCGCGCCTGGCCATGCAGGGCCCCGCGGCCGCAGGGGGAAGGGCGCTGCTGGCCAGCGCTGCGGGGGTTAATTTGGCTCCCGCCCTGGGCGGCTGCTGCAGGGTGGCTGCTGGGAGCTGCTGCAACCTGCGATCTGGGAGCTGGGTGCGTGGCGCCAGATGGCAGCTATAAAGGATGCTGCACCCCCCTTACAGCTGCCATCAGGCGCCCCCCATAGGTTGGCGTCCCGGGCAGCTGCCCGGCTAGCCCATGCCTTAATCCAGCCCTGGCCGACGTAAAAGTGCATGTACACCAGCACCACATTTCTGGAGGACCGTTAGAAAAGAATGTCATCGAGGAACGACATGAATGAAGGAGTCGATGTTACAGACCTTTTAAGTGACTAATTTTTTAAAATGAATTTGACCCAACCGCCCCCAGACTCCTCACTGTGTTGTTAAAAATAAAATACTAAGTACACTCCAGGAGAGAGAGCCCTTTGAAATGATGGATGATTGGGTTTGCTGTTTGCCATGGTGAGACGATGTAACCTAATTGTCTGCATTGGAGGATCCCTGGTGCAGAGATGCTCTTCATCCCCGGGGTGGAGGTTCCCGGGTGCTGGGAGAAGATGCAGTCGTGGGTTAAAGCACAGCACCTAGGAACCTCTAGCGCTTCACGGCACAGTCCCGTGTCAGGACTAAAAGTCCATGCATGCTGCTGTGTGATAACTGCTGAGAGAGCGAATTGTTGAGCGAGCTGACTCTGAATGTTGCAGGTTCCTGGATCTGTTGCTAGATAATAGAGACATCCCAGATCTCTGCAGATACAGCAGTTGTAGGCTAGTGCTAGAGGTTGAGAGTAGGGATGTAATAGTGTAGCCGATGAACCAATAAGCAAAAGCTCATAGGTTAATGCTATAGACTACACGCAACTCTCCTACTCCCCACTTGCCAGTACATTTTTTAGCAGGCTGGCCAGCAGTCCGGTTCAGTCCTGGCTTGAAACAGGTCCGGGACCTATCCCTGCTGTGGCTGCTGCCACCCTGCACTGCTGCCTCTTTATCAGAGGTAGCAGCACAGAGCGACAGGCAGCTGGTCTGCGAGGGGAGCTGGTTTTTAAACTGGCTCCCCTTGCAGACCAGGTCCCGCCTGGCACCCTGCACTGCTGCCTCTAATACAGAGGCAGCAGCGCGGGGTAGCAGGGGGCTCCCCGGGAGTGAGGCTGGAGCACACTGGCTGCTGGCCCCGCCCCGGGGATTATAGACTAGTCGACTAACCGATGAGAATTCTTGAGGTTACGCGACTGTTCAATTGAGCGACATTGATCATCCCGGGTTCAGAGTTGTGCTGTAATAAGCAAGGCGCTGCAGCCGTGCGGACATTCCTGCATGCTGCCTCTGAGACTCAGGGGAATTGTTTCAGTGTATTTGGTAATGAACTTGTTAATCTGCAGAGCGCGAAGAGTGACATTTCAGAAAATCTGAACAACAGGAATCCACTGGCTGGTCTGAGCTGGAAACTGTAAGCGTCTCTGCTAAACAAAGAGAGGTGTGTCTGCCAGCTACAGCCATTCCACCTGGAGACAACTGGAAGAATTACTCTTGCAAATAATGTTCCATAAGAACTGATAAAACTATTTTGCAGGCATCGGATTTCTCTGCATAAGGGAGATGTTATTTCATAAGACAATATGATCATTGATTTTAACTCCTGCACTGGGAGAAACAGAAATCTCTGAAAGGTGAAGAGCTGAGCAATGTGTCCCCCTGCCAAACGAGAGTTCAAGCCGTTGGGTTTTGTGTGTCTGTTGCTACAGGTGAGGAGCCCCTGAATGCTTCAGCCGGATCAGGGAACCAAACTTGTTCCACTGTTGTGGATGCTAGTCCTGCCCTTAGTCATAGCAACACACCCACACAAACCTGGGGGCCTGGACGTGGGCAGTAGAAACTCTTCTGGTTATTTGTTTTTTCTGTTGAAGGTTTGGGATCTCAAACGTTTTTTGTTACCTTTTTTTTCCCCGAGTTCCATTTCCCCTTTTAGAGATGATCTTAGCAGCCCAGGCTCAGTGTCTGTTCGTGGGAGAGTTAGGGGGTAGAAAACATAGGGCTGGCTTATCTGCTCCTTCTGCCAAGAGAGAAGGGTCCCATGGCTGTCGGAAAGCGATGGGCAACCGAGGCTAGTGAGTGGGCGGCGGGAGCGGCCCTCCTTCATCTCAGTAGCTCACAAGATTGTCGTAACCAAGACGGTCTCCTGGGAGGGGGTAGTTTTGCTAACGGTGCTTGCGTACCTAGAATTTGTGCCGATTGCACCATAGCAGCGCTTTGATTGGCTGCAGAGGGAGCACACGGCTCTCACAGTCACTGTTGTGTGTAATCAGTGCACACCTCACTTCATGGGTCCTTGTTAGTAATACCGGTAGGGAAAAAAACGCCACAGATGGAAACCAGAACAATTTGGCAACCCTATGCTTGGGCAACAGTGAATACAATGTCTTGTGGGCCATGCACAGAACCCAGATGGGCCAGGTTGCTCACCACTGCCGTAGGACTTTGGCTCATTAGTGTAATGGGGCAAAAGCTAGGCTACAGTGATGGTGGAGATTGTAAACCTTCTCAGCAGAGTACAGAGGAGAGCGCTGTAGGTTGAGGGACTAGTGTTGAAACCTCAAATGGCATACTTTGGCTAGGTCTACATTAGGAAGATTTGGCAAAAAAAAAGTAGTCGCCAAAAGTGAAAATTGGTCAACCCGTTTGTTTGCCTCTCATTGTCGACATTTCTTGGCCAAATTGCTAGCACTCCAGCCCTCCTTCTGCAGCAACAGTCTGTGTTCCCAGCAGGGCAAAACAGGAGCATTCCAATGATTTGTTTTTTGTTTGTTCCCCAAACACAGCAGCACACTCAACTGTCAGACACTTCCTGGAGCTTTGAAAGGGGAGGGGCGCATGCCTGCAGGGCAGCAGAGATCTCAAAACACTGAGCAGAGCTATCAGGTCAGGCGTTGTGGGATACTGGCAGAAGCCAGTTCTCTCAACCAAACAAACAACAAAGTCCACCCTGGCTCTTTGTCAACTGTAAGGGGAGAGAAAAAGACAAAAGTCTCTCTCAGGGCTAGAAGTTTTTGTTGTTGCTAAACTGGGTATTTTTCCCAGCAAAAG
Organism: Pelodiscus sinensis; assembly: GCF_052426305.1. NCBI lineage: Eukaryota > Metazoa > Chordata > Testudines > Trionychidae > Pelodiscus > Pelodiscus sinensis. The sequence continues at coordinate 4,246,754 of NC_143077.1, read as the reverse complement.
TTGCATGGCAGTGTAAACGCTCTCGCTGTTTTGACACCAAAGGACAGTTTTGGTGACAATATGTGCCATTGTAGATAAGGCCTTAGAGGCAACATTTTGGATTGGAAAGATGCCAGATTGGCAGTGATGGGAACTGAAGGGATTTGGTTTAGCCCCAGAACAAGTCTGACCTAGGCGTGGTGGGGCAAGTTCTCCCACTGGTTGCCCGATCCGTTCTGACTGGAAGAAACCAGCTGCGGGGCAAAGAGGGCAGCTCCGTCTCTATGGGCTCTTCCACCTTCTCTCAGGCAGCTCCGTTGGTGTCGGGTCCATGATTTAGACACTTCCAGGAACTCGACTGAGACCATCAACTCATTTCATGTAGGCCACTAAATTGCCCACTAGGGGGAATTCCTGGTTGCTAGCGACCCAGGCTGTTTGGACTGATCGCCGGGAGGGTGAACAGCTCCCCATCTCCCCACCCCCCCTATCTGGCACCCTTGATGAATAATTAGGGCACCCGTAGCCAACCCGTGGCACCTCCCAGGGTGCAGCTCGCGAAGCCGCCCCCATGGTCTCTGTGCCTCTGAAAACGGCTCCCAGCGTAGGGGAGCTGTCCAGCGCAACCATTAAAAATGGCATTTTCAAGATGGTGTAAGCCGGCGGGAGCCTGATATGTCCAAAAAGCCTCTAAACACGTTTCTTAAAGGGGCAGTCTTTTTTTTTTTTTTTTTTGCTCGATGAAACGTGGTTGGGGGCTCCGTTTAAAGGGGAGTCTTCTTTTTATTTGGTTTTTTTTTTTTTTGGCTCGACAGCTTTCCCCCCCGCTCTTTGTTCTATAGTCACAACTATTTTGGCTCTTTGCCTGTAACGGGTTGGCCACCCCTGAACTAGGGGGTTTCTTCCACCAAGGCAGGAATACCCCTGGTACTGCTGGCTGGCCCTGTCCCCTGGTTTTGTTGGCCTCCTTGATGGGAGAGACTTTCCCGAGAGTCTTCCAGGCCTCCAGGCTGCTGGAGGATGTTCTGAGGGGAATGTGGTGAAACGTGAGCCCCGAAGGCAGGGCTGTATGTGGCCAGCTGTAGCTACTGTGCAGGTGAGACCATGCTGGAGGCTTTGCCGTGGAGCCTGGGGCAGGGGCTAGTCCGTCCAATGCCAACAGTAAGCTATTGGGCAGTGGGCTGCTCCCCAGGCGAGAGGTGGGGCGGCTTCTTGCCGATCTATCTGGTAACTAAGAGCGACGCTCAGGCACTTGACACAGATGGGGCCATAGAGGCAGCAGGGTCTCAAACTAGCTCTACGAGGCGCATAAGCCAGCCCAGCCCAGGGGGGCCATGGTGCTTCTTAATCCCAGCAAACCCAGGCTCAGGCCAGCTCTGGGGCTCTGCACCCGCCTCAGCGCTTGTCCTGAGCCCTGTGGACATGCCCGTACCTCAGTCACTGAGAGGAGAGGCAGTGGAGGCTGGGTGCCGTGTACGGAGGCTGGGCTCTGGGTCGTGGGGGAGCCGGTGTTTGTAGTCTGGGTTCTGAAGGGTTTCTGTCCTGGGGGCTCAGCCTGTATCCCGACTGGCTGCTTCTTTCTGTGGCAAGAGAGGAGCAAATGTGTCGTGGAAAATCTGGCGCATGCAGCGCCCTTCTTGCACGCTGCTGGAGAGTCCCCTCCTGCGTCATGCGGAGGGAGCTTCCTTCCTTTTGCCACGGTGAAGCTACTGTCCCCGGGTCAGACGCTGCCAGCCTGCAGGCACCAGGCAGGGCAGCCCTTTCCTTACGCCACAGAGACTCGAGAATGCGGTGAGGCATGTGACGGCCACGTGAGCGGCCCCTCGCTGGCGGGCGTGACCTTGCAATCTGGGCGAAAACGCATCCCCAGGGCACAGACCCTCAGACGTGTGTCTCGTGGCCCTGTCCCAACTCAGCGCCAGTCCTCTGGTGGTGGGAAGTCGGTGTTGTAAACGAGGGCGTAGCGAGCCATGGGATCTCACGGTCCCCAAGCAGACTGGCCCTTTTAGTGCGGGCGCTGTTAGTTATTTGTATAACAGCAGCACCCAGAGGTGTCTGCCAGGGTCAGGCCCGATTGTGTTCAGTGCCGTAAGTCAGTAGAAACCATTCCTGCCCCATCGGGCTTTCAGTCTATGCCAGCAAGACTGGCTGTGTGTGGAAGAAGTGACTCCACTGACCCACGAAGCAAAGGTGGTGACTTTCCCAGGGTCGCACAGAGCATCAGTGGCAGAGGTGGGAATAGAACCGACAGCTCCTGAGCCCCAGTTCTGCGTCTTAACCACAAGGCTGCCCTTAGCCAGATGTCTGATGACCCATGTGCATTGCGCTTCGGGGTGACACCGCCTCATTTTTGAAGCCAGCCAAGAGGGAGAACTACAGTTCAGCCAGGCCTTGAATCTGACTTGCTGCTTTTCTGGATTTGTGCCCTTCACAGTTTCCCTGCACAGAGGTTGAACTGGGTTAACTCTCAAATCGGTTCATTGAAACCCGTGCAGCTTTGTGTGTGGACTCTCTGACTGCACTGTCAATGTGGTTCACGTTGGTTTAACTTGCCCCTTTGAATGACCAAAGCCAGGCTGGCAGCAGGGTAAGTGTCCATGTGCAAGTTATCTCGGTTTAATCTTGTGTCAAATCCCACCTCAAGTTGTATTGCTGTAGCATCCGGCGAGGGGCCGTCTGTGAAGGGCACGTGGGTGGTGTGCATGCTCTCCTAGCTGGGTGTCTGGATAGAAGACCTAGTTACCTGGCTTGGGTACTTATGTGGCCCCCATCTTGCTAGCATCAGAGCGCTCCACAACCTTTAATGTATTTATCATCTCAGACTCCCTACACGCCCGTTGTGCAAATGGGGAACTGAGGCACAGAAAGATTAAGGCCGTGTCCCCACTTGTGGGAAGATCAGCGCTGTGGCGGTTGATCTTCCGCCGTTCAATTTAGCGGGTCTGGTAAAGACCCACTAAATCAAACGCTGAGGGTGCGTGAGGAGACAGGGAAGTCGATGGGAGAGTTTTTCCCGTCGGCCTCCCGCTGTGGAGCCGGCACCTAGCTCGGCTTAAGGTACATTGACTCCAGCTACGTTAGTGGCGTTGCCTGCCGTAAGCCGACCTTTGGGGTGCAGTATAGCTCTGGCCTAAGAGACTTGCTTTCGAGGACCCCTCTGCTACTGCTCGCACCTCACCCTGCTGGCTTTTGGGACCTCTGCCCCCACCCCGGCTACGGGGGAGGGAACGGTTCCAGATGTAATGTGAGCCAGAGCGGGGGGCAGGATCTTAGCCCCCCCCCCCGAGTCCTAAAGCCAACCCGCCCGCTTTGTGTCGCGCTCCCCGGCAGAGCCGTGGACTCTGTAACCAACCGGCCGGGGTGAGCAGAGGGAGAGAAGGCAGCAGAGCTGCAGGGGCAGAGGGAGGGAGGGTGAGAGCGGACAACCGATCCCAGCCAGTCTCCCGGAGGCCCCTCCTCTGTGTCGGCCGCGATTGGCTCCGGGGCTCAGGGAGCGCGCAGCCTGTGGGAGGCTCAGGGCTCGATCGCCGCCGGAGGGATGGGAACCGGAGCGCAGCGCCGTCTCTCTGTAGCTGGAAGCGGGCCAAGGCGAAGCCTGTTGGGTGCAGTCATGTAGCACCCTGCCGGGGGGGAGGGACGGAGCCGCCCGCACACGCTGGCAGCATGGGCAACGTGCACCACACGAGGAGCCCCCCGAACGCCAGGGCCAGGCCCTTCTGGCAGTTTGGCCACGCGGGGAAGCTGAAGACAGGTAGGAGCCTGAGGCAGGAGGCAGCTGGAGGCCTGGGGGAGTCGGGGGGGGGGGAGAGGCAGAGGGTGGGACTCCACGGATGGCAGCTCTGGCAGGGCTGGTGTGGCTTACGCACAATACAGGTCTGCAGTCGTGAGCCGCAGCCTGTTGCTGGCAGGACGGGTGCCCGGGCCCGGGGGCTGGCATTGAGCCCATGCCGGGGGGGGAGGGGGAGGAGGTGGCATGGTGGAGCTGCGTGAGGAGGGGGCTTTGAGCAGGTTACCTCAGGGCTTTTGGAAGGCGCCTGGGTGGGTGTGAGGTTGCCGGAGCTTTGCAGTCTGCTGCCGGTGCAGGGTCCCGGCTCTGCCGGGGTGAGGTGGGGCTGCCAAGACCCTGGTCTGCCTTGGGCCCGGTGGATTCTCACTGTGCTCTCTCTCTGCAGCCGGGGCTTTTCAGCAGCGTCAGGGCGATTAACATCCCTCCCGGTGGTTACCGGTTTGTTTTCCCGTCTCCGCTCCCGTGGTTAGGGTGGGCGGCAGGAAGCCAGAACTCCCGGGGTTGTAGACCCACCATGGCCATTGCCTTGCTGTGTGGGCTTGAGCAAATTGCTTTCTTCACGCTCTGCCTCGGTTTCCCTATCTTGTAAAACCTCATCAGGTTTAATGTCTGTCTGCACAGTGCCTGGAGACCCTTGGAAGAAAGTGACGTACGGTGACATACCCAGTGTTCTTACCTGGAATTTTATTCCCCCGATTAAGCACTGCACGGATTTCTGGATTTTGCTCTCCGGGTGTCTCTGTCCGACCTACACCACGCGGAGCGGGAGGACAAGGAGTGGGTTTTCCTTTGACTGATGCTTTCCCGCCTCATCCCATGCGGGGAAGACAGAAAGTGAAACTCGGAACAGTACCCGGTTATTGTTGGCTGGCTGGCGGGGGGGCGGGGGGGGGGATAAATTCCCCTGCTTTCTCTGCTCCGGTTCCGGGTGTGTAACGTTTAAGAACTCCAGAGAGCCAGGGAAGGGGTGGTGAATGGGCCATCTCCCTCCTTGTTGGATTCGGGTATCGGGAAACAGGGCTTGATTCCTCACCAGTAGAAGACGGGGGCTGTTGACCCACAGAAAAATCAGTCAGGGGCCACACACAAGTGAGAAGCAAACCCCCCCCCCCACTGACGTGGCCCCCAACTGAGAAGCAGAAAGACACGCCCCACATTCCCCTTCCACCCTAGAGCCTTGTGGGGCCCAGACTAGTAGATTTTGTGTGCTCCAGTCCTATGGGGGTATGGTGAGGGGAGGGGAGTGCTGGAGCACCAGTACAGGCTCCTCAGTGCTGGGGGGGGGGGTGGATCCAGGCTAGCCGGGGGCCTTAGGTTCCCCACCCTGCCCTAGAGCATCCCTCCCCCACTCAGAGTCCCCCATCAGTTCAATGTCTGAACTGGAGCGAACTAGAAATCGGTGACGTGAACGTTCTTGTGATAGTTTTGTCCTGGCTCGGGCATGGAAACTGGCTGTGCCAATCCCTTTGTGTTTTGCTCTCTTTGCAGTTGTTCCCTCAGCCCTCTGGGGGGGGGGGGGGGGGGATGGGGTGTGTGTATGTGGAGTGTGGGGGTGTGTTTGTAACAAGGAAAGGGGTGTGTGTGTCAGTTTGTGCTTGAGCAGGGATCCTTCATGGCTGGAAAGAAAGCTTCTAACCATCAGAGAAGGGAGCCTCTGGAGCAGTGTTTCTCAACCTTTTATTATAAAGTACCCTTTAAAAAATTATAAGTACCCCCAGTACCTACAGTTTTCAGACACACACATTTTTTTTCTACCATTGCAACACATTTGTTTAAAGAACTTAATCGTAGCCGGGTGGGCGATGAAATTTTTGGGAGTAAAAAGTACAAAAATAATAAAACGCTGTAAAACGTAAAAGAAAAATTCAGTTTTCTTCAATTTTCAGTGGTGTTGATCTACCCCCCAGACTTCTGTCAAGTATGTCTAACGGTACTCGTGCCACTGGGTGAGAAACGCTGTTCTGGAGCACTCTCTGGCTATGTCTACACTCACGGCTTCTTGCGCGAGAAATATGCAAATGAGGTTAAGCGTGGAATATCACCGAGCCTCATTTGCATACCTAATGAGCCGCCATTTTGCAGAAGAGGCTCTTGCGCCAGAAGGAGCTGTCTACACGGCCCCTTCTTGTGCAAGAAAAACCTTCTTGCACAATGCCGTTATTCCTGAAAATAATGAACACATATGAAAAGGACAAATCCTGTTTTTTGTTCCGGAATGGGAAGTGACTGTCTAGGAAGGAGCACGGCAGAAAGGGATCTAGGGGTTATGAGATGAATATGAGTCAGCAGTGTGATGCTGTTGCAAAAAAAGCAAACATGATTCTGGGCTGCGTTAACAGGAGTGTTGTGAGCAAGACACGAGGAGTCATTCTTCCGCTCTCCTCTGCGCTGGTTAGGCCTCAGTTGGAGTATTGTGTCCAGTCCTGGGCACCGCATTGCAAGAAAGAGGTGGAGAAATTGGAGAAGGTCCAGAGAAGAGCAACAAGAATGATTCAAGGGCTAGAGAACATGAGCTATGAGGGAAGATTGAAAGAATTGGGCTTGTTTAGTTTGGAAGAGAGAAGATTGCCGGGGGACACGAGAACGGTTTTCAGGTATCTAAAAGGGTGTCATAAGGAGGAGGGAGAAACTTGTTCATCTTGGCCTCTGAGGACAGGACAAGCAGCAATGGGCTTAAACTGCAGCAAGGGCGGTTAAGTTTGGACATTAGGAAAAATTCCTAACTGTCGGGGTGGTGAAACACTGGGATAAATTGCCCAGGGAGGTTGTGGAATCCCCAACACTGGAGATATACAAGAGCAGGCTGGACAGACACCTGTCAGGGATGGTCTAGACAGTGCTGGGTCCTGCCATGGGGGCAGGGACTGGACTCGATGCCTCTCGAGGTCCCTTCCAGTGCTAGTGTTCTAGGATTTGCTGGGTCTGACGGAGAGAGTGTTTTGGGGGGGTTGCTCCTATGGGAGACCTGGTTGGCCAGGGGCTCCTGCTAATAGGCCCTGCCGTTACCACTCACTGTCCAGCCACACTTCATTGCAGTGCTTCATGCTGTCAGCAGGTTGCCTGGGTGTGGCTGGACTGGGTTAGCCAGACTGTCTGCAGTGTAAATAAGCACCGGGCCCGGATTCAGAATTGTCAGCACAGGCTGAGGGAGTGGCAAAGCAAAGCAACCCCCCCGGCCTGGCCTAAAGGTGACCTGCCAAGGGCCCAGCAAGAATGGGGCCGTGCCCATCCCGGCTGCTCTGTGGAGGGGGACAAAGGCTTGTGAAGGTTTGGGCTTGTACCCTAGAGATCAGGGAAGTCAAGCCAGGGTTGGCTGGGCCCCTCTGGGAGGTCCGAAGGGTGCCTTCCCTCAGTTGGAGGGGGGGTGTTGAGTCTGTAACAAAGGCTGCCTTTATTCAAACTGTTAATTATTTGTTGAAGTTAAATGGATATTAACCAAAGCAAAAAGCCCCTGAAGAGTCTCTTTGGGAAACCTTTCCCCCCCTTCATTCTCATTCACAAAGAAGGAAAAAAAAGGGCACAGGCCCAGCGTTCCTTCCTTTCTGAGCTCACTTCGAAGGAGAGCAGAGAGGGGGCCGGGTGTCACCTGGGGAAACAAAGGCAGGCAGGTGGAATAACAATGCTTAGCACTTGCTCGCTCTGTAGAACAGTGACTCAGTAACCCTCACACTCACAGGGGGGACAAGTTGGTGTCTTACAGATGGGGAAACTGAGGCACCGCACGGTCACGTGAGTAGCCCGAGGTCATGCAGGGAGTCGGTAGCAGAGCCAGGATTGGAACGCAGGAGTTGGTGCTGATGCCGTGCCTTGTCCTCTAGACTGTGGGTTCTCAAATAGCCCCTCTTCTTTCTGGCTGCGTGAAGACCCCCCAAAGCTATTTTCTGTTGTAAGACAAGGTTACGCCATGGAGAGGTTGAGACGCGCTGCTCTAAACCACACGGACACTGTGGCTACTCCTCTACGTCAGTCTGCTTTCAGGCTGGCTAGGCTGTATTCCCATTGTCCTGTATTTCTCTTCCAAGAGGCTGTGAGACCTCCCGGTAACACCCAGTGGAGGGGACATATCCGGTGGGTGAATTTCTGTTCTGGGTGGCTAGAGGGAGGTGGAAAGTCGTAGTTTATAAAGCCAGAAGGGCCCTGAATTAATTCCAGTTTGAAATGGAGCATCCCATCTAGACATACACATTCCCTCCAGGGAGAACGTGGTGAATTATTGTCACCGGTATTTTTTAAATGTAACAATAGAAGTGCAGCCCCCTCTCCTGTGCGTTGCGTTTTCTGCTTTGTTCCTCTCCGCTGGCCCTGCAGGGTGAGGGCTTGTTTACCTGAGGGGGTTTCGGTCTGAGCGTTCCTGCTGTGACTATCCCGGAAGAGGGGGTACCCACCCCACTGTTTAAGCTGGCACAAGATTCTGGGCTGCCTTTGGGGGTGTTTTACCCTCGCAGTGCATTGTGGGATACTGTCAGCATCTCCTGGAGGTCTGGGACTTGGGAGTCAAATTAACACATCTCCAGCTCTGATGCTAAGACCCAGGGCTGGCCTTACCATGAGGTGAACTGAGGTGGCCGCCTCAGGTGCCAGACTCTGTGTGTGTGTGGCGGGGGGGCGCCATTAGGACCCAGAGAATTGAGACCTTTCAAAGAATATCCAGGGAGGGGGGGGGCTCTGTTTGATGCTTCTGGGGGAGCCTCCTCCTCTTCGGTGCCTTGGTGCTACGGTGCTGAGCGCTCCATGAACTCCTGGGTTAGGCCCTGCTGGGCATGGGGGAAGATGCACGGGGCAGGCTCCCCGAGGGTCACCAGAAAGGAGGAGTGAGGTGCTACAGTGATGGGGCCATTACAAATGCTGGGGTGAGTGGGGGGTGGCCAGGGAGTGGGGGAGGGAGAAGAGGGGGCACCAGGGGGAGGGGCGTCCAGCGGAAGGTGCTGAGAACACGTTCGGTTTGTTCTCTGCCCGGCTCCATGGGAACGGGACGGAGGCCGCGAAGTGAAAGAATTTGCCCGGTGTCGCTGCAGCGTTTTGTGGGTGCGTGTGGCTGGGAGCAGCAGGCTGGGGGCAGGGCGTGTGTGGGGAGCGGCAGGAGGAAACCCCGCGGGGAGCAGAGGGGGGGCGGCTTCTGGGGCCAGACAGTCAGTCCTGCTGGGGACTGGGGACACCCCCCCACCTGTGAGATGAGATGAAAGCCAGGAGTGGAGTCCTCTCTGCCAGATGGGCACCTAATCACAGTCCCTGTGTGTGGTCAGGAAATCCCCCAGCCTTTCAAATGGGGGGAAGGGTGGTTAATTACCACTGGCGATCGGACCAGCAGCCCAATACATTGGAGAGAATCTTTCCCTCGACAGGAAACGTCTGAGCCTCCTTCCATCCCGCTGACCCCACGTCTCCGCCATGTGTCCCCAGCGCCCGGTGCTTCGCTCCCTGGGTGGCTCAGCCTTTCCCCCTTTCTTGGGGCAGAGAGGGCGTTTTGGACAGGACGTCCCCATCTGGGCGCTGCGGGAGACCTGGGCGCTGCTCCCCCTGCAGTTAGAGGGGTCCGGGGGAGTGTAGAGGGGCTCGGGGGAATGCTGGGTGGTTCTTACGACCCTGGGGACGGAGGGTCCAAATTCAGCCCCCAACCCGTGACCAGCCAGTGCAGCTCCGGTTCTCCTCTAGCACCGTGGGGCATCCCTGCTCCGTTCTGTGGGGTTTCTTCTGTCTTCACCTTTCCTCTCCCGATTCCTCGCTCCTCCCTGCCCTCCCCCCGCCTCCTCTTCTGCTTTCCGTCTCCCCCATGGATGGACACCGGCGCCGCCTGCTCCTGGACACGGCGCTCGTGGGGCCAAGCCAGAGGCAGCAGGAAGCCATCGGGACCGGGAGGATCTAGTCAGTTTCACGGCTGCGTGGCCATGCTCAGGGCAGGAGCGGCTCCGACCCAGGCGTCATTCTACTGTGCAGAGCCGGGGCGGGAGCAGCAGAGGCTGCCGGTAGGTTTGCGGCTGCTTTGAACACCTCCCCAGCAGGGCGGCTATTTCCCGTTGGTCCCCGTGGGCGGGCAGCAGCAGGGGGATGCCTCCAAGGCAGGGAAGGGTGGGCCAGAAGATAGGGGGTGAGGCGGAATCGCGAGAGCAGGGTTCTCTTTGGGTTGATTCGGGGGGCTGTCCCCGACTTGTAGCCTGATCCTTCTCTCCCCCCCTGACACCGGGTCTGTGCTTGGACGCTGTGTTCTCATGACCCTGCTCCATGCCTGGCCGGCCATCCCCCACCGCTCTTCCGACTCGGAGGAAACCAGGCCAGAGGGAACTCTGCGTCCCAGCGCTGGGGCGAATCCCCCTCCTCGCCCCGTGGGGTGCAGCGCCTTCTCCCCCGGCAAGGCCTTGAACTCCAGGGAGACCAGAGCGCTTTATCGCATCCTTATCGGGATGGGCACACCAGGTGCCCGCTGAGTCATGGCCCGCGGAACGTGGCCTCTGGCCAAACTGCACCCAGCAGCAATCAAATGGCCGGCAGACTCAGCTGTCTCTGGTGCACTGCTGGCACCGGCGCAGGGTTCCACGTTCACCCCGCTTCCTTCTTGGCCCGGTCCAGCTGAGCCGTCTCCCGCAGCCCGGCAGACTTCGGAGGAACGGCCCGGTGCGGAGGGCTGGCTGGGATTGGCCCCCCCCCCCCCCCGTGCCTCTCGGGGTCTCCAGGGTGGGACGTAACCAACCATCTCTCCAAACCTGCTTTGGCCAGACCGTGCTGGCAGCGTCCCCTCAGCGTCCCGGCTCGTTTGCCAGATCTGCGACCCCTTGTGACCCCCAGCGTGGAGCTCTGACCGTCCTGCCCTGAGGACCCCGCCACCTCCTTTCTCAAGAGGGGTGTCAGGGGACTCCCCATTTCACAGCTGCACAAGCTTCTGCCTCTTTGAGGTCACAGGCAGGCGAGGTGCGTGGGGGGGAGCAGCTCCCCGGGACTAGCCTCCCTCACTTCCGCCTCCGCTGTGCTCCCGCCTCCGGTCCTACCACCACCTGGTTCCGGAAGGAGCCGTGGGCGGCGCGTCCTCGGGTTGCCAACCTCCCCGGTCGTCCTGCAGCCTCTGGGACGATGAATCGTGACTGACAGAGGATGGCGTGTGCGGACCCCTCCGGGAATACGTCCAACCCCACCTGGCAAGCCAGCGCCCACAGGCCCCTTGTCGCGGGGCAGAGCGCATGGCGCCGCCGGCTGGCAGTCCTGGGAATTAGCTCGTGGGATGCCTCCCTCTCGGTGGGATCTCCCCGTGTTCCTCTTTGACCCTGGCGCGCTCCCACTCCAGTCTCTCTGAGCCCCCTCCCGGGGGTGTTACCCAGCTGTGCCCTCCAGGGTCCTCCTCTCCCCTGTCCCCACCTTGCCTCAGTGACCCACTGCCCGTCTCCATCTAGCCCCTGCAAACTGCCGTCTGCCATGGCAAAGGGGTGTGGACCTGCTGCCTCTGTGTAGCATGGCTGCTTCAGGCCCTGCAGCCTGGGAGCTGACTTGGCCAGAGCTCCCCAGCCCTGCCTGCCTTCCCCAGCCCTGCTGTATCCTCAGGAAGCCTCCTGCTTCCCTGGCAGCCCGGTCCCTAGTGCGCTCTCTCCCTCCGGGGCTATGTCTGCACTCGCCGCTTCTTGTGGGAGAAATATGCAAATGAGCAGGGCTCGACAAATAATGCCCACGGGGAGTAGACTGTAACCTGGAAGAGCCGGGTTCGGGCACCGGACAGCGTGGCTGGTGAGCGGGGCTTGCCGCGGTTCGGCGAGCCCTGCAAATGAGGCTAAGCATGGAATATCGCCGAGCCTCATTTGCATACCTAATGAGCCGCCATTTTTGCAGAAGAGGCTCTTGCACCAGAAGGAGCGTCGACACGGCCCCTTCTCGCGCGAGAAAAACCCTCTTGTGCAACGCTGCGATGCCAATTATTTTCAGGAATAGCGGCGTTGCGCAAGAGGGGTTTTCTCGTGCAAGAAGGGGCCGTGTCGACGCTCCTTCTGGTGCAAGAGCCTCTTCTGCCAAAATGGCGGCTCATTAGGTATGCAAATGAGGCTCGGCAATATTCCACGCTTAGCCTCATTTGCATATTTCTTGTGCAAGAAGCGGCGAGTGTAGACACAGCCCAGGAGCCCCCAGCTGGGCCCTCGTTAGCAGAGCTGCCTCAGCGGGGGCTTTGCTCGCAGCCCTTGCTCAGGGCTGGGGTTTTGCCTGTCACACCCCTTCTTGCATTTCTCCGCTGCCTCTGCCCGCTGGCTGGGAAAGCAGCGCGCCGCAGCGGTGGAGGCTCTTTCTCATCACGGGGTGCCCCTGGAGAGAAGGGCTGTACAGCTGGCGTCCCCGGGGGTCAGGGAGAGCAGGAGCCCCCACCTCAATAACGCTGCAATGTCCGACCCAGGAGCAGGCGGGGTGGGGCTGAGGTGCGGGTGGCAGGCCTTCCTGTGTGGCAGGCCGTTCGTGATGAGCATTTGGACGTGGGCGTGTCAGCAGGGGTAACGGAGTCCTGATTGCCTGGGGGCTCAATGCTCGGGGAACAGGCGTGGTTGCTGCGGGCTGCGTGGTGAAGTGCCGGCACGTGGAAGGATGTGCCAGGTCATGCGCTTATATCTGTGACCTGCCTCCCTCCCTGTGCGAAGCAGGTGGAGGGAATCCAATCGCTGAGCTTGCTCGTTAGTACCTGAAATTCACAGAGCAGCTCGCATTCCTCCCACTGCAACACGGGACTTGTTTCCCCTGTAGCTGAAATACAGCCAGCTCTGGGGTGGCGCAGAGCAAGGCTTCAGGTGAGGATGGAAGAGGAGGAGAACAATGCATCCAGCCGGAAAGGAAACTGGAATATCGGCATTAGCTTGGGGGGGGGGGGGGGGGGACATGGACCTACACCGGTCGAAAAACGTATCATGTAATCTCCTGGGCTCCTGACCCCATCAGCACCTCCGGCAACACAGCGTCCTCTGGCACCGCACGGGTGCCGGGGTCCAGCCCTGCCTCCGCATGCTTGGTCACTGGCAGCACTTGGGGCAGCACGCTGAGTTGAGCTGACTTGGCCACTTTGGCCCCATCTGTGCTCTGACCTGGGCCAAGCTCATCCCAGTCTGAAGGGGTCTGCCTGCCAAGTGCTGCCTCTTCCCTCTCCTCTCCCCTCTCTGCTCGCCAGGGCCTGGGCTCCTCCTGCAGGGTTCTGGCTCCAGAGGAAATCTGTGTTTACCTTAAAACCTGTTGGGCAGCTTTTCTCAGGAGCGCAGGCGGAGGCCCGGGGCAGAGGGTGGGGTGTGTTCGGAGGAGGAGTGAGGCCGGTTACTGATGGAATGGAGCAGCAATATTAAGGGGAGCTGGGGAAAGCGGAGGCACAGAGTCAGCTGTTCTAACCCCGGTGCTGGAGCCGTGTGGAACATGTGCCCCGAATGTGAAAGGCTGAGTCGTTGAGTTATTGCATGTGCTCCTGACTCCCTTGGGGCTGGGGCCTGACTCCCATTGGTGCTTTGCCTCAGCTAGCACTGTAGGATCGGGCCCTGGAGTTACACTTCTGTGCTCAACACTTCCTGCAGTTGATGTGTGGAGATCGAGGAGCTGCTAGAGTAACTCCTTGTTGCTCTTGTGGTCATGGACTTGTTGTATTCGGCGTGTAAGTAACCGGTGGAAGCTGTACGTACAACGTAGGAATATTCACAGGGAGGCAGGGTTGCCTAGTGGCCAGAGCATGCAACGGGACTTTGGGAAACCAGGGTTCTGACATTTGTGTGACCTTGAGCAAGTCACTTAGCGTTTCTGTTCTCAGCTTGTCTCCATCGTGTTCGGTAAATTGGGGATCCTAATGTAACGGCATGTTCCTCCCCGGTATATGGGGCGAATTTATCCCTAAACATTTGTGAAGGGCTTTCACGGCCTTCTGGGGGGGTGGCAGACGATTGCTAAATATTGTGATATTTGGCTGTTGGATGACATTCCCTGGGGTCTCCAGTCCTCAAGCTTCAGGGCACATGTTGATCACCAGCTGGGGTCAGGAAGGGATTTTCACCTATTTCACAAAAAGGCGTGTTCCCTTCTTTTAAATCAGCTGGTGCTAGAGACAAGCTGCTAGACTGGATGGCAGTCTTTTCCAGGATAGTTATTCCTCTAGTGAGTTGCATCAGGGACTTTTCCTTTGTAGCTTTCCATGTGTGCAGAGGGAACTGGTTGGAGAAAACAAACACCCAGGTTGTTTTTCCATGCGGGGCCATATCCCGAGCAGGTGTGTGTGTTGCAATCGCTGTAGATTTCCCTCTGCGTGGGGGCTAGAAATGGGAACCTGGCTTATCTGTGCGTTGTTAGATTTCTTGGGCTGAGGGGTGGGTCTCTGAACCTCTCCGCCCAGCGAGGCGTGGGACAGGTTGCAAGCCCTGGGAAATAAAGGGTTTGCCAATAGCCTCTGTAGCTGTAAGGCGGGCTGCTGCTAGGCCACCTGAAATAACGTTGCACTTTTTTGCTTGGCCTTGAGAGAGCCCATTGTGGCCGTGTGCCAGAAGGATGCAAATCCGGATGCAAGAGACACAGAACAACAAGGGCTTGGAGTCCAGACAAGTTCCTTTCACAAATAGAAGAGACTGTTTAAAAAGGGGGGGAGAGACGTGCTTGTGATTCAGCCCCCTGGGCCAAGCCTGGTCCTGCTCTAGGAACCTGGCTGCCTTACTTGTCTTTTACTCCTGTTGAAGCTAAGTCGGCGCTGAGTCGGACGGGGCCGAGGAGAAACAGGGCCGGGCCGCAGGCCTTGTCAAATCGCTAGAGCCCTGCGCCGATGTGTATCCACCACAATGGGCCGCGGAGATCTCCGCAAATTTGCAGGGCTCTAAAGCCTCCTTCGCTGCCCGTTGCAGCCAGTAAGATCTGGCCGTGCTCAGGCCTCTGCGTGTCAGGCACGAGGTGTCTGCAGTGGACACTCAAAATTAGGCCTCAGTGATTTGCCCAGGAATCACCAGGCACTAGACCCTAGGGGTATGTCTAAGCTGCAGTCCTCTTTCGAGAGAGGCATGCAAAAGCAGCCGAGCGAAATTGCAAATGAAACGTGGATTTGAATTTCCCGGGCTTCATTTGCATAATGGCATCAGGGTGCTTTCTCGAAATCTCCTCTTTCGAAAACCCCCCCACTGTCTAGATCGGGTTATTTTGGAAAAAAAAAACCATCTTTCGAAATAACCCGTAAACCTCATTTTTTAAGGAGTCAGGGTTATTTCGAAAGAAAGGTTTTTTTTCCCGAAAGAACCCCATCTAGATGGCGTTTTTTAAAAAAAATAGGGTATTTCGAAAAAGCGCCTGGACACCATTATGCAAATAAAGCACGGGAAATTCAAATCCGTGCTTCATTTGAAATTTGGGGGGGCCGCGAGCAGGCTTCAGGGGGGCCACCAAGCAGGGCCAGTGTTAGACTTGCGGAGGTCCAGGGCAGAACCCTGACGCCCGGATGCGTGGGACTGAAACTTGGGGCTCCCAGTCCTGCCGCCTGGAGCTGAAGCCGTAGCCTGAGCAGCGTAGCTTTGTGGGGACCCCTGGGGCGTGGAGCCTCGGGCGGTTGCCTCTAATGCTGGTCCTGGCTTTTATATGCAGAAAACCAGCGACTGCTGGGCTGTGGAATTTTTATAGCGTTTTGGCTGGGAGTAGGGGGGTGGGGAACCTCGGCTCTGGGGGAGTCCTTAGCTTTATAGATTTCCCGCTGGGCTTTCTGCAGGGTCCTAGGGGCTCCCCAAGGCTGCGGAAGGAAAACAGACACACAGACACGCTGCTTGCACACGGGAGCCCATCTGCAGGCCCCCCGGCTAGTAAGGCCTGCCCCGGAAGCAAGCCCTGGAGGGATTGTGTGCGAGTGACAGCCCGGCTCTGCCTGCCATGCCAGCTCACCGGGGAGGTTGCAGGCAGCATCTCGTGTCCTGGGCGGGGGGATGGGGCAGAAGTGGAAGGGAGAGGCCTAGCTCCCTGCACTGAGCATTGCGGAGAAAGACAGGCTGGTTTTCCCTCTCCTTTAATTTCCCGGGCCCTTGCTGCTCCCCGTCTCCACCCCTTTGGGCTAGTCACCCCCTCTGCCCTGCCCTCCCTTTGTCTCCTGTGAGTCCGTGGTGGCGGCAGGGGGCTGACCGCTGGGAGCAGAGGGAGCAGACACGATGAGGCCTTGCTGTGGAGGTGGCTGAGAGAGGTTGGCAGGCTTCCCCGGGGACTAAGCCCCCCGAAAGCCGCAGAGCACAGAGAGCTCCGGCCCAGCGGAGTGGTGGCTGCTTTGCTGAAGGGCCCCTCTAGAGCAGGGAGGGGCAATAACCTGGCGGGCCGTCGCTGCTGTATTCATCTGCACGGCCGCAGGTGCCAGTCATCGCAGCTCCCATTGGCTGCAGATCGTCATTCCCGGCCAATGGGAGAGGCAGGAAGTGTCGCGGCCCAGGACACCACTTCCCGCAGCTCCCATTGGCTGCAGATCGTCATTCCCGGCCAATGGGAGAGGCAGGAAGTGTCGCGGCCCAGGACACCACTTCCCGCAGCTCCCATTGGCTGCAGATCGTCATTCCCGGCCAATGGGAGAGGCAGGAAGTGTCGCGGCCCAGGACACCACTTCCCGCAGCTCCCATTGGCTGCAGATCGTCATTCCCGGCCAATGGGAGAGGCAGGAAGTGTCGCGGCCCAGGACACCACTTCCCGCAGCTCCCATTGGCTGCAGATCGTCATTCCCGGCCAATGGGAGAGGCAGGAAGTGTCGCGGCCCAGGACACCACTTCCCGCAGCTCCCATTGGCTGCAGATCGTCATTCCCGGCCAATGGGAGAGGCAGGAAGTGTCGCGGCCCAGGACACCATTTCCTGCAGCTCCCATTGGCTGCAGATCATCATTCCTGGCCAATAGGAGTAGTGGGAAGCAGCTCAAGAGTGGGACACCACTTCCCGCAGCTCCCATTGGCTGGGAACAGTGATCCACAGCCAATGGGAGGGGTGATCATTGATACCTGCAGCTGTGCAGGTAAATAGAGCGGTGGGGGCCCACCAGGAGCTGGCCCATGGGCCAGTATTTGCCCACCCCTGCTCTAGAGAAATGCAGAGCGAGCCCTTGTGTTGAGTTAGCCCCGGAGGGGAAGGGAAGCGGGGGCGTCCTGGCGCAGGGCTCCAGCAAGAGCTCACTGAGCGGTGGCAAAAGCCAGCAGGGAGCTCGTGAAAGAGCCAGCAGGGACCCCGGACAGGACCTGTCAAAAATGGGAAGTTCCTGTCACCACGGGTTAGCCCTGAGCGAGCAGCACTGCCCCAAGACAGGCCGTGCAGCTGTGGGACTGGGAGGAGCCCTTGCCCCCTCCCTGAGCAATGCCCGTGCCAGCTCCTGGCTCCCAGCGCCCTTCCAGGTCATCCCAGTTCTGACCTGCTGTCCTGGCTCTGGATCTCACTTGACAAAGCCCTGACACTCTCCTCAGCCCAGACTCCTGGAAGGGACGAGCGGGGGCCGGAACTCACAGGGATCCTCTTTCCCTGGGGTGATCCGCAGAGCAGCCTCGTCGTCCCCCTGCATGGGGTGCAGCCCCCACGCCCCACTGCCGTTGGCCCAGCGCTGCAGTGGCTAGGATCCATGGCACCTTCTCCAGACCTAGCAGGCAGCTTCTCGGCCCGTGTGGTCCTGTCGTGCACGGAGCTGCCCCTGCCCACGCCGCGGAGGCTGAGGTTGATGTGCCCGGGTCGCCCGCCTGGCGCTGGTGGCCGTCTGCGTGTGCAAGCTCCGTGGCTGTAGCAGAGAATCCCAATTGATTTGCACGGAGTAGCAACTCGGTTGCAGCTGGCTCCATCTCATTGTGACGACACGGCGCTCACTCGTGTTGGGGGCGCCTGCCAGCAGGGCCATCTGGACACCTCTCAAGCCGACCTGCAGCTTCTGCTCTTTGCTTTCTTAGCCCTGCATGGTAGCCTGGGTCGTTGCCTACCTCTGCTGTAGAGTTGCCAGATACCTTCACAAAAAAATCCCGAACAGGCAGGAAAAGTTGGTTGAGCCAAAAAAAAAAAAAAAAAGTCACTGCGCCTTTGAATGACCGCGCTCCTCACTCCCCCCCGCCCTCGCAGACGCCACTGTCTTCCGTCCGAGGAAAACAGAATTTTTTTTTTACCAGACAGAAGGCCAAAATACCGAACTGTCCAGGTGAGAACCGGACACCTGGCAACCTACTGTGCTGAGGATGGGCCATGGGGGAGAAATGGCCTGGAAGCGGAATTTCTCTCTGCTCCTCAATGACTGTCGCAGGCAGGAATTCTTGGGGTTAAAGTCAGTGCAGGATTCCTGGCAGGCCTTTGGATGCCTCTGAGAGCATCCTCCCGCTGTCGCTGTGCACTCTGGGTAGCTATGAGAATCAAATTCCCCATGTTACTGGATTCTCCTGTGGATTCTCCACGCTCCACCCCAGAAACAGCTGCATTTCAGTGGTGGATGGAATTATTCCTGTTGGTGGTTTATAACTACCTTGGTACAGTCAGGAAAGTGCCTTTTGCCCGAGAAGAGCTAGAGGAATGGACGATTCTTCTCCTTCTCCCATCTGTGGTCCAAACCAATCGTTTCTGTGTGATCTCTTCGCAGTCGTGGAGGGGGTGTAGGCAAAATTTCCCTCCTTTAATATTTTGGGTTATTAAATAACTTCTTTTAAAAGCAATACTTAAGATTTTCCCAGTTTTTCTGATGCTGTGATCTTGGGCAAAACTTTAGTTAACACAAAGGAGGGGCTGAGGATGTCTTAACTAGGGTTACCATACTTGAACTTTCAAAAAAAAGAGGACACTCCGTGTATATTATATAACACATTAATACACCGTGAGTTGGCAGATACTGATACAGATATACTCCCTCTCAGGAGCGCCCTCTTTTTTGAAAGTTCAAATATGGTAACCCTATCTTAACTGGAGCAATATGTTTCCCAAACACACACACCGATTTCAGCCTGAATGTCTTTTCTTTTAGATGAAGCATAACCGCAAACAAGAAAGAACAAAAGTAAAGCCTTCAGGGGAGAGGCCCAGTGGGTGCGCGCACCCTTGTGACAGTCTGCACTGAGCTGAGCCCAAAATAGCTGCCTGCCGCACTCGACAGTAGAGGCCTTAAGGTGCTTTTGTCCCGCTCGGGCGGGTCATGCGCCTGGTGGGCTGGGTGGCCTGCAGAGGGGTCATTGGCAATGTTTGGGGCCTGTGTGGGTAGCTAAGATGTTGGAATCTCTTTGTTTGCGCCTGCACTTCCTTTGGTTCAGAAGCGAGAGCCAAAGTCCCAGGTGAAGAGGGAATCTTTGGGTTTGTGTCTATCCGAGACTCCAGAGTTGTTACAAAGTTGGCTTTTAAAACCAGTTTCTTGGGGCTCTCTTCACACCCTCCCCACGGTGGCGTTTCCCAGAAGGGGGCTTCTGCCCCTGTACTTTAGGGGTGGGGCCAGACCCCCGAATCCTTCTCAGTCCAAGCTCTTGCTGCAGTCAGTGGTGGCTTGCCTGAGCTACTGGCCTCTGGATCCACTCCAAGGAGGCTGCTCCCACGCTACCTTCCAGCATGGAGTGGCCAAGATTTCCTCCTCTCTCTTTCTGCTCCTGCGCCTCCAGTCTGGGAGCTCATGCGAACCAGACCCACGGCGCTCTGACCTAGAGCTCGTTCAGTGTAGCAAGCCCAGGGCAATTCACCAAGGATGTACGGAGAGTGAGATGCCGGTTACATCTGGACAAGTTGTTACCAGTGCAGGCTGCAGCTGGATTAAATTCCTCAGCCGGGAGAAATCAGCAGCTTCTATTAAAGTCTCCCACGTGTCTTCCCCGTAAGCTGAGTTTCTGCTGCTGCTTCTGCATCTTGCTGGTCCATTTCCAGAGAGCGGAGCTGGGATTCTATCCTGAAGCGTTTCTAGCTGGGCTGTAGGTGAATGCAGTCTGCTGGTACGGCCACACCTCCAACCCTTGTTTTTCTGGGTGTAATAGAAAGGGCAGCTGTGGCCAGATGAGACTCTAGGAGCCATGTAAGGTACCGAGAGAAAACTGGAAACCCATGCTCTGAGCCTCCCCTGTCCAATAAGATGTAAAGCCGAGGCCCTGACCAATGTTCCCTCTAAGATTTTCCATTTATGTGCAGAATAAATATTGTTCTGTGCGCCAAGGCATGCATAGATGTGCACCACCAATAGAAACACATGTTGCTGGCTGTGGTCAGCTGAGGGCGCTCTGCCAAGCAGCTGGGCGGCACCTGGATCTCTCTTGGGCGGCCGCCCCAGTGCTCAGCTTAGAGGGAACACTGATCCTGACTTTGTGGTTATTACCCAGCTCACGGCTCTGCCTACGAGGGAAGGAGTGTTCCTGGCCGTGTCGCTAGGTGGGTAGAACGCTCGCCTTCACTTCCTGTCCAAAGCTGCTGCGGTTCACTCGTGTGACTGCGCCGGCGCCTGCCGGGCTGCACTCGAGAGCTGGCTGCGTTCCGGTGGCGGGGCGGGGTTCTTCCGAGGTGCGTCCAGTAAGGCTTGCAGAGCACCGGGGAGCCCTGCGCGGGAATGGGGCTGCCTCCCTGCAGATCGGCGCCCGCGCTCTGTGTTTCCTCCTGGAGCTGCCGGCCCGATTCAGCACAGCGCTCCCGAGAATGCCCCTGAAGTGCAAGTGCACCGCTCGTGGGATTAGCCCTGAGCGTGCGCGTCGGGGCCTTTCTGCACCGGGGCCTGTTAGCGAGCCCAGCTGACGGCGTTTGCTGGGATGGTTCGGTGACTCAGGCGGCTCCTTCCTGCCGGAGCAAGGGAAAGTGGGTGGATGCCAAAGCGTTCTGTGCGCTGCTGGCACGCCGGTCGGGCGACCGTCTTCCCAAAGGGAAAACGGGGCACCGCAGGGGGCTGGCCCAAGCCCTGCCCCCCCAGAAGCTGGGGCTGATGTCACTGCTCGCTGCCCCGGCATGTTTCCCGGCACCCCACTGTTCTCGGACTGCGGGGGCATTCGTCCCGTTCGCTCTTGTCAACTTAGTTAAACTTGGCGGGCAGGAGCAGCCAGGGCAAATGCCACTTCTGCCAAAAGCGCCGGGACTGGGCTTAACAAAGGGACGGTCCCGGCCAAACCGGAACAGGGGTCTCCCTACAGCGGGCTGCAGAGGGAAATCGGCGCCCGGTGTTGCCGCCAGTGCGGGTCTCCCGTGCAGGCGGTGCCAGGGGAGCTGAATTCTCCTGCGGTGGCGCCACAAGACACGAGCCCCTTTCCTACGTGGGGTTCCCTGCAGCGCCGGACGGCCCCGGGGCAGCATCCCCGTTGGCAGCAGCGCCCGCCGTTCGCCGGGGCCTGCGTCATGGCTTGTGCTGTGTGGCAGCCGCAGCTCGAGAGGCGCTGGGCAGCACTGAACACGGCCCGTGGGCCCTGACTCTCTGCACGATCAGCCCTTTTAACGAGCGTGAAAACACCGGGGCTCCCGTGACCCGCCCCCTTGTGCGAGTGTTTATCTAGCAGGGCCCGATCCGGCCCTGGTGTCTGGCTTGGACGGGGGGGGGGGGCCGAGCGCACGGCCAGCGTGGCGAGGGGGAAACATCTCGGAGAGACGCCAGCCGGGCCATGTACCAGCCCCGCACGGGCCCCGTTTGGACGCCAGTTGTTCCATGCACGATGCCGCTTGGCGGACGGTGGCTCCGGCTGCGTGTTCGCGGGTGGCGCCCACAGCCCGGAAGGCGCTGTCTGCATGCGTGGGAAGCGCAGGCCCTGCCCCGCAGAGCGGCCAGGCTAAGGGAGGGCTGCCTGTCCACACGGTCTGTCTGCACGCGGACTCCAGCGCGAAGCCTTTGGGTAGCTCCGTTCGGTCTGCAGCTCTGTCTCCCGGGGGCGATTACGCGCCAGAACACTAGTCTGGCGCTGGCGGGGGAGGGGAAACGGGAGGTGTCGGAGGAGGAAGCCAGGCGAGAGTTTGGGGAACCCTCCTGCAGAGCACACGTTTGGAGGCTGCCTGCAAAGCACGAGCCAGGGATCAGCGGCCTCCTGTCTGGGGCGGCTTAGGGAGCTCCAAAGGGGCCAGAGGGGGGCCCCAGCGAAGGCAGGGAGATCTATCCCCCACCCCACTTCCAGCGCTGCCCAGGGAGGGCCCTGCCGGTCCCATGCTCCCCTGGAGCTGCTGGGACTCCTTTCTCACTGGCTGTCCGCAATCCCAGTGCAGCGAGGGTGGGAATCAAAAGAATTCCACTCGTTTTCCAAGGGATTAGCCCTTTCTTGAGCCCGGTAATCGCCCTGCTCCCCTCCCCGCCCCGGCACTGCCTGCTCGCCACCTGCCTCGGGGAGGGGGCTTTGCAGGAGGAGGCGCTGCCCCCAAGACAGAATGGGATTTGTGCCCGTTGGAAAATAACCGAGCTTTGATAGAATGTGTGTGTGTGTGGGGGGGACGTGTCTGTTTTCTGGGGACCCAGCGTTAATAACAATAATGCCCACCTCTTACAGCGCTGTGCATCAGGAGACCTCAGAGCGGTCTACAAAGAAGGTGTCATTATCCCCACTTTACTGATGGGGAAACTGAGGTACAGAGAGACATGACTTGCTCGGGGTCACCCAGCAGGCCAGTGACAGAGCCAGGAATAGAACCTAGGTCTCCTGGATCCTAGCTCCGTCCACTAGGGTCCGCTGTCTGTCCCACTAGGTCTTTGCATGCGGTTAGATTCAGATTCACTTTGAAGACAGGGAATTGAACCAGTAAACAGGCGTGGATCCCTTGACGTAGCAGTCGTGTGATGCCCTGGCTTATTTGTGCATGCCATTGTCTTCTAGTGGATGTAATCTCAGCTGCTCCGCTGCGTGTCATAGGCCCTGTACTGTGAACAGCAGATGGAGATTCTTTAGCTCAGTGTGGCGGGCTGGTTTTGGCTGGCTCGAGGTTCCCATGGGGCATATTGCCAGCAGAACAGTTCCTAGGAACGGGAATTTGCAGATACTTGGCCCTTAGAGCATTACATGTCTGCCCCAGGGGGTCACTGGCCACTGTCATCACCTCCCATTTGACACATGGGAGACCAAGGCGCCGAGAGAGCAGGTCGGCGGCAGAGCCAGGGGTGGGGTTTGGGATCCTGCCCCATATCTCCTGCCCCATTCTCAAGCCACTAGTTAACGTAGCCTCTCTCCCTACCCCTGCTATGTGGGCTGGCCCCTGGCTGGAAGCTAGTGCTTGGCCCAGGCAGAGCCAAGGGGCCCGGCTGAGAACGTGGCCACCTCATGGACACATGCCCCTGGCAGGGATCCGGCTTGTTGGATGCTGTCGACCTCTCTCCTGGCTCCGAGCAGGGAAGCAGATGGAGCCGTGGGTGACGCATGCAGACAGCCCCACGTGCTCCCCGTTGGGGATGTGTGCCTGAGCCACCCAGCCGAGGCATCCCACGGGTGCACCTGTCTGCGGGAAAGGCCCCCGGCGCCCTGGCCTGGAGGGGTCGGATCCTGCGTCCCAGGGCTTGCAAGATGAGCCCCAGAACCAGGGCTGGGGGTGGCTCTGCGGGGGATCGGAGCCGGCAGCGTGGGGCTGTAGGGTGCCCCAGGGAGCAGAGGGCGCCGAGAGCCCTTTCCTGCCTTCCTGCCCTGGGCTCCTCTCCCAGCCCTTAGTCCCCCACCCCGGTGCGTGGCCCCCTGCCCCCCTTCTCAGCAAGGGGGACTCTGCTCCCGGCTGCCTGGTGTCCTCCCTGCCAGGCCCTGGAGGAGGGACGCTGCAAGGGGGAATTCGCAGACTCCCCTTGTGTCTCGCCGCACGGCAGCTGCAGCCGGGCTCTTGCACTTTTCCATGGATTGTGCGACAGAGCAAGCCCTGCCCGCGTGGCAGATGGTGCTGGCCTGCCCTTCCCAGGACTCCCCTTCCCGGAGGGAGCTCGATGAATATTCAGCAGTGAGAGGCAGAGGGGGGCTCCCCGAAGAGCAGGGGGAGGGGGCAGGCCCTGCCAGCCAGCAGGACTGGACTCCCTTATGCCCTCCCCGCTCAGGGGGCAGGGACCCTCGTGCTGGAGAGGGGCGGGGAATGCTGACAAGCGAGGCACACCGCGGTGTAGGAGGCAGGTGGGGGGGCTGTTTA
The DNA here is from genome assembly GCF_052426305.1 of Pelodiscus sinensis. Classification (NCBI taxonomy): domain Eukaryota; kingdom Metazoa; phylum Chordata; order Testudines; family Trionychidae; genus Pelodiscus; species Pelodiscus sinensis. The sequence goes on along the minus strand of NC_143077.1, from coordinate 4,223,028 downwards.
GCCCCAAGGTGTGTGGAGGGAGGGAGGGAAGGAGTTTGGTCTGGACAGGTCGCCAAGCTCTCCGGGATCTGTTCTTGGTTCTGCCTGACTCTGTTACTCCCGGGCAAGTCACCGTGCCTTGCTGTGCCTCAGTTTCCCCCTCTGAAAAATGACAATCATCTTGGAGGCTGTGAGGCTCGGGCCAGGCCCTTGCACAAAAGGTAGCCGTGTCCGCTCATGTGTGTGGCTGTGTCTAGACTGGCAAGTTTTTCCGCAAAAGCAGCTGCTTTTACGGAAAAACTTGCCAGCTGTCTACACTGGCCGCTTGAATTTCCACAAGAACACTGACGATCTCATGTAAGAAATCAGTGCTTCTTGCGGAAATACTGTGCTGCTCCTGTTTGGGCAAAAGTTCTTTTGCGCAAAAGGGCCAGTGTAGACAGCTCAGATTTGTTTTGCACAAAAAAGCCCTGATGGCGAAAATGGCGACGGGGGCTTTCTTGCTCAAAACCGCGTCTAGATTGGCACGGACGCTTTTCTGTGGAAGAGTGTCCGTGCCAATCTAGACGCTCTTTCCTGAAAATGCTTTTAACGGAAAACTTTTCCGTTAAAAGCATTTGTGGAAAATCATGCCAGTCTAGACGTAGCGTGTGTGTGTGTGTGTGTGTGTGTTTCGTGTGGCATTTCTAAGACCCCACTGGAGGTACCGTGATGCTGACCTGAAAGCACTTTTGAAGACACCGATTTTGTCATGGAGGGACCCAGTCTGAGTCCAGCAGAAGCGCCTTTTGGCCAGTGCAAGCCTGGTCTTCATGTGGCGGGTTTAGGGGCTGCTCCACCCGTCTACCCAGATCTGCACAGTGGGGGGAAGGACACGGGGCAACAGGGAGGAGCTCACCAGAGCTTTCTGAGGTCGCCCTGGCCTTAGCCAGTGTTCACAGAGTGCTCCGAGGCCTCCTGTTTCTGCGTTAGTGACCCGTGGCGCTTTCCTAACTCATTGCAAGCCTTCGGTAGTGCTGAGAGGAGGGGAAACTGAGGCAGAACGCGGGGCTTGGACTTGCCCCGGATCACAGGAATCGATGGCAGAGCCAGGAATAGAATCCAGGAGTCTAGTCCCTGAACAGGCGCCTCCCTTTTGTAGGGATTTCTGGCAATAATCCCCCCGACTCCTTGTTCCACCTGTGGCCGGGCAGTGTGTGCGGGGGGCCCTGCCCTGACTGGAGTTCCGCCAGGGTGACACCGCCCAGCGCCCTCCCGCCCCGGCTCCGGGTGTCTGTCTGTCCGCCCAGCCGGGGGATCCTGACTCCGGAGCTGTCTCTGCCCCGACCTGCGGGAAAAGCAGCTGCTGCCCTGACACTGGAGTGGAAGTTGGGCTAAAAACCCGCCGGCTCCTGGCTGTTCAGTCGGGGTTTGGAGGAGAGCAAGAGGCCTGCTCCCTGGCGCTTCCATGGGCGCAGGCCGACAGCTCCCCTGGGTTCCCAGGCCCCTCCCCATGGGAGCGGGGGGCAAGCCCCCAGGCTGCCGGGGCCCTTGCAGATGCTGAATCGCTCCAGGCAGCTGCCCTGGATGTCGGTTCCTGGAAGCCGGGCTGGGGGGGGGGGGGTGTTTGCTGGTCTCTTCCCACCCTGGACAAGCCTCTGTGCTCGGGAGCAGACGCGGGGCCCGAGGGACGGGGCAGGGCGGGGGCGGGGGTGGGGCTGCTTTTCTTTTCTCAATGAAAGGACTGTGCAGTTGGAACAGCTGGGGGCTGGAATTCACGCCCCTGCCGGCCTCCGAGGAGAGGCAGAGGGAGAACCAGGGAGCCAAGATCCCTCCCCCCACTGTGCCCCGCTCTCCTCCTCCTCCCCCCGTCCTTGAGTTCACACTTCTTCAGCCCGGCTCTCCGGATGGAGGCTGCGGCATCGGCGGCGTCTCCGTGCGGCTGGTTTTGTGCATCTTCCTGCCGGAACCCCGGGCACAGATGAGCGCGAAGGAGCGAGGGAGTGGAGGGTGCCGGGGATGCTGAATGCTGGAGGCAGCTGGAGGAAGGCAGGAGCCCCGGCTGGGACCCCTTGGCTGCAGAGCCCCATCTCCCGAAAGTCCTTTGGGGCCAGAGCCCCCCAGCCGTCGGGATGGTGGTTTTCCTGGGCCGGAATCTCCCCTCTCTCCTGGCGCTGTTTAAGAAGAAAGGTGAGTCCGGCCTCCGGACGTCCCTTGTCCTTACGTGACCCTGGCTGTTGGAGAGCTCCAAGCCCTCCGCTGCCAGGAAGCGTCCCTGCCCCCCTTGTGTGGGGCCGGGCTGGCTCCCCGAGGTGGGGTGGGAAGGCTCCTGTTCTAACTGGCTGCCTCTCTGGCTCGGGCCGGGAAGGTCACCCCAGCAGCTGCTCTGGTTAGGAAGTCAGTGGAACCAACCTGCGAGCGGCTTGCTGCCTGACGAGGACTCACGGAGCCCACCTGGGCTGGGGGCGCGCTCGCGGGGGAATCCCAGCAGTCCAGGGCTTGGCCGGGGTGTGCCCGGTCACCGGGGGTGGCTTGGGGTCCTGGGTGAAGGCATCCCCCCCCGCGGCGGGTGGGAGAGCTCCCGCAAACTGGGCTGTGCCTGTCCCCGCTTACCCAGCCTGCGTGGGCCCAGCGCTTCCTGCCCCGGCCGCCTGCAGCTGCCTGGCGGGGAGAGACTCTTTCTGGGCAGCTTAGCAGGGTGGAATCCGTCCTATTGTCCTGTGGCCCCGTCCCCATTGTGCTGAGCTGCGGCAGCGGCCTGGCTTTCCTCGGAGTGCAGGCAGGGTGTGTGTGTGCGTGCGTGTGTGTGCACAGCAGCAGGGATGCTGTGGGGCGGGGCAGGGGGTGCGTGTGTTGTTCTCCTGCTCTTTGGGCTAGAGGCCCTGCACCGTGTGTGTGTTGCGTGTTGCGTGTTGCTTCCACTGCCTCTCTCGGCCGCTTGTTTTCTCCCTTCCTTCTTCAGCACAAAGTTGTTTTTCTCCGGGCTGCTGCAGGGCAGCAAGAATGAGATGAGCCTGAAGGGCAGGAGCCGTAGGCTGAAGGGGGAGAGCCGGGCGAGCTGGCGCCCAGCTGTCTCCCAGGGTAGGTGGTGGGAAGCCAGGGCCCCTGCAGAGCCCACCCAGGGCAGCTAGCGAGAGCCAGCAGCGGCGGGATGGAGGCTGTTGTGAACAGGGAACCCAGCGCTGGGCACCAGGAAAGTGGAGCCTCGGCGCTCGAGGAGGAGACTGCCCATTCAGAAATCTGGGTTCTGTTCCCAGCTCGACTGGCTAGACGACCGTGCGCCGGTCTCCGCCTCCCTCCGTGCCTCAGTTTCCCCCATTCTAAAAAGACAGTCCGTGTAAACCCTTCTGTGCCTCATCGGGGGGTTGTGGGGCTCAGTTGATTCCTGTGTTCGATGCGTCCGGCGGGAGTGCGGTACGGGGCACCAATGCCGAGAGGGGAATCCTCCGCTTTATTACTCGTCTCACATCAGCCTCTCGCCCCTTCGCCGGTGGCAAACCTGCGTCCAAGGTACGAACTCGCCTCCCCTTGGCCGAGGGTTGGGCCTGGGGTCTGCAGCCTCCGCTTTGTCCTCGGGCCAGCGGGGGCGAAACTCCTCGGGGTGGCAGCCCTCCGGCAGCCTGTCTCCGTGGTATCGGTCCGGGAGACAGTAACAGCAATATCCACTCTCCAGGCTGGACGGAGAGGCAGAGGGGTGCTTATATCGGTGGGCCCCTCCTTCCCGCGTGGAAATAGCTTTCCTGGCAAAACTGCCTCTGTGCTCGCGCTCACGCTGCTGTAGCTAGTGATAGAAAGTCACACCCCTCACGGGCGGTCAGAGCGGGCCAGGCCCAGCAAAGCGAGGGATGCCCAGGCAGCCGAGTAGAGGCTGGGAAGCCAGAGCCCGTAGGTTCTGCTCCTGGCTCTTCCACCGACTCTGGGCCAGGGAGTCGTTTCCCCATCTGTGACGGGCGTCATCACCCAGGAATAAATCCCAGCGGGTTTGGGAATGGAAAACTGGTCCTCCGGCTTCAACTCAGATCCACAGGTGCTCTGCCATTCAAATGTGAGGAGAATCTCCTTTAGTTATTAGCCACATTGGGGCTATGACACACAGTTGAGCAATACTGATGCCAATCCGTGGGAGGCGACGATGCCCCCCTCAGCTAAGGTATTGCAATATCTGCAGGGCGAGAGGCAGTTGTGATCACGGGTAGCTGGTTAAATGGTTACCAGGTACCCGGAAGCAGCCCCCTGCCCGGGGCCCAGCTGCGGGCAGAGAGCTGCTCCAGCCCCACTGAGCCCCCCACGCGAGCGGGTGGGAGCTGGCAGGAGGGGAGGGGCAGGGGCCACAGCTGGGCTGGCGCAGTGTGAGTGTGTCCTGTGCTTTGAGATGGTCAGAGCTCGGGGCTTGGATAACGTGGCCAGTGCAGCATTAGTCACCGACGGGCTCGCGGTGACGCTGCAAACAGCAGGCCCATGCTCCTTAAGGGCCGTCGCGCAGGGCCGGTGTCTCAAGGCGGATGGATCACGAGATGACGCCAAACGGCCCCCGGGGCCCACGCTCTCGGCGCCGGTTGCTTTAGGGCTGGCGCCTGTTGTCCCGGAGGAGCCTGCCGCTCACAGAGATGGAGTTGGAGGCTGGGCGGAAGGGGAGGGGGGCTCTGGGGAGGACTCTCCCCCATGCTGCCGCGGCCTGTCTCTTTAAGCGGCCCCGCGCGGCAAGGTGCACAGATATTTCTGGTATCAGTCATGTGATGCGCCCTGGGGAGCTTTCGCTGGCTCCGTGCATTCGTTTTAAAGGCACAGGCGCCGCTTCCAAAAGAGCCGAGTCAGACCCACGGCCAGGCCCTGGGGGCGGGGAGGTATCGGGTTCCCCCGGCAGCGCCGGGCTGTCAGAGGAGCCATGGACGCAGGATGTGCACACGCCGGGCGGGCTCGTTGGCTCCTGCTCGGGCCGGGCCGCGGGGAGGGGGACGCCGGCCGAGGCAGAACGCCCGGGGCTCCTCCTAGGGCAGGGACGGCGCTCGCCACCCACGTCGGGGGAGCTCCCCTGCTCGGGGTGTGAAAAGGCCACACCCCGCAGTGACCCGGCTGTACCAATGCCCCCCCGCCGGCAGTGCGATGGCGCCGTCCCTCGGCGGCGCGGGGTCCTCGCCGAAGTGGCCTCGCTCTAGCCGGGGCCCGGCCCCCCGCGGCGGATGGGGAACCTCTCGACACGTAGGCAGGACGGTCCCAGGCACGGAGGGGCCGGGAGTCAGTTCCCGGCTGTGGCTCTGGGCTCTGCCCCAAATCCACCCCAGGCCTCGGACTCTGTCTGGACGGGACGGGACGACCCCTCCTGGCCTGCAGCGGGACTGGGGGGCTGGGTGAGAGGCAGGCGCCCGTGGCGGCCCGTTGGGGTGGCCGGGGAGAGGTGGCAGCAGGAGCAGGTGGGGGCCAGGAAGCCAAGGCCCTGGTGCGTCCAGGGGACTCGCACCTGCTGCCTCCCCGATGGCCCCCCCGCATGGGCACCTGTTCGACCCCCAACCCCCGGCCGTCTCGGCGAGCTCTTGCTGGGAGCCACGCGGCCCAGGGGGACGTCCCACGGGCTGCGGCGGGGCTGGAAGCCAGGCGCCAAGAGCTGCTCCTCGCCACCCAAACGATCACCCGTCAGCCCCCTCCTCGCCCCAGCCGGGCCCTGGCCGCCCCCCCACGGCCGCATCAGGCTCCCGGCAGGCCAGGGGGCTGCTCTGCTTTCACCTCGCCGGTCGTGCTGCTGGGGGGACCCTGGGCCTGGAGCTGCCTCTGGCCGTCTCCTGCCAGGAGCCCCCCCCCCAGGCGCCGGGGCCTGGACCAGGCCTGACCGATCCCTGTTGCCTCCCCAGGCTCTGCCAAGGCTGAGAACGACAAGCGGCTGAGCGTCCAGTACCGGGCGGGCGGGGAGCGGCCCGACAATGTCTTCTTCCCCCGCAGCCGCCCGCCGCACCTGGAGGAGCTGCACCACCAGGCCCAGGCGGGGCTCAAGTCTCTGCAGCACCAGGGTACGTGCCCCCCTGGCCAGGTCCTCTGCTCTGCTCCGGGCAAGCGTCCCGGGGAGGTAGAAGGGGGGCTGTGTGGATGGGGGGCTGTGTGCTCCCTGGGGGGGGCTGTGTGCTCCCGGCCTCCTGGGGGGGGGGCTGTGTGCTCCCGGCCTCCTGGGGGGGGGGGCTGTGTGTACGGGGGGCTGTGTGCTCCCGGCTTCCTGGGGGGGGGGCCTGTGTGCTCCCGGCTTCCTGGGGGGGGGGCTGTGTGGACAGGGGGCTGTGTGCTCCCGGCTCCCTGGGGGGGGCTGAGTGCTCCCGGCTCCCTCGGGGGGGGGGGGCTGTGTGGACAGGGGGCTGTGTGCTCCCGGCTCCCTGGGGGGGGGCTGTGTGCTCCCGGCTTCCTTGGGGGGGGGGGCTGTGTGGACGGGGGGCTGTGTGCTCCCGGCTCCCTCGGGGGGGGGGGGGCTGTGTGGACGGGGGGCTGTGTGGTCCCGGCTCCCTTGGGGGGGGCTGTGTGGACGGGGGGCTGTGTGCTCCTGGCTGATGGGGGGGGGGGGGGTTGTGAGGACGGGGGGCTGTGTGCTCCTGGCTCCCTTGGGGGGGGCTGTGTGGACGGGGGGCTGTGTGCTCCTGGCTCCCTTGGGAGGGCTGTGTGTACAGGGGGCTGTGTGCTCCCGGCTCCCTGGGGGTACAAATGGGGCACCCCCAGGCCAGAGTGCCCGGCGACCTTCCAAGGAGGCCGCGCTGGTGCAGTCGACCCACTGGGGGGAGGGGAGCCAAAGCAGGAGGGTGGGGCCCATAAATGTGATTCTCCCCCCACCTCCCTCCCTCCCCCAGGCCCAGTGTGCACCTCCCCCAGCCGGCCCCCACACAGGGACTATGACCCACGGTACCCCCCCCCCCCGGCTCGGCAGCGGGAGAGACATGAGCCTCCGACAGGCGGGGGGGGGGGGGGCGGCTGGGTTTGTGTCTGACCCAAGTCCAGGGGAGGCGGCGGGGGCGGGTGTTGATCTGCTGGAGCCACGGGGCCAGTGTCCCCAAGGGCTCAGGCCTCCTGCCGGGGGTGGGCAGGGCGCGGTGGTGGCCGCTCCGTTCCTGCGCCCCGGGCCCGCGTCGATGGGACCCCTCCTCCCTCCCGCCTCGCTGAGGGGCTGCTCTGCATCTTCCCTCTTCCAGAAAAACAAAAGCAGAGCCGGAGCGGCTGGGACCACGGAGACAGCGGCAGCAGCCAGGTGAGGGACTCCCTGCGGCTCCCTGCACTGCCCCTCTCCGGACCTCCTCGCTCGGGCGCCTTCCCACGGGGGGGCTAGAGGAGCCGGACCCTGGGGAGCTGGCGTCCGGGCAGGAAAATGCCCTTCCCTTGGGTTTATCTTGGCAGTAAGGGGCTGGAGGCAGGGCCGGCAGGTTTGCAGACGTTTTGGGGGTGCCCACAATGCCCAGCGCCTGCACCCCTCCCCCCCACCCAAGGCTCTGAGCAGGAGGTTGGGTGGGGGAGGGGTGCCGGCTCTGGGCTGGCGCCGGGGATTGGGGGGGCGGGCGTTTGGGTGCCGGTTTTGGGCTGGAGGAGTCGGGTGATTGAGATGCAGGGTGCAGGAGTCTGGTGGGTGCAGGCTCTGGTGTGGGGGTCCTGCCGTGGGAGGGAGGTCAGGGGCAGGATGCGGAGTGTGGGGAGAGAGTGCAGGCCCTGGAGGGTGTAGGGTGCACAAGGAGGTGTGGGGAGAGGGCGTGGGGGGGGCCACGCTTACCTGGGGCACCCCCCCCGACAGTGCCTCCTGGGGGGCAGGGGTCTCCAGGCCCTGCGGTCCCCATGCACCCCCCCGGTGTGTCTCCTGGTGACTGAAAATGTCCCGGGGGCCCATTGCTCGGGCTGCGCAGCGGGGCCAGGGCGGCTTTCTGCTGCTCATGTGGCCGGGGGGGCTGGCGGAGTGTTTCTCCCAGCAGCTGGATTAGTGCAGGGCCCAGAGGCACTGGTCCCCCTGCCGGCCCTAGGGATGCACACGCCAGCAGCCGCAGGGAGCCGTTCTGGCCCCTCTGCTGCCAGTGGGGGTGGCCGGGGCCCCGGGGGTGTGTTAAACCATGTGGGGGGGGGGTAAGTGAGCTAGGGGGCAGGGAGACCAGAGGGCGAGCCCCAGGCCTGGAATATTCCTGGTGCAGGGCACCGTGGGCCCATCTAACTCTCGGCCTGCCCCACGGCAGATCCTCTCAGGTCTGCAGCAGCCAGGAAACGCCCAGCCCTTTGGCTGGAGCTTAGCCTGGGCCTGTGCCCCTCCACTGCCCGCCCCTGGAGCTGCACGGGGGGTGTCTGGTCCCATCGCTCTTGGGCCTTTTGCCTCCTTCACCCCGTGGCGGCAGAGGGAGAGGCGGGAGGCTGTTGTGCCACTGGGGAAGGGAGCCCTGGGGGGAGCCCCCCAGCCAGCGGCTGGACAAAGCTCTAGCCTGGCAGCAGTGCAGGGCCGGGGGCTGGCTAGCGGCCTCAGTGCCCGTGAGGATGAGGGCGGGGGTGGGAGAAGAAGTGAGGAAGATGGACCGGAGGGGGGGGGGGCAGGCTGGTTTTCAGGGGGAGGCAGCAGAAGTAAACCCCAGGATGTTGCTGGCCAATGCTGCGGGTCCCCCGGTCCCGGCTGCAGCAGATCTCTGCCGTGGGCACCGCTCGCAGCCCCCCCCAGTACCCCTCCCTCCCTCCCAGTGCCCCCCCCCGTCCTGCCTATTCCTCTCCAGGCCACACCCCCAGGAGCCAGGCGTCTGCCCAGCGCTGCGTGCGGATCTCCTGGGTCCTGCCGGGCGAGGGGGGAAGGACTCGCCCAGTCGGCTGCCACTTGCTGCTAGGGGGGGCTGAAGTGGGCAGCGCCACCTGGTGCCAAGCCAGGCCCCTGCTGGCCATTCGTTCCCTCTGGCTGGGTTTCCTCTGAACACGCCCTGGGGCGGGGGGCTTCCCGCCTGGCCTCTCGGGCCCTGACTCCTAGTTGGGGGGGCTCGGCCTGCCCCCCGATGGGGCTGACTCCTAACACTTGGCCTCGGAGAAGGGGCTTTCTGGCCGCGAGGGGGGGACTCCGGCGCTGGGGAGCCGGGAGGGAAGCGTCTGTCCCTAGAAAGCTCAGGGCTTATAGGAGGCTCTTCTCCCCTCGCAGTCTTCCCACCCCTCCGTGGAGGACGATGAGCTCTCCTTCCGGAGCAGGACGCAGTCGTGCACGACCGAGAGCGCCTCCGAGGACGCCCTCTCCATCCGCTCGGAGATGATCCAGAGGAAAGGTACCCGCCGGGGGCGCGCTGGGGGCCCGGGAGGGCGAGCCGCCTGGCAGCATGCGAGAGCCACGCGGACTGGAGCTGGGCTTGGGTGGCCAGGCTGCTGCGCCCCTCTCCCCCGCAGCCTGCCCTGGGGCCAGAGGCTGCCGCTGGGATGGGGGCTGTGCCAGGGAGGGCAGGCCTGTAGATTGCGCGGCCCCGCGTACGCTCAGACCGCGGTCAGGGCCCCACTGGTTATCCTGAGAGCTTCCTCACACTTTACCAGGACTCAGTTTCCCCCCCGGGCAGCCCCAGTGGCTCCGCGGAGTCGGTTATTTCAATAGATGCACATCGAGCCTTGTATTCGATACCCAGCTACCGGACGGTGGCAAGCACTGGCCAACACGCGTCCAGACCGGGGGCAGCCTGCCCATCGTGGCCTGGCTCCCGCGGGGTCAGGAAAGCGCTGACAAAGCTCCCCTGGCCCAGGCGGATTTCGTGCGCTGACCGACACGCGATGGCGTTGCCGCTTCGTGGCCCTCGGTGAAGGTCAGCGGGGGCACCGGGCAGCTGCACGCTGCTTTCTCCAGGGTTTCTCCTTCTCTCGCTCGGCCGTGGCTTCCCCCAGTCCTGGACAAAGCATTTCTCAGCCGTGATTCACTGCCCCTGGCGCCCAGTTAGCCGTGTTATCCGCATCCCTAGGGCGGGGCCCGGCCCTGACATCAGAGAACACTGGTAGCTCCAAGGTTGCGACAAGATTGCCCCAAACAGTCCAGCTTTCTCAAAACCCAACCTCGAATTACAGCGATTGTTTACTTAGGTCTAACGGGGGCGTCTGTTCCTTCCGGGGTGGGTGTCTGGGTGGGCAACATCCGAGCGGTTGCTCCTTGCTTGCTAGCCTGGGACTTAAGAGCAGCCAGACGGGGTCAGACCAAAGGTCTGTCTAGCCCAGTGTCCTGTCTGCCGACAGTGGCCAATGCAGGTGCCCCAGAGGGAATGAACAGACCAGACGATCACATCCCACCCCTGTTGCCCAGGCCCAGTGTCTGACAAACAGAGGCTAGGGGGACCCTCCCTGCCCATCCTGGCTAATCGCCATTGAAGGACCGATCCTCCGGGAATCTATCTACCTCTTTTTTGAGCCCTGTTAGAATCCTGGCCTTCCCAACATCCTCCAGCGAGGAGTTCCACAGGTTGTGCGCTGCCTGAAGAAAAACATCCTCTTGTTTGTTTTGGACCTGCTGCCACTTAATTTCACGTGGTGATCCCCTAGTTCCCGTGTTGTGGGGAGGAGGAAATGCCGCCACTTTCTCCACCCCAGCCAGGATTTTATAGACTCTCGTTTCCCCCTCGAGTCTCCTCTTTTCTAAGCCGAAGAGACCCTGTCTCCTGGGGTGGCAGCCGGGTCCCACCCCCGTCGTTTCATTGCGTCACGCCTGCATTTCAGGTTCCACCTTCCGGCCTCACGACTCGTTCCCCAAGTCCTCGGAGAAGGCAGGGAAGAGGAGGAAGGAGAGGAGGACGACGGTGCTGGGCATCCCCCAGCACGTCCAGAAGGAGCTGGGTGAGCGGTGGGGGGCGGGTGAGGGCTCAGGGTCGGCAGCCACTCCATGTGCGCCAGCGAGCCAGGGCTCTCTCCCGGCCGAGACTTGGGCTCCAGGGGCAGGCTCAGAGCTGGCTTGTTCCTGGAGGTCCCTGTGCTCCCCCTTCGCAGGGGAGCGTCCAAGGAGCCGCAGGGAGGAATCGGAGGCAATAGGCACCCCCAGGACCCCCAGTCTGACCTGCCTGGCAGAGGCCACCCCCCAGCCAGCCTGGCAACCAGAATCACACCCTGGTATTACGGCCCCCAGAGGTGTCACAGGCAGCCCTGAGTCCCGGCCGTGGCCCCACGTACCCGGGGGAGAGCCCGGGTGCAATCAGCGACGGCCGCCCGCCCGCCGGGCTCGGTTATAACTCTGCTGGCTTTTCTCCCTCTTGCGCTCAGGTCTGAGAAGCAGCCACGAGCTGAAGAAACGCCCGGGCAGCATTTCCCCCCGAGACGGCGCCGGGCAGGAGGGGGCCCCCCCCAGCACAGCGGCCCCGCCCTCGGTGAACGGCAGCGAGCCGGACGGCTGCATGATCCGCATCCCCACCATCGACGGCAACCCGCCGGCCCCCCCGGGCGGCGCCCGCGTCTCCCTGCACGCCCTGGAGGAGGCCAGGTCGGACGCGGCCCTCCAGAGGCACATCGACCGCGTCTACCGCGACGACACGCTGCTGGGGAGGAGGACGGCCGCCAAGCTGTCTCCCTTGGTGAGGCCGAAGTCGCTGGCCGTGCCGGGCATGACCACCCACGCCAGCCCTGCCCCGGAGCCGCTGGGCCCTGTGATGTCCATTTCCCCGCAGGGCACCTACCTCTCCAAGATCATCCCCAACGCGGTGCTGCCGCCCATGGTGGACGTGGTGGCGCTGAGCCGGAGCAGCGTGCGGACGCTGAGCCGCTGCAGCCTCGTGTCCTCCAGCCCGGCCTCGGTCCGCTCCCTCACCCGCTTCTCGGCCCCCCGCAGCCGGGAGCACTCCTCCTCCAGCGACAACTGGAGCCACTCCCAGTCCACGGAGACCATCGTGTCCAACAGCTCCACCATCTCCTCGCACGGCGGCTCCGACCGCAAGGGGCAGGCTGGGCCGCGCGGCGAGGCCGGGCCCGACCCCGATCGGCTCGGCGTCCGCAGCGCCAGGCCCGCCTGCCCGTCCCCCGGCCTGCTGGCGGTGCGGCTGGCGGGCAGCAGCGGCAGGGCCTCGCCCGCGTACAGCACCAGCAGCGTGGCGGACGGCTCGGACACCGCCAGCCTGAGGAGCGACCGGTCCTCCGCCCGCAGCGTCTCCCTCAGGAAGATGAAGAAGCCGCCGGCCCCCCCCAGGCGCACCCACTCCCTGCACCAAAGGGCTCAGCCGGCGGGGGGGCCGACAGCGCTGGGCCTGCCCCCTAAGCCCCGGCGGGAGGGCAGCGAGCCGTGGGCGCTGCGCCTGGAGAGCCAGAGCCCCCTGGGCGAGGACGAGGTCTTCTCGCCCTGCTCGCTGAGCGAGACCAGCAGCCTCCGCTCCGACAGCCTGGCCTACTCGGCCGACGCCAGCTCCCCGGACGTGTCCCGCTGCAGCCCGCTGCCGGGGGAGAAGCTCCGCAGGGAGGGGGTGGCCGTCCTCCGGGAGCCGCAGGCCACCCTTCGGCAGGGCTCCCCCGAGGGCTTCAGCCGCACCATGTCCCCCTCCAGCGGCTACTCCAGCCAGAGCGGCACCCCCACCCTCCCCCCCAAGGGGCTCAGCCCCCCCGCCTGCTCCCCCGGCAAGAGGAGGCCCCAGCCAAAGAAACCCGAGAGGGTCTGCTCGCTGCAGTCCCCTGCCCTGTCCGTCTCCTCCTCCCTCACCTCGCTATCCTCCTCCGCCTCGGACCCCGCCCCGGCAGAGCCTGCGGCGCCCCCCGCGGGGCCTGCCCTCTCCTTGCAGAGCCGCTTGGACCGGTTCCTCATTCCCCCGCACCCCAAGGTGCCAGCCCCCACGTCTCCCCCGCCCACCGAACCCCGGCAGGCTGCGCCCCCTGCCCAAAGCACAGCCAGCCAGGAGGCCTCGGTGCCTCCCACGCCTGGCAGCAGGTCCCCCCCCCCATCCCCTCCCCCCTCCTACCATCCGCCGCCGCCGCCGGCGAAAAGGGCTGAGGCGAGCCCAGAGGTCCCCCACTCGGAGCCGGTCCGGGAGGCGCCTCTGGACCCCTCGTGGCCCCCTCCGCCCCCGCCGGCGCTGGATGAGCAGGATCTGTCCATGGCGGACTTCCCCCCGCCAGACGAGGCCAGCTTCTCCGCCCTGCCGGAGCCGCTCCCTGTCGCCGGAGCCCAGCCGGAGCCCGCGGGCTCAGAGCAGCCAGCCGGCCCCGCCGCAGCACCCCCAAGGGATGGCCCGGGAGCCGCCTCGCTCGCCTTCTCCGCCAAAGTCTCCTTGAGGATTCAGCAGCAACCGGGCCCCTTGGCGGGATCCACCCTGCCGGCGCCCGAGCCGCCCGTGGCCACGCCCCCAGCAGCGGCAGCCCCGCCTCCCGCCCCCGCGGCTCCCGCCCTGCACACCCCTCTCCAGCCTCAAGCAAGCCTTAAGAAGACCACGAATGGCCCCCGGCCGGACCCTAAGAAGGAGCCCGTCTCTCGAAGCAAGAGCAACTCCATGCCAAAGGAGGACGCCAACCTCCCCATCGTCACTCCCTCCCTGCTGCAGATGGTGCGCCTGCGCTCGGTCCACGTGGACGCCGGCCCAGGCAAGCAGGCGCCAGGCCAGGACGGGCAGGGCGCCAGCGGCGAAGGGAAGCCGGCTCAGCCTGCCCCCCAGAAACCCATCCGCAAGTCCCTGTCCCTGCGGCAGGCCCATCCTTCCAAAGACACCGTGCCTTTGAACCCGCTGCAGGAGGCCGTGCGGCTGAAGGCTTCCAGCTCGTCTTCCGGAGACGCCCCCGCCTCCCGCCTGGCGGACAGGACCAAGGGCAAGCAGCTGACTCTCCCAGGCCATGGCGCCTCTGGCCCGGAGCCCAGGACGGGGGAGGCCAAGGACGGCCAGGGGTCCCCCCTCCACAAGTCACCCGCCTCCACCGCCAGCTTCATCTTCGCCAAGAGCTCCAAGAAGCTGGTCATAGAGACGCCCTCTTCCCCGGAGGCCCAGGCTGACCTGAAGAAGAACTTGGTAGCCGAGCTGATGAATTACTCCGGGCAGCGCTCTGCAGGCCCAGCCCAGGCCCAGCCGGGCCAGGGGCCCCCTGGGAAGCCACAAGCACAGAGGAAGTCCGGCAAGATCCCACCTCCCATCGCCAGGAAGCCCTCGCTGGGTACGGGGCCGCCCCAGTCTCCAGTGAGCCCGAAGCCGCAGGGGGTGGACATGGGGAACTGTTCCCTGCCGGACAGAGCGAGGGCTCCCTCGGCAGAAGAGAGCAGGACTAAGAACCCGCCCTCGGTGAACGCGGCCCCCCCCGCCGAGAGCAGCAGCGGGCACCTGGCAGGCCCAGAGACGCCGGCGCAGCATCCCCCTGCACAAGGTACGGCGGGGTAGAGAACACCGGCCGTGGGAGGGGTGCCAGGCAGCTTCTCCTCTCTGCAGGTGCACCCCAGTCCCACCCTACAGCCCCGCCAGTGCCCCCCGTCCCGCCGGTGCACCCCAGCCCCACCCTGCAGCCCCGCCAGTGCCCCCCATCCCGCCAGTGCCCCCCGTCCCGCCGGTGCACCCCAGTCCCACCCTACAGCCCCGCCAGTGCCCCCCATCCCGCCGGTGCACCCCAGTCTCACCCTACAGCCCCGCCAGTGCCCCCCATCCCGCCGGTGCACCCCAGTCCCACCCTGCAGCCCCGCCAGTGCCCCCCATCCCGCCGGTGCACCCCAGTCTCACCCTACAGCCCCGCCAGTGCCCCCCATCCCGCCGGTGCACCCCAGTCCCACCCTGCAGCCCCGCCAGTGCCCCCCATCCCGCCGGTGCACCCCAGTCCCACCCTACAGCCCCGCCAGTGCCCCCCATCCCGCCGGTGCACCCCAGTCCCACCCTGCAGCCCCGCCAGTGCCCCCCATCCCGCCGGTGCACCCCAGTCCCACCCTGCAGCCCCGCCAGTGCCCCCCATCCCGCCGGTGCACCCCAGTCCCACCCTGCAGCCCCGCCAGTGCCCCCCATCCCGCCGGTGCACCCCAGTCCCACCCTGCAGCCCCGCCAGTGCCCCCCATCCCGCCGGTGCACCCCAGTCCCACCCTGCAGCCCCGCCAGTGCCCCCCATCCCGCCGGTGCACCCCAGTCCCACCCTGCAGCCCCGCCAGTGCCCCCCGTCCCGCCGGTGCACCCCAGTCCCACCCTGCAGCCCCGCCAGTGCCCCCCATCCCGCCGGTGCACCCCAGTCCCACCCTACAGCCCCGCCAGTGCCCCCGTCCCGCCGGTGCACCCCAGTCCCACCCTGCAGCCCCGCCAGTGCCCCCCGTCCCGCCGGTGCACCCCAGTCCCACCCTGCAGCCCCGCCAGTGCCCCCCATCCCGCCGGTGCACCCCAGTCCCACCCTACAGCCCCGCCAGTGCCCCCGTCCCGCCGGTGCACCCCAGTCCCACCCTACAGCCCCGCCAGTGCCCCCCGTCCCGTCGGTGCACCCCAGCCCCACCCTGCAGCCCCGCCAGTGCCCCCCGTCCCGTCGGTGCACCCCAGCCCCACCCTGCAGCCCCGCCAGTGCCCCCCGTCCCGCCGGTGCACCCCAGCCCCACCCTGCAGCCCCGCCAGTGCCCCCCATCCCGCCGGTGCACCCCAGCCCCACCCTGCAGCCCCGCCAGTGCCCCCCGTCCCGTCGGTGCACCCCAGCCCCACCCTGCAGCCCCGCCAGTGCCCCCCGTCCCGTCAGTGCACCCCAATCCCACCCTGCAACCCCGCCAGTGCCCCCCGTCCCGCTGGTGCACCCCAGTCCCAACCCGCAGCCCCGCCAGTGCCCCCCGTCCCGCCGGTGCACCCCAATCCAACCCTGCAGCCCCGCCAGTGCCCCCCGTCCCGCCGGTGCACCCCAATCCTAACCCGCAGCCCCGCCAGTGCCCCCCGTCCCGCCAGTGCACCCCAGTCCCACCCTGCAGCCCCGCCAGTGCCCCCCATCCCGCCGGTGCACCCCAATCCCAACCCGCAGCCCCGCCAGTGCCCCCCGTCCCGCCGGTGCACCCCAATCCAACCCTGCAGCCCCGCCAGTGCCCCCCGTCCCGCCGGTGCACCCCAGTCCCACCCTGCAGCCCCGCCAGTGCCCCCCGTCCCGCCGGTGCACCCCAATCCCACCCTGCAGCCCCGCCAGTGCCCCCCATCCCGCCGGTGCACCCCAATCCCAACCCGCAGCCCCGCCAGTGCCCCCCGTCCCGCCGGTGCACCCCAATCCCAACCCGCAGCCCCGCCAGTGCCCCCCGTCCCGCCGGTGCACCCCAATCCTAACCCGCAGCCCCGCCAGTGCCCCCCGTCCCGCCGGTGCACCCCAATCCTAACCCGCAGCCCCGCCAGTGCCCCCCGTCCCGCCGGTGCACCCCAGTCCCACCCTGCAGCCCCGCCAGTGCCCCCCGTCCCGCCGGTGCACCCCAGTCCCACCCTGCAGCCCCGCCAGTGCCCCCCATCCCGCCGGTGCACCCCAATCCCAACCCGCAGCCCCGCCAGTGCCCCCCGTCCCGCCGGTGCACCCCAATCCCAACCTGCAGCCCTGCCAGTGCACCCCAGGCCACTGGTGCACCCCCAATCCCAACATGCAGTCCGCCCACTGCAGCCCGGCCATGCACCCCAGTCCTGACCTGCACCTCCACTGCAGCCCTTCAGCGCACCCCAGTCCCAGCCGTTAGCTCCCTCCACTTCAGCTCTCTTCCAGCATCGCTCCTCTGCTGCCCTGCACCCCCCCCTCGCGCCAGCAGCAGGAACAGGGCTAGAACACAGAGGCCAGGGGTGAAAGTAACTTACATTTCTTACTGGTACTGTCCTATCACAGCCCCCATACAATAGTACCCGTAAGAAAGTTGAGTGCAGGGGACTCGGGGCAGAGGGTTGAGGTGTGTGTTGGGGGGTGCAGGAGTCGGGGTTGGAGTGTGAGGGGGGCTCAGGGCAGGAGACGGGGGGGGCTTAGAGCGGGGGGACATGGGGGGTGCAGGATTCAGGGCTGGGGCCTGGGAGGGGCAGGGGGCTCAGGGTGCCATTTCAGGGGTGGGAGAGGGCTGCAGCTGCACTTGCCCAGTGGTTTTTGTGACTAGGGAGTGAGGGCAAACTGCAGCCCCCCTGACCCCCCCCGAAATGAAGGCAGGAGGGAGGGGGCTCGGGGTGGGTGCCTTTAGCCTGCCCATCTAACCTGCTAGGTGGCCTGCCGGAAGCTGGGAGCGCCCTGCCCCCGCCGGCTGCCTGCTTGCATTCGCCTATGGCCAGAGGGTTTGCACCAGCCCGGGCAGCGGGTGTCGGCCACCCCGTTGGCTGACCCTGGGATCGAACCAGAGCTCAAAGCACAGGCTAGAGAGCAGCGTTCCCGTAAGCCGGGCGCTCTTGCGGCTGCTCAGCTAGGTTTTGTTTCTACTGGTGGTGCACATCTGCACGGGCCTTGGTGCACATTCATTTATTCTGCACATGGATGGAAAAAAAAATGTGCAGGTGGCTGGAAAAGAGCAGAGGGAACATTGCTAGAGACCTCCGCTCTGGAACAGGCTCATCGCTCCCTGACCCCTGGGTTACGTCAGCCCCACAGCAGCCGTGATCCGAAATGACCCTGCTGGACTCTGGAAAGCCAGGGGCCAGCTGGCCGTGGGGCTGGGGTGGATTTGAAGCAGCTGCCTGCCCTCCCCCACAGCTGAGCACGATCCGGCTCTAACGGGAATTGCTCTCCTTTCCCTGCAGACAGACGGGAGGAGACGGCCTGACGGACGGCGCTGCCCCGACCCGCAGGAACACAAATCTCTCAGGGACCCGAGCAGGCGAACAGAGGAGCCGGGAGCTGGCTCAGGGCCGCCACAAAAGGAAGCAAACAGCCTTAGCCGCCGATGGCCTTGATATTTATGCAAAAACTGGTGTTGGTTTCACTGTCTTCAACAATACAGCTTTAGTTGCATCTTTTGTAACCAACCCCCTGGAGTCCGGCCTCTGGCCCTTCACCTGCTGGATTTGCTGGATTTCTGTGAGGGGGAAGGCTGCAGAGGAACCGCTGCAAGGAAGGTGGAGGGGGGTATCAGACGGCCTGACGCACGGCCTGCTGGCAGGGAGGGGGCTGGGCTGGGGCTGGTTTTTCCACGGGGCGGAGAAGCTCGCTCCGTGCGCCTGAGCGGTCAAAGCACTTCTTCCAGAGGAGCCGACGGTGCGGCCTGGACGCTACGGAGCCGCCGGCGGACACGGGGCCGGCTTGCCGAGGAGCTGCCCTGCCCAACGGCCTCCCCTCGTGGCCAGGAGACGCCCCCCCAGGGCCGGAGAGGCCCCGCGCAGCTGCGGAGGGACAGCAGCAGGCCCGAGGCACACGGCTCCGCGCGGGAAAGGCCCGTTGCCGCGTGGGGGCAGCGTCAGGGAGACCGAGCCGGGGGTGAGAAATGGGGCCCAGGCCCCTACCGGGCTCAGAGCTGCTACAGCCCACAACCAAATCCCAGCTCCCTCCAGCGCGGTTACGGGGCAGGGGCAGTGTGAGCCCTGGGGAGAGACGGTGGGTCTCCCACTCTGCTGCTGAGGCGGGGGGGACTCGGCCCTGGGGCCAGTGGTGTGTAAGCACCAGACCCCACCAGCAGAGCTGGGCAAGGGAGCTCCACCAGGCTGTGGCGGGGCCCTGGCTGTACTGGAAGGGCAATCCCTTGGCAGTGCCAGGCTGGGCGGAGGGGGCTCCACCAGGCTGTGGCGGGGCCCTGGCTGTACTGGAAGGGCAATCCCTTGGCAGTGCCAGGCTGGGCGGAGGGGGCTCCACCAGGCTGCGGCGGGGCCCTGGCTGTACTGGAAGGGCAATCCCTTGGCAGTGCCAGGCTGGGCGGAGGGGGCTCCACCAGGCTGTGGCGGGGCCCTGGCTGTACTGGAAGGGCAATCCCTTGGCAGTGCCAGGCTGGGCGGAGGGGGCTCCACCAGGCTGTGGCGGGGCCCTGGCTGTACTGGAAGGGCAGTCCCTTGGCAGTGCCAGGCTGGGCGGAGGGGGCTCCACCAGGCTGTGGCGGGGCCCTGGCTGTACTGGAAGGGCAATCCCTTGGCAGTGCCAGGCTGGGCGGAGGGGGCTCCACCAGGCTGCGGCGGGGCCCTGGCTGTACTGGAAGGGCAGTCCCTTGGCAGTGCCAGGCTGGGCGGAGGGGGCTCCACCAGGCTGTGGCGGGGCCCTGGCTGTACTGGAAGGGCAATCCCTTGGCAGTGCCAGGCTGGGCGGAGGGGGCTCCACCAGGCTGTGGCGGGGCCCTGGCTGTACTGGAAGGGCAGTCCCTTGGCAGTGCCAGGCTGGGCGGAGGGGGCTCCACCAGGCTGCGGCGGGGCCCTGGCTGTACTGGAAGGGCAGTCCCTTGGCAGTGCCAGGCTGGGCGGAGGGGGCTCCACCAGGCTGTGGCGGGGCCCTGGCTGTACTGGAAGGGCAATCCCTTGGCAGTGCCAGGCTGGGCGGAGGGGGCTCCACCAGGCTGCGGCGGGGCCCTGGCTGTACTGGAAGGGCAATCCCTTGGCAGTGCCAGGCTGGGCGGAGGGGGCTCCACCAGGCTGTGGCGGGGCCCTGGCTGTACTGGAAGGGCAATCCCTTGGCAGTGCCAGGCTGGGCGGAGGGGGCTCCACCAGGCTGTGGCGGGGCCCTGGCTGTACTGGAAGGGCAGTCCCTTGGCAGTGCCAGGCTGGGCGGAGGGGGCTCCACCAGGCTGTGGCGGGGCCCTGGCTGTACTGGAAGGGCAATCCCTTGGCAGTGCCAGGCTGGGCGGAGGGGGCTCCACCAGGCTGCGGCGGGGCCCTGGCTGTACTGGAAGGGCAGTCCCTTGGCAGTGCCAGGCTGGGCGGAGGGAGCTCCACCAGGCTGTGGCGGGGCCCTGGCTGTACTGGAAGGGCAGTCCCTTGGCAGTGCCAGGCTGGGCGGAGGGGGCTCCACCAGGCTGCGGCGGGGCCCTGGCTGTACTGGAAGGGCAGTCCCTTGGCAGTGCCAGGCTGGGCGGAGGGGGCTCCGGCCCCCTCTGCCTTCTCCAAACCAGGCTCAGGCCGCTCCAGGTTGTGTGTGGCCGAAGCCCAAGGCTTCAGTATTGCTGAGGAGCTGCAAAGCCAGTGCTCCCCCCGAGCAGCCAAGCACGCGGTTAACGGGGCAGGCAGCCTGCAGGGCCCCGCAATGCCGTGGGTTACCCCAGGTGTCCCCTTCGGGCTGTGGGAACGCACCCCCCCCCCAGGCGGCCCCGTCTGGCGCACCGGGCAGGGGAGGAATCGCTCTCTGGTGTGTGCTACCCTCGCGTCGCAGACAGCCTGGCCTGTGTGAGTGGGGGGTGGGGAGGAGGGCTCCCCTCCCATTGCCAGCCTCCTGGATCCAGGGGAGGAGAATCGGGGCTGAGTGTCCAGGCCCCAGGGGCCTCTCCAGGCACCTCGACTTCCACTCATCTTCCCTGTATTCCAGAGCTGGGCTCTTTCCCCTACCCCAGCCAGGCCCTGCGTCTGCACTGGCAGCTCCTGGGAGGCGAGAGGCTTTTCAGATGCTCCACCAGCTGCAGCATTAACTGAGCCCCACAGCCTGGAGTTTTACACCCAGCCCTGCTCCCCAGAGCCAGGCACTTGGATTTCTCTTCCTTTACACGGGGGCTGGTGCTTTGACTGCCTCCGTTGTGAACCCAGCTGCCTTGAAGCTGCCGAGAACCGGCCCAAGCTCTGTCTGTGTCTTTGGTTAAAGATGATGATTGAAACTGGCTGTCTCCTTTGGTTTCTTGGGGGGGGGGGGTTGCTCCTCTAGGCTGGCTGGAGGCCCCCACTCTTACACTCCCTCCCCCACTGCCCGCGTGGAGATGGGGCCCTCAGAGACACGAGCGGTTCAGCTTCTCACCCTAACGCAGGAGAAGGGCCAGGCCCCTGCTGGAGTCCAGGGGGCAGCAGCGCCCTGTTCCCCCGCTGCCAGTGGCCATGGAAAGCCCGGGGTAGCTCCCCACCTCCCCCTCCAAGCTAGCGCTGCTGGCAGCAGACAATTGCCTGGCACCTCCCCTTGCAGCCAGCTAAGGGCTTAACCCCCTGGCACGTCCCCGCCATTCACCTCCCTTGCCCTGCCCTGGAGAAGAGACCTCAAGGTCCCACTCAGCTGACGAGGGCTCTAGCAGCGCCCCAGGCAGCCGAATCCACGTAGGGGCTTAGTGACAGCCCAGCCCAGGGGTCTCAAACTCCCTGCCCAAGGAGTTTGTACAATCAGGTCTGGGACTCGGGGGGAGGGGCACCTGTCCATTACTGGCCTCCAAACCCTGCCCCTTCCTGCCATTGGCCCACCCTCTCCCCCGTGGCCCCCCGGCCCTGTGGGGATCACGGGGAGGGGAGGAGACCAGGCACCGCGTGGCCCCACCACACCTGCTGAGTAAGTTTGACACTTTATTGGGGATTAACAATGACAGATGATTTCAGACCCAACATGGAAGGGGGCAGACGCCACCCACAGCTCCAGCTGCCTGGCCCTGGAGAGCCCGGCGCAGAGCCGGCAGGAGGCAGAGGCCGGGTTACGGCAGGATGCCATGCAGTCCCTCTTCCCCGGTACGCACCACCCAGCTTTGCCCAACGTGCCTCTCGCCAACTGGCTGCACCGAAAATTAACGAGCTTTCCTCAGGCTTGCAGCCAGCTCCGGAGCAACGTTCAAAGCCACTGGCCTCCGCCCCGCCAAAGCAGGAGGAAATAGCACAGAGCACGACAACAGGCTGCAGCCCTGGCTCCTGTTGAGGGCTCCGTGTCCCGCTGGATCAGGCTGGGCCTTTTCCAGAGACCCGCTAGGTGGGAACAGGCCAGCGGCGGCTCTCGGGGACACAGGCTGTTTCCGGAGGCGAGGTGTGCACCGTCTACCGCAGTCAGCCGTGGCGGAGGTGGGGGAGAGAACCCAAAACGCAGCAGTGAATGGCTACAGGCGGGGAGAGGAGCAGGGCGCGGGCGGGCCCGTTAACTGATGCTCCCGCCCTTCAGTGTTTTACACGAGACGTTCCCCAGCTTGGTCATGAAACTCTTCTGCTTCCACTGGGCGACGCCGTCCTCGGAGATGCGGAAGTCAGCCTGGGGAGAGGCAGGGGTGACGTGTCAGACCAGCTGGCCAGTGCCTGTTCCCTCGTTGTACCGGCCCCACGTGGCCTTGGGGCGGGGAATCCTTGTTCGGGGCCCTCAGCCCCCATGTCCCCGGGGCCAGGCCGGCTATTCCTGCCAGGCCCGAGGAGGGCACTGTGCCGTGCTACTTCCAGGAAGGGCGCAGGGGACTCTCCACCTCCCTGGCGGCACCATCGGTCACTCAAACTGGTGGCTGCACACTCACAGCCTGCTGCCCCACTGCTCTGCCGCTGACTTCACCAGCTGGTACCCACGTGCTTTCCAAGCAAGGGGCGCACAAGATCCCCCTTCCATGGGGGAAGCAGGCCCAGAGCGGGACTGGGACTTGCCCAAAGCCGCTCACCGTCTCTGGACAGGACACGGCCCTCGGGTCCCCTCTGTAGGTCCCAAGTGAGGCCAGCTGCTGGGTAACAGGCTGAGATGGGCTGGGTCTGAACGGGTCTAGCCCAGGAGTACTGCCCCCGTCCCCATGGCCAGTTGGCAGGCGCCCGGCTAGCCAGGATTAGGCAGTGCTGGCCAGCTGGGTTTGTCAGCTCCGCAGGCCGGGGGTGGAGACAGGGCAGGACTGGGAGCCAGGAGACGCCAGGTCTAGGCTCTGCCCTCTGTGACCTCCCGTGAGTCACCGCCGCGCAGCGTGCCTCGGCCCCCCTGGAACGGGAGCCACAGCCCTGTCTCACGCAGGGGCTGGGACGCCTTCTGAGCCTGGGAGGCTGCGTCAGGCCAGTGAGGAGCCTGGGGGACCCGAGGGCTCAGCTGCCAGAGCGGATGGGGCCTCTCAGCGTTGAGTCGGCCCCGGCCCGGCGGGCACGAACCTTCCCCCTCTTACCTGCAGCTTCTCGAAGACTCTCTTCTTGGGCTTGAGCTCCTCGTCGGGCTGCCCGCTCTCGTAGCCGTCCACGTAGACCCGCTGCCCCGGGCAGGATCCCGCCGGCGGGTCCAGGGGCTCCACGTGACGGGGCTCCCCCACACTGCGGAGAGGCATGCAAGGCGGGGGAGAGTGAGCAGCTGGGACTTCAAAGGGGCCTGTCCTAACCCTCCCCCGAGGGAGCAAGGACCCTGGGAAGGGGGACAAAGAGCCAGGGGGCAGCCTGGGCCCCAGCCTCACCTGGAAGCGCAGAGCAGCATGCCCTGGGACTCCACGCCCCTCATCTTCTGGGCTTTCAGGTTACATAGCAGCACTACCATCCTGTCCTGCAGCTGATCCCTCGGCAGGAACTGCACCAGGCCGCTGACCACCGTCCGGGGCTCCGGCTCGCCCACGTCAACCTTCTCCAGGTACAGGCTGTCTGCGTCGGGATGCTGCCGGCACAAGGGCCCGTCAGTTACCGTGGGGGCGGGGCTGCGCACACGCAGGCCGGCTGGCGCCCGTACGGTTGGCACGCGGCTCTCCGAGCGAGACGCTGCACAAGGGAACAAGTCTCCCAGTGCAGCCTCCACCTCTGGAGGAGCCAAATCCACAGCCCCACTGCTCTTCACTGGCTCCCTCCCTCCACATCTCGGGCTGGGAGGTGGCAACCACCAGTGCCAGGAGGGAGAATTTCCCATGGGGCAATTTCCTTCATAGTCCCCGTTAAGTGAGGTGACCGGGAGAACGTAAGAACGGTCTGGTTCCCAGGACACACCGGAGACCAGTGCTGGCTGCCTTTGGGGACAGGTCCCCTCTCCACAATACAATCCCATTAATGAAGAGTTCTAGGGACGAGGAACTTTCTTCCTGACCTCAGCAGGTGCCCACCTGAGGCACTGGCGCATTATGACCCCTGGCCCTGCTAATCTGCTTTGGTTAGCTCTGTGCAGCGAGACTGCAGCAGCGTTTCCTTTTGTTAAAGCATCTGATCTTTATGTAAACTAAGCTGCTTGTCTCAACGTCCTGCAGAACTGAGTTCCGCAGGTCGGCCTTGCCGTGTTAACAGTACAGAGCTGTTTAAAGGGAAAGCACGCTGTTTGGGGGCAGGCCTCATCCCCAGCACCATCTCGGCTCAAACATGCCTCCCAGCAGGTAGTTTCTAGATCCCACACACCTCACGCAACTGCCCAGAGATGGCATTTTGCAGTCAGAGCTCCTGCCAGACAGGACCCAGTTTTCTCACTGCCTCCCAAGCCTGGTCCTCCCGTACGGGGCCTTCCCAGGCACAGGGTGCTCAGAAACCCAAGAGAAGGGCTGCAAGGCCTGGCCCTGCAGGGCAAATGAGCGCTAAGAGCGCAGAGCGACCCAGCCCGTTCTGCCAAGCCGGGAAGGGTTTCCTTTCCTTGAAAACCACTGGTCTCTCCCCCTCCTTCTTTGCCATCCCTGCTCTCCCCTTCCCAGGACGCTTGCTAAAGCTTCGCTACCTTTTCCACGCTGATCACTTTGCCAACGCGGATGTCCAGCTGCGACGGCACCACGTCCTCGGGGTTTGAATTCTTGGTGGAGTTCTTCACCGAAGCCTCTGCATGCGCAAAGGAGAGAGCGTGAAAGCAGCCTGCACTGCGAAGAGCTGTGCCCAGCCATGCCACAGCGCCCTTGTGGGAGGGGTGCAGGGTCTAGGAGAACACGAGTCCTGTCCAGCAAAGGAGCCACGGGGTCTTGTTTTCTAGGAGTGCCCAATTAATGCAAAAACACCCAGCAGACTGCAGCCACTCGCATCTTTAATACAGCCTGTGGGGCCCACCGGTCCCAGCATGCAGTGCTTCAGCTTGAGTGCAGCTCGGCAGGACATGCTGCACTGCATGCTGGGATTTGTAGTCTCTGGGATAAGCACATAGCCCATTATTTCCTCACCCCTCATTGCTGGGGGCAATCCAAGTCAGAGGGGAGAGATGCTGGCCCAGGAGAGGAAGGAGAAGGGCTTCCCTAACCAGCGGCCGAGGCCAGCATTCCCCCAGACTTGGCCATTGCTGGCTTGGAATTCCAAGTCCAGATTCTTTCCATTTGCTCTTTGCCCCACTGGGAGGCCTGTGAGAAGATCCCCTCCCTTGGAAGCTCATGGCATTTGCTTACTGGCTTTGGAAGGGTCAGGATACGCTGCGCTGGTCAGTTTCTTCAGTTCTGGAGTATGGAACTTCTCTCTGATGGGGTCCAGCAGCTTGTTCAGGGCCATTTCCACGGAGCTCTTCAGGTCCCCCGGGTGCACGACCTGCCACGGGAGTAACCAGGGTGTGATTCGGGGAGTTTCTCTGGGGGCAGGGGGAGACGTAGACAAATGGACAATTGAAAGCTGTCCCAAGGGGCAGCCAGTGTCTCACGCTGGGAGTGAAGGGGCTCCCATCCTAAGACGGGCAGGGCTGGGTCACTAGTTGGATGGGAGACCCGCCCCGTTCGGAACAGCTGGGAGCTGCAGGGTGTGGACCGGTGACTCAAGCAAGCTTCCTTGCGAGTCAGCGCTGCACCTACTGCTCTTTGGTGCTGCTAGGGGGCGCTGTGGCAGCGGAGATGTAGAACGTCAATGGTGAGACTTCAGTTGAGAGAGCTCATGGCTGTGTCTACACGGGCGGGTTGTTGCGCCAGTGATATGCAAATGAGGCTAAGTGTGGAATATCGCCGAGCCTCATTTGCATACCTAATGAGCCGCCATTTTTGCGGAAGAGGCTCTTGCGCTAGAAGGAGCTGTCTACACCGCCCCTTCTTGCGCAAGAAAAACCCTCTTGCGCAATGCTGTTATGCTGATTATTTTCAGGAAGAACAGCTTTGTGCAAGAGGGTTTTCCTTGCGCAAGAAGGGGCCGTGTAGACAGCTCCTTCTAGCGCAAGAGCCTCTTCTGCAAAATGGCGGCTCATTAGGTATGCAAATGAGGCTCGGCGATATTCCACGCTTAGCTTCATTTGCATAGCTCTGGCGCAACAACCTGCCAGTGTAGACATAGCCATGGTGTTTTGCCTGCCCTGGCCAGCAAAGAGCAGAAACAGGACACCACCATTCTGGTCAAATTCTGTTTTAATAATGATATTTCATCTCCCTTCAACTTCTCCTCGAGTCTTAAACCGGAAACAAATTCTTCTCCACTTGTTATCTTAAATTGCTGGGCAGTGTTACACTGTGTTGTTAACTATCCAGCACTTTTCCACCCAGACACGGCTGCATTTCCCTGGGCGTGGTTTGCTAAATTTGTAGAGTGCCAGGAGGTGAAAGGCACTGCCCGAAATGACAAATTATTAACCAGACCTACAGACAGGCAGGCAACAGGGAAGTTACCCAAACCCGCAGGAATGCGCTTCCCGAAGTCTCCGCACCAGTCACCGATTGTCGGGCCAGAATCCCCCTTAATGATGCCCCATGCAACTTGACGGACTTACACACGCTGCGAGACACCAACATTTGCCCCGCAATCAAAGCCTGTGGCAGAGGACACCGCATGGCTCTCTCTGCTTGGCTCCGGGGGTGTTCCAGGCGCACGGCACCGTGGGCACGCGGGAGGCGAAGAGAAACTGTTACCTCAGCAGCAAAGTCCTTTTCCAGCTCGTCGTAAGCCGTGTAGGTTTTGTTTCCTCCCCATTTTGCGTCTCTCAGTATCACAAACTCTGTGCCACAGGGAGGGGTTAGAGGGTCAGGTTAACAGCGATAAATGCAAATCCCCCCCCCCATCCTTCCACAAACAACCGACGAGCGGCGTATCAGCTGAGACCAGAAATCACGTCATCGCTGGGAGCAGATGGTGCCTGGCTCTGGAAGTGGAGAGGCAGCGCCTGATTCTGGAGCCTACGCCAGCGTTCCTCTAACCTTTTCCATCCACGTGCAGAATCATTTGTTTTATGTGCACTGAGGCGTGTGTGGGTGTGCCCCACCAGTGGGTGTCCCTAGCCTCTGCCAGAAGCTGGGAAGGGGTGACAAGGGGATTCCTTGTTCTGGTCACTGCCTCTGGGGCACCTGGCATTGGCCACTGTCGGCCGACAGGCTGGGTGGACCTTGGGCCTGGCTGTTCTGATGTCAAACGCAGACTGAGCGGTGGGCGCTCTGCTGATCAGCTGGGCAGCATGGGAATCTCTTCTGAGTGGCCGCACAAGCGCCCAGCTTACGGGACCACTGGCGGGTGCCTCGTGCGAACGTGCAGAGCACAACACACTCGCTTTCACGCCTCTCGCCGACATTTAAGCAGACGCGGGCCAGCAAGGGCTCTTGATGAAAGCTCCACCCCCACCTCCCAGGCCTGGAGACAGTCACCTGACTTGAGCGGGAAGAGGACGTGTTTGATGAAGGACAGGACGCCGTTGTTCTCCACGTTCCCCGGCTCACAAAACGCCTTCTTCAGCTTCTTCTTCACATCCTCCTTCCGGTCCAGAAGGTCGATCTTGGATTCCTAGGAGGTGGGGGGAGACCTGTGAGCTGAAGCAGAAGGGAGCAGCGCGGTCCCTCGGGATCCTGCACTAACGTAGCCTCACCGTGGACACAGAGGAGTTTTACTGTAGCTCAGTCGGAGGGTGCAGCCGAGCTACCTGCGATGAAATCCAAAGGCAGCTGTCTCTGTTCTGGGGCGCTCAGCATCTTTTCCGGTCTCTGCCCCAGGAGAGGCGAGGAGCACTGGAGCTGGTGCTGCCCCTCTCAAACCAACACTAGCAGTAAGGAGAGAGAGGGGCACCCAGGACTTAGCCTACCGCCTCGAAGGGGGGAACTGCTCACCCTGCAGGGTGGCTGCTTAGACTGACTGGAGGAGAGTCACAGTTCATCAGCCTACCTGGGAAGAACTTCAAAAAGATCTCACCAAGCTGAGTGATTGGGCAACAAAATGGCAAATGAAATTTAATGTGGATAAGTCTAAAGTAATGCACATTGGAAAAAATAAGCCCAACTATACATAGAATATGATGGGGGCTAATTTAGCTACAACTCATCAGGAAAGAGATCTTGGAGTCACCGTGGATAGTTCTCTGAAAAGGTCCACGCAGTGTGCAGGGGCAGTCAAAAAAGCAAATAGGATGCTAGGAATTATTAAAAAAGGGACAGAAAATAAGATGAAGAATATGTTACTGCCCCATATAAAACTATAGTACTCGAATACTGCGTTCAGATGTGGGCTCATCACCTCAAAAAAGATATTTTGACATTAGAAAAGGTTCAGAAAAGAGCAACTAAAATGATTAGGAGTTTGGAACAGGTCCCATATGAGGAGAGGTTAAAGCGACTGGGACTTTTCAGTTTAGAAAAGAGGAGACTAAGGGGGAATATGACAGAGGTCTATAAAATCATGAGTGGTGTGGAAAGGGCGGATAAAGAAAAGTTATTTACTTGTTCCCATAATAGAAGAACTAGAGGACACTAAATGAAATTAATGGGTAGCAGGTTTAAAACTAATAAAAGAAAGTTCTTCACACAGCGCACAGTCAACCTGTGGAACTCCTTGCCAGAGGAGGCTGTGAAGGCTAGGACTAAAACGGAGTTTAAAGAAGAGCTAGATACATTCATGGAGGTTAGGTCCATAAAAGGCTATTAGCCGGGGGTAAGGAATGGTGCCCCGGCCTCTTTGTCAGAGGCTGGAGAGGGATGGCAGGAGACAAATGGCTTGATCATTGTCTTCGGTCCACCCCCTCTGGGGCACCTGGCACTGGCCACTGTGGGCAGACAGGACACTGGGCTAGATGGACCTTTGGTCTGATGTGGCCGTTCTTATGTACCTCTTCTGAAGAGCTCATCTTGCTGCCAGTCAGCCCTGGGACCATTGGGTTCATCAGATGGAGGCGCTTGGTGTAGCCCAAGGAGGGCAGGTACTAGGGAAGGAAAACAAAGAGTTAAGCAGCCTTTAAGCAGCCCATCTGAAGAGCAGCTTTCACCCTCACTGCCCAGCGTGCTCTCTCCTGGCGGTGGAGCTCCAATGCAGGGCAACTAGCTCAAACCATGTTTCTGAACCCCAGGAGGAGGCTCTGTTCTCGTCAGACCAGACCCACGCCCGGCAAACAGCAGGGTGCAGCGAGCCACAGGCTCAGGAGCGGTGTAAGGCGGGCTGCGGCAGCTGGCGCCCCAGGCAGAACGCGCAATCGGCGCCCCCGCCTTCAGGGCTGTCAATGGACTGACGTCATCATCGGGCGCCCCATGACATCATCATCAGGCGCCCTAGGCAGCGGCTGAGTCCACCTATAGTCACGGGCCGCCCCCACACAGGCTGGTGCCGAGACAGGAAGGAAAGCAGCATTACTGTCACCCCTGGGTGGGACAGGGCTCCAGCAGCAAACACCGACCGAGCCTCCTGGCAGGGAATCCCGGCAAACGTCAGCTGCCTCAGCGCACTATAGGGTGAGGTGTTGACAGAGGTTTGGCTGCGGGTGTGTCCCCTCTGTGTGCTGCCCAGCCCTGCGCAAACAGCTGGCAGGGCAGATTGTGAGCAAACTGCCCAAGGACCACACGATTCATGAAGGGATGAAGGCACAAAGCCACGTTCAGTGTTGACAAAGCCCAGAAATAGCACCTGGCAGACTCTACAGCAGTGGTCACCAACCAGTCGATCAGGATCTACCGGTCGATCTTGGAGCCTCTGACAGGTGATCCTGACTGGTTTGGCCAGGAAGCTACCAAGTGCTGGCACTTCAGTTGCCCCTCCACCCACTGTCCTGCTGCTCCTGCCCTCTGCCTTGGAGCTGCCCCCCAGGAGCCTTGTGCTTGCTGTGCAGGGTGTGGGAGGGAGAAGGGGGGCGCCGAGGTCAGGGTGTCCCTGCTCCCCCCACTCCTGTTCCCCATCTCCACACAGAGAGAAGGGGATGGAGGGAGCTTGGCAATGCAAATCTGTCACTCGCACACTGTGTCTGTCACTCTCACAGACACGCACTGTCCTTCCCTCCCGACACGGACGGGGGGTTGTTACTACTTTTACTGCTTGCAAAGTGGGTCATTGTTGGGTTTTGACTGGTCTGTGCATTCCATAACTTGCATTTCTCTCCACGCCTTACAGTTAGTTCTAAACTGCCGAACCTGGCACGTCTGAGCAGGGAGTCTCCACGTGCTGTCCTTGCCAGTGGACACCAGGCCTGCAGCCCCCAGTGATCAGTAACAGAGAACCGTGGCCAATAGAGGCTGTGGGGTCAGTGTACCTGTGCCATCCTGTGTTGGCTGTTTGGTTGCTCCCAAGGTGGTCAGAGGAGGGAGGGACTCAAGCCCCCAACCCTATGCTCCCCAGGCAAATGCCCTAGGCCACACCAGAGCCCACCCCACCTCCCTACCTTCAGGGTGTCCCCTCTCGCACTGCGAACCCCTTGGCCCAAGACCAGAGCCTGCACCCAACCCTCTGCCCCAGCCTGGTGAAAGGGAGGGAGGATGGGGGAGGGGCCTCAGAGAAGGAGGCGGGGCAAGGGTATTGGGTCTGAGGTAGATCCTGGATTGCACTTGAATTCAAAAAGCGATCTCGTGCTTAAAAAGCCTGGAGACCCCTGGTCTACGAGGATGCTAGGACAGGTCTGCCAGGGACAATGGCCGTAGCTCAGTCAGCAGCAGTCACCTGCCCCTCGGCTGGCCAAAGAGACTCATCTTTATACGCGGATACAAACACATTAGTGCTCCCTACTGCTGTGACCTTGTATGTGCTGGTTTGCTCAGAACATTTCTAGTGTCACCCTGCCTGTTTCTCAGCGTGTTCCTGTTATCCCCGGGCAATGGCTTTGTACCATCTTGGATCCCACATTGGTTTGGTGCTCCTTGACACCGGGATGTTCTGCGGGAGCGCGCTGTGACTAGCACGTCTGAACGGCTTCGGCCTCCTACCCGGCCTCTGACACTAGAGCTTGTCTCAGGCTCCCTTCTGACTGCAGGCAGCCGCAGGAACCCGAAGACAGGTCTGGCTGACCCCACAGCCGCCCTGTATAACACAACGCTGGCCACCCCCCTGCAGGCAGAGTTCAAAGGCCGAGCCCTGGACCAGCCGCCTGGGGAGCCTCTCACGTTTCTGGAAGTTCAACCCCCCGGCCCCGTTCTAACCTTTTCCGCAAAGGTGAAAATCTTCCTCTGATCCACTCCTCCAAACTGAGCATCAACCTTCAAGTACTCCTCGTCCAGGGCCTGCGGGGAGAACCCCCACAAGCGTGAGGCTGCAGCACAGGGAACTCACACCCCTGCTGACTTTTGGCATTCCCAGCTCTCTGGGCTGGGAGTCCCAGCTGAATCCCCCCCACACTGGGGCTACGTAGGGTGTGTAAACTGGTATGAACACCAGTGAAAACAACCAAGCAAACCTCCCCAGCATCGGCACCCTGCACTGACACCGGGTGAAGTCGCTGGCATTTGGGCTGCGCATCAGATACTCCTGCTGATTAGGGAGAAAGACGATCTGTCCTAATCAGCAGGCGGGGAAGGAGGATGGCGACTGGCCCGGTCCAGGCATTGTAGTCTTCCAGGGGAAGGGCATGTGTGGCTGCCCCCCTCTCCAAAGGTACCTGCAGTCCTGGGTAGAGCAGACCGCTCAGCAAGGGATACTCCACTTGCTTCACCACCTCTGCTCCAGCTTTCTTGGCATCGTGCTGGGTGACCAGGGAGGAGAGCCTGTAGACGTCCAACGTGTATTCCCTGGGGGGAGAGAGCAGGTTGATACGGCTGCTGAAACCAGACAAATGGAAGCTTCAAGCCTTCCTCTTCTATAGCCACCGCACAAAGGGGGACGCTGGCTGGAGCAGAGAGAAATCAGGGGTCTGGGCATCTCCCCCCCCCCCCCTCGGCTTTCCTGAGAACAGGCCGATCCCCCAGCTGGCTCAATATCCCACTTGTCCCCCCCACCCTGATTCCTTCCTGGAGCTTGTTAGCACCTGAGCTAGTGGAGCCTCACTCCTTTCACGTCGCTCCTCCCCGATCCAAACCCCCCGGCAGTCCCTGAGAGCCTCTCTCGGCTGCTCCCACCTGCTTACCTGCTGAGCTGAAAGTCGGTGCCGCGGATGAATCTCAGCTTGTCGAGAGGCACGCCGATGCTCTCCAGCATGGCCTTGATCACGTTCTCATAGTATTGGGTGCGCAGCTCCAGCAGCTCCCACGGAGCCTTCATGTTGTCCAGATAGGCATGGAGGTCAGCAAACAGGATCGTCACCTGGCACAGAATGTGGGGGACGAGGGGTCAACATACTAGTGTCACACAGTGCTGCAGGCTCCCTTCTGCCACCCAGCCTGGAGCTGAAGGTCTCTCCTGCTTCCTGTCTCTGAGTGTGAAGCCCCCCCACCCTCCACTCCCCTTTGGCCTCCCCAAGGCCTCGGCATCGAGGCTAGAGCTGGTACCTCGCATCCGGCCTTCAGGAAGTCTGCAATCTTGGACATAGGGACGAAGTAGGCGACGTGAGGCTTGCCTGTTGTGGCCGTCCCCCAGTACACCTTCAGATCTCGCTCCTTCAGGATGGCCATCAGCTTATCCTCACCGAGAACCTCCTGCGAGGAGACCAGAGGCTGTACATTACACCGCGCCACACACTCGGCCCGCCTGCTGACCCGGCAGAGCCCACGGCAGCCGCAGAAGGAATGCAATACGCTGGGCTCATAACCCCAGGAGAGGAGGGATGGTTAGGACTCCGGCTGGGGGATCAGGTGTGATACCTGGCTCTCTCTGTCCTGGGTTTAGCCTCTCTAGGCCTCAGCTTCCCCATCTCCAGAACAGGGGCACTGATATTAATCTACCCCACTGAAGTGCTCAGTTGGTAAATCCATTAGTGGCCGTGAGGCACCTGATGAGCACTCTGGAAGAGCCAGGAGATAAAGAAAAGCCCCAGCAAGGCAGCTCTGTAGTCTCCCCATTCTGCAGCTGGGGAAATGGAGGCACAAAGAGGTGGGCACTTCCTCGAGGCAGGAGCCAAGCCCAGAAGTGCAGTTACAACAGAAACCCCATCAATCACTTAAAGAGGGATGGGGGAGGGGGTACCAGGAGCACTCCAATCCTCTTAGATCAGCTTCCTGGTCAGGAACCGGCTTGGTGTTCGGTGTCCCAACAACCCCGATGCTGCAGGATTTTGGGCTTTGACGGGGGCCCCCAGGCGCTATGCAACACGAGTAACCGCTAGGTAAGCAGAGTGAAGCCTGTATCCTGGGTGTTTCTCGTCTCAGTTATGGTCCAAAGAAGGCCCCGCTCCCAAGGTACCTGCAGGTTCCGGGTGATCAGGTGGCATTTCTCCTTCGGGCTCAGCTTGTCCCCCATCGTGTCAGCCTCGAACCAAGCAAGCCTCCACAAACTGTGATTAAATAGAAGATGCGTCACAAGAGGAAGGGGGGCGGGAAGGGGAAGGACTCAAGAGGCCCAATCACCCAGGGCACACAATTTGCTGGTCCTGTGTAGAGGGGGAGGAGAAGCTGGGCAGGGTTCACCTCCTTGCTGGTCTCTTGGCACAGCTCACCAGAGTACTCCCTAACTTCTGATTTATTACTATCAACTTCCCCTTTCTTCTAATTTTTTTCCACCTGCCTTTACTTCCCCTCTAACCCAGATTTCTGTTTCTTAATGCAAGGTGACCATCTTCTGGATTATGGCTTTTTGGACCTCTCAGGTGTTCTTAAAACAATTCCCAATTATTCTTCACATTTCTCTCATTAAATTCTTCCTTACAGGTGATTTGGCTTAACATTATTTTCAGCCCTGTGATACTAATCCTATTAAAGTCCCAGATACGTATCTACATATCACTGGTCTGGACTTTATTCTACTTGCACACTGTATATGCGATCTTAAAATAAGATACCTAACTACCATTACCTTTTAATTCTCTGATCAGGACTAAATATGTTCAGAGCTTTATCTAATAAAGCAAGAGCCAATAAAGAATGCCTCTGCACTGGCTGCAACACTGGTTGAGTTATGATGAAATTGTCATAAATTGTGTTTAGAAATTCCAAGGATGCTTTAATACTGGTAGCAGGAGACCTCCCTCCAAATGTGTCATGCAAACTGAAGTCCCCCATGATCCAACAGCTTTTTCCCCCTTACACATTATAAATATGGGCTTGCCTCCTGCTCAAGATATTTGCTGAGCTGAAGCAAATACCAACCAACATCCTGCTTTGTGGGTTATTCTGGACAACAATCCAGAAGTATTCGAGATAATTTCCTTGAGTTTTCAGGGGCACAGAACCAGCAGATGCGGGTTCCAACAGAACGCCACTCCCCTTCCAGTCCCCAGCTAGGTTCCTCCCATCGATAAGTAAACATTCCAGTAGCGGGAACCCCCCCGCCCCCCCCAGGAACGAGGAATTCATGTTCCTAGGTCAGCTAGCTAGTCCAATTCCTCTGGGGGCGGGAGGGGCAACTATTGCTTCTCCCTGCTATTTGGCTCCTTGATTAATTGTAGTGTCACCATCACAAAACCGCTGGTCTCTTCCCCTTAAAATCATAGTCCGGGAAGGGATCTCCAGAGAGCATCAAATCCAGCCCCCGTCCTCCAGGGCAGGACCCAGCGCGCCCCTGACAGGTGTCTGTCCAGCCGGCTCTTAAAACGCTCCAGTGCTGGAGATGCCACAACCTGCCCCTTCCCCCCCCCCCCGCTGTCACATTGACGCCCCCCCTTCTCCCTCCAGCCCTTTCCCCGGAGGTGGGGCCCCTCTCCGCTGCTCAGCCCCCCCTCCCAAGAGCCACCCCCCCTCACACCCCCCTCCCTCCGCCCCATGTCCCGGGGCTGCCGCCGGCGCCCGCAAGCTGTGGGTCTCGCCAGGCTGGGGCGCTCAGGGCGGGGAGGGGCAGCTCTGAGGGGGGGGGGCCCGGAAAGGGGGGGCAGGGCGGGGGGACCCCCCGTGGGGCAGGGCTCGGGGGGCCCCTGGGGGGGTGGATGACGGGGGGGGCCAGGCCCGGTGGAGAGGGGCCACGGGGGGGGGGGGCGGGAGGGGGGGGGGGGCAGGGGACCCGGGGGGGGGTCACTGGGGCCAGACCCGGGGGGGGGCGCTCGGAGGGGCCAGGGCAGGTTCCCGGCTGGGCGGCCCGGGGGGGGGGGCAAGGCCGGGGGGGGGGGGGCAGGTCTAACCCCCCCCCCCCCCCCCCCCCACTCACCGCGCGGCCCGTCTCCAGCTCCCGCTTGCATCAGCCCCGCGCGCCGGACTGAGCCTCCCCGCCCCGGGCCGGCGCTTCCGCCGCAAGGACAGGCCGGAGCAATCGAGCGCAGAGCACGTCGAGGGGGCGGGGCCTCGCCGCGGCTGGGGGGCGGGGCTTATTACGCGCTCTCACCCCCCCCCCCGCTCCCCCTCCCCGTTCACACGCCGTCGAGCGGTCCCCGGGGTCGCGTCCGAAATGGCGGCGGGTAAGTGAGTGACTCCGCCCCCCCCCCAGAGAGCGAGACGGGGGGGGGGGTTCTGACCCCCCCCACCCCGAAGTGGGCAGAGCTGCCCCTCCCCCACCAGGTGGGCTGTGAGGGGACGGGGGCCACCCAAACGCCCCTCCCCCCCGTGGGTTGTGATGGGGCAGGGCTGTGACCCCTGCTGCCCCTCCCCCCACGTGCACTGTGAGGGGGGGGCCTGTCTCCTGCTGAGATGCACTGGGCAGGGGGGTGAACCGAAGCACCACAGTGGATGCTTAGGGACTAATCTGCATATCGGTTAATTGGGATAACGAGAGATCTTGCTCCAGAAAGCTCCCCGGGAGGAGGGGCGGCTGTTATAGCTTTGATTTTTTTTTTTTGTCCACTCCGGAGGAACCAATCTGAAAGCGGAAGGCGAAAGTGATGGCGAAAGGAGAGAGAAGGGATTTCAAGAAGGCTGCCCCTCGCCCGGTCAGGGAGTTGGGGGGGACGGTGCCATTGGGAGCAAGTCAGAGGGGAAACAGTTGAAGATGGTTGGCAGGCTTTTTTTTAAAGAGGCGTTATTAAGGGCACAAGATTGAAGCTCTCTAGTCCAGCACCCTCGGGACCTGACCGATGCCGAGCCAGAGAATTTGCCGGACCGGGGAGGTCAATATTGTCTAGCAGCATCACCAACACTTCCACAGGTTGTAGGGCTTTTAGAAGGCATGTAGGAGTAAATTAGAGCTAAATAACAGCACAGAACATTGAGCTAGGATTGTAAACAAACTTTACAGCAGGGATGGGGAGCCTAAGGCCTAGGGACCAGATGTAGTTCCCGGCTTGCCTGGATCCGGCCCCTGAGGTTCAGGGCTTCTCCCCCCCCCCAGCATTGGGGCGCACACACTGGTACTGCCCCCCCACCCTCCTGACCCAAAAAAGATTTCCCACCACCACTTTACAGGACCACGGGAAATTTGGCCACACCCATGATAAGTGGACATCTAGCAAATGAAAATCATGCCGGACCACGGATGTTGCCAGACCAGAGAATGCCGGATTAGAGAGGTTCAACCTGTACTCCACTGCACAGGAAAGCTAGGAAGTCTAGGAGGAGGCCACCCTGATGTAACGAGGAGATCCTGACTGATCTAAAAATCAAAAAGTTGTCCTACAAAAAGTGGAAACTAAGTCAAATTACAAAGGATGAATATAAACAAATAACAAAAAATTACAGGAGCAGAATTAGAAAAGCCAAGGCACAGAACAAGTTCAGACGTTACAAATACATAGAAGCAAGAGGAAGGCCAAGGACAGGATAGGCCCATAAGAGGGAAAAAGCGTACCAGAAAATGTGGAAATGGCAGAGGTGTTTCGGTTTGGATGCCTACCATAGTCAATGCCAGTGAAAATGGGGCAGGTTGAGAAGCTAAAATAAGAAAAGAAAAAGTTAAAAATTACTTAGCCAAATTAGATGTCTTCAAGACACCAGGGATTCTAGAGCACTCAAGGAGCTGACCTAGGAGATATCTGAGCCATTATCTATTGTCTCTGCTACACTTGCGCCCTCTTTCGAGAGAGGGATGCAAATGCAGCTGAGAGAAATTGCAAATAAGCGCAGATTTGAATTTCCCATGCCTCATTTGCATAATCGCGGGCCACCGCTATTTCGAAAAACCCTATTTCGAAATACCAAACGCTCTGTAGATGCTGTTATTTCGGGAGAAAACCCTTCTTCCGAAATAACCCTTATTC
Source organism: Pelodiscus sinensis (assembly GCF_052426305.1). Taxonomy (NCBI): domain Eukaryota; kingdom Metazoa; phylum Chordata; order Testudines; family Trionychidae; genus Pelodiscus; species Pelodiscus sinensis. Next base: position 4,186,260 of record NC_143077.1, on the reverse strand, counting down.
CTCATACAACGAGGTTTACCAGTTATTTCAGAAGAAGGGTTTTCTCCTGTAATAACTGTGTCTACACAGTGTTTGTTATTTCAAAATAGGGTATTTCGAAATAGTGGTGGTCCACGATTATGCAAATGAGGTGCAGGAAATTTAAATCCACACTTCATTTGCAGTTTCGCTCAGCTGCATTTGCATCCCTCTCTCAAAAGAGGGTGCAAGTGTAGACATGCCCTTTGAAAAGTCTTGGAATATGGAAAAGATTCCAGAAGACTGGAAAAGGGCAAATGTAGTGTCCCTGTATAATAAAGGGAATAGGGGCAATCCAGGAATTACGGAATAATCAGCTTAACTTCTGTACCAGGAAAAATAATGGAAGCATATAATTAAGGAACCCATTTGCAAACATCTAAGGCGATAGTAATCACATGGATTTGTAGAGAACAAAGCTTGTCAAATCCGCTTGATAACTTTCTTTGACAGGATAAGGAGGGTGTGGATAAGGAGCAAGTGATAGGCATGGTATATCTAGACTTCAGGTATTTGATAACTGTCTCGCGTGACCTCATTAAGAAAGTAGGAAAATATAGTGGCTCCTCTGGGCTATAAGGTGGGTACGTAACTTGTTGGATAACTGTTCCCAGAGAATAGTTGTGATTCACAATCATGCTGGAAGCACATAATAACTGGGGTTCTCCAGGGATCAGTTCTGGGACAGGTTCTGTTCAATATCTTCATCAACAATTTAGCTAATGGCAAAGAGGGTATGTTTATAAAGTTTGCAGATGATACCAAGCTGGGAGGAGAACAGGATATAATTCAAAACGATCTGTACAAACTAGAGAAATGGTCTGAAGTAAATAAGGACAAATGCAAAATACTTACCTAGGGCATGTCTCGACTACGTTTTACTTTCGAAAGAAGATATGTGAATTCGGCGGCAATTTGCATATCATCTTCCGATGGCTTTTTCGAAAGAACCTGTAAACCTCAATTTTTGAAGAAGAAGGTTCTTTCGAAAAAAGGGTTCTTTTTTTAAAAAAAAGAACCGTGTCTAGACTGCTTGCTTCTTCGGAAAAAACCTCTTTCGAAAAAGCGATCGGAAGAAGATACGCAAATTGCTGCTGAATGTGCGTATCTTCTTTCAAAAGTAAAATGTAGTCTAGACGTGTAGAGAGGAACAATCAACTGCACGCATACAGAATGGGCAGTGACTGTCTAGGAAGGAGTACTGCAGGAAGGACTCTAGGGGTCAGAGTGGACCGCAAGCTAAGTATGAGTCAACAGAGTGACACTTGCAAAAAAAAGCAAAACTGATTCTGGGCTGCATTAACCAGGAGTGACATGAGCAAGACACAAAAAGTAAGTCTTCTGCTCTGCTCTGATTTGGCCTCTCCCCATCTTATTGTGTCCATTTCTGGGTGCCGCATTTCAGAAAAGATGACAGCAGATGTTGCCGGACCAGAGAGAGCCGGACTAGAGAGGTTCAGCTGGTATTAGCTCAGTTTTACAAATACAGCTTAGCCACTCAAACACTACCTGTTTGTACCTTCAAATTCATCCGGCATGTCAGGGGTGAGGCTGGTCCTCCGTCTCTTAACACCAGGCCTTCAGGGAAGGGGGTAAGTATGCTAGGGTAAGAAGTTCTTTATCTTCAAAATGTTATCTGTGGGAATCCTAGAACTGTAGTATGTTATTAGGAGCCATAGGGTTGCAAGATCTGTTATTCTTTCATTTGTTCTAATAAGGATTTTAACGAGCTGGCTTTGTCCTCAGTTTAAGTGCGCTCGCCACACATCCCGAGAACCCTTTTCTGAGAGAGAACTTTCTGGGTTCTCTCTCACTCAATGGCCTGAATTGGGATAAGAACCTAAATACCTTCATGTCCGTCCGATGCGGCCAGTGGTGAGTCATAACCCCTAGCCCAGGGGTGGGCAAGAGGCTGCCAGCGGGCCGAATCCGGCCTGCCAAGCCACCAGATACAGCCCACGGCCCCCTCACTGGAACCCTTAGGCAGGGATCAGTTCACGTTTTAGAAAGCCAGTTGCCCTCGGCTCCGGAGGGTTGGGGAGGGAGGAGGGAGACTTCTCATGCTGTTCCCACCCCCAGCAAAAACTCCTAGCTGCCATTGGCCAATCTCTCAGTTTCCGGCTAATAGGAGCCAAGAATTTTTGCTGGGAACAGGGGCAGTATAGGAGGCCTCCCTCCCTCCTCGTCCCCCCTCCTCCTTCCCCTCCACCCGAGCAAAGCCACCTTCACCCAGAGTCTGCCTCTGGCACCCCAGCTTCTCCCTCCCCCAACCCTCTGTCCCCCCCACACATACCCAAACCTTCTGCTCCCTCCTGCACCCATATCCCCTCCCAGATCTGGCACCCCAATCCCCTACCCCAGAACACAAGCCCTTCCTAGTTTAGGTCACATCCCAAAATCCTGCATCCCACTCCCCTGCCTTAGGTCACAAGCGCCTCTTTCACCCAAATTCCCTCCCAGGCCCTGTTCTCCCTCCTGCAGCCCAATCCCTTATCCCAAGCTCCCTTCTGCACCCAACCTCCATCCCAGACCCCTCCCCTCCTCCATTAATATCCTGGAACAGTGCGGCCCTCGACCACTTTCCAAAATCTTGGAGGGGCTCTCCCGTCAAAAATTATTGCCCACCCCTGCCCTAGCCCATGAATTCAGGTCAGCAGTAGGGTGCAAGAGGGAGTGCAGGATCTGGGAGGAACAGGGGTGTAAAAGGTTTGAGTTATGACTAGGGATGTAAATGGGTAACCAGTAAGCATCACCCTAACTTGATAATGCTTACTGTGTTACCCTTAACCTGCAGGGGCTGACGCAGACCCCCATGAGCAGGGAGCTGTTCCGGCTCTGCAGATCCCACCATGGACCCAGCCTGGTGCACTGTGGGCAGAAGCGCTTCAAACTGGCTGGAGCATCACGCATCCACAGTGGAGGGGCGGGGGGCTGCTCCAGCCCGTCTGTGGTGGGTGTCGGGGGCGGCTTCAGCCTACTTGGCTCCCCGATAGGTAGTCGACTAGTTGCTTACATCCCTAATCCGAGCACTGGATGTGAGTGGAAACCAGTTACGTGGAGAAGGTTTTGGTTTTTGGTGAATTTCCTCGTAAGAAATGGCCTGGGCATCGTAAAAGAGACGTCACGCGTTCCTTTGAGTGTGCTCTCGAAATGGAAAATAAACATGGCTGTGGTATTTCAACCTTGAGGCTGCCTTTAGAAATGAGAGCGCTGGCAGCAGGAGAGGAGGAAAGCCAAGTTTTTAATTGGACGAAGGCAGGGGGAGGCTGAACAAACGTGAGTTAACGATGAAACAGAAGCTGTTCAGATGAAAGGAAAACTAAAAAGGGAGACAGCATGTCCCAAACGTGCCAAGTGGAAAAATAAGTCAAAATTAGGCAAAGTATGGAGGAGGAGGGAAAAACTGAGTTTGTTGGAGCGAGTAAAATTTAGCAGTAGGTTGGAGACAGTAATGGAAAAATCAAAGTTGGAGAGGACATGACCTAGGGTTGTGACTGGTTTCAGCAGAGGTTTTTAATGAGTGTTTTTGAGCGTTGGGAATGTTTTGTTAAAATGCTATCTGTACTGAGAGCACGGGAAGGGAATTGTGCAGATGTTAATTTAATGTGTAATGTAAACAGCCAACAAAGAGGTGGCAGAATGTGAATATGGTAATAGATAGATTTAATGTTAATTAGTATTTTAATGGGTTGGAAAAGGCATAGTCTTGCTAATTTGGGAGAGCTCCAATCAGCACCAAAAGGTTGGTTGCTGTGAGATGACCTGATTATAAAGCTACCAGAAGATTTACACGCTGTTGCTTGCGTCCTTCAGGGCTCGGGGCGTGGGGGGTGCGGGAGTCAGGGCAAGAGCTTGGGATGGCGTGTGGGGGAGAAGAAATAGTCTAGTAAAAAGATATGAACAGAACTGAAGTCTAGGCTAGGGAGTTGAAGGTCATTGGAGCTGCATATAGCTTTGAAGTAAAGGAGTTGGATTTCACTTTATATAGCTGCTAAGCTGTGCCATTCCAGTCCACATTGGTAATTAATATTCGGACAGTTTATTGTTCTCCAAGTTTACTAACAGGTAACATCCGGCCAATGTCTCCTCCAACCTTTTTCTTGCTTTACTAGGACCTAGAGAGATGGAGACTTGTAACTTTTTTTTTTTTAAACTTTGCCCAATGGAAGGTATCTCCTACGACGTAACTCATGCTTCTACTCTGAAGATGGACTCTTCTTAACTCAGTGGGTGTACTCTCTGTGGGTAGTCAGTTGGGTCTGCTTTACTAATGAACATGTTTATGTTTTGCTTTAGCTAGTCCTGCAGAGCCAGCCCAGCTCTGGGACCAGGAGCTAGATTCTGTTCTGGCTCGCGCATCAGCAGTAGCATTGTGACTTCAATTCTGATTACACAATCTTTTGAGGTGTGATGCAGGAAGCACAGAGCCCAGGTTGGCTTTCCGAGGGAAAGGTGAGTCGTCAGAGGTGGCAGTTAAAGAAACTGCTGTTTATTGGTCTAATAGAGTAGCCCACCACAGAGCGATAATCTACGGGTTTCAGTCTCATTTTTAGTTTCTTTTCATTTGCTCTTTTTCTTCTGTTAAGATATGTGTGCAAAAAATGGTGCAAATTCTGACTGGTGGGTACCCTGTACCATATCAGGTACCTTCTAGGGGTGTTGGATATCAGGTAATTAAATAGTTGGGTAACCACATGAAATCTTAGTAGTTACACAACTATGTTACCCCATTCTTCTGCCTCTCGATCAGAGAGGTAGCAGCTTGGGGAGGCAAGGGGCATTGGTCCGCGAGGGGAGCCGGTTTAAAAACCTCCCCTCAGGGACCGGCTGCCTGCGCTGCTGCCTCTGATGCAGAGGTAGCAGCATGGGATTGTAGCAGCCCCTGTTTGTGGGGGTTCCAAGCTCTCCCCTCTTCCCCCCCCCCACCCCCCGCAGACAGAGGCTGCTTTGTGGCAGCCTCCTGTGCTCCCCCTCCTGCCCGTTGTTGCCTCTGATAGAAGCAGCGGGGCAGGGTGAGGGAGGCAGCACCAGGGAGCCAGTGTTGGGGGAACCAGCTTTGAAGTCTGCTCCCCACCTTGCTGCCTCTGATTTAGAGGCAGCCGGGAAGGGGGTAATACAAGTAGTTGACAAGATTAATTGATACATCTAGGCTTATCAGATTAATCGTATCGTCGACTACACATTGACATCCCTAGTATCTTCCGCTTTTTCTTTATGTATTGCTGCTTCCTTCTGTCTGCCCTTTCTTTCCTGTGTTTGGACTGTCCTTCTGGAAGAGCCTCAGATTGGGATGGCAGAAGGTTTTCTACGCAGCAGGGCTGCCTCACTTTCTTCTGTAGACAGTGTAGCTCCCTAACAGACCTCTCCTCATTAGACCCAGCAAGCAGGCAAACCACTAGAAAGTGTGGAGAGTATGGACAAAAGGCGTTTCTTTAACCCAGTTGGTCAAAGGAGACAGATAATCTCTCCCATTGTTGAGACTCCCTGATTGAAGAAAGTCAGATTAATCCTGGTTCCCAGACTAAGATACGTTTTACAGAGTAAGAGTTTAAGAAAATCAAGAGATGTACAGGAAACTACTACAACTTTGTTTGCAGGGTATTTTGGCTAATGGGGCCTGTATGAAGTATGTTTCTAAAAGGGATATAAAATCCCATTAAAGTAGTTAACCGATAAAACAGGGACAGGCAAGGAGATCGCTCAAGACCCTGCGGGTTAACGATAACTACTAAGCATCACTTGGTGAGGTGGTGCTTCCCAGTTAACCTGTTAACCATTCACATCCCTAGTTTCTATCTACTCTTCTGTTTTAATAAGTGTATGTATTTGGGATAGATTCTGGTGGAGTAGCTATAGAAAGGGGCTAGCCATCTGCATGGCAGACATAGGAAGAGAATGGCATTACAGCCGGTCCCTGAGTTACGAACACATTGACTTACAACCGTTCGTATTTACGACCAGCCTCCTATACAGCTGGTACCCGAGTTAGGAAAGAAATTCGCACTTACAAACAGCACGGCCGTACGTAAGTGAATGTAATCCGATTTACGAACAGGTTGAGTTACGAACTACTGTTTGGTATGTAGCTTGTTCGTACGTCGGGGACCGGCTGTATTTTGTTGTTGTAGCCCATTTAGGCTGGCTTGCCTAAATTAATATAACTACAGAACCTACAGATCTGTGTTCTGTAGGATAGTAGCTCTCAACTTTTCCAGGTAACTGCACCCCTTTCAGGAATCTGATTTGTCTTGTGTGTCCTTAACTTGACCTCACTTAAAAACTTACACAATCAGACATACAAATAGAGAAGTGTCACAGTTCACTGTTATTGAAAGTTGTTAACTTTCTCATTTCTACCATACAACTATAACATACATAAACTGGAATATAAATACTGTACACTGAAACATAAGTACAATATATGTGTCAGTATAAACGCCTCATTATTGGTCTGAAATGTTAGTGTGTATGGGCTTTGCTAGTGCTTTTTTTGGTAGCCTTTTGTAAAACTATACAGTATTTCCTCATTTAACATTATAGAGATGTTTCAGAAAATGATCGTGGTAAGTGAAAACGTGTTATGCGGGGTCAATTTTCCCATTAAAATAATGGAAAAGGTGGGGGTTGCATTTCAAGTGGTGGTGTCTGTTGGGACCGGGACATAAGGTTGGGGGAAAAAGGGGACTGGGTTACAGCAGGGAAGGGAGGTGTTTGGTTCTAGGGAAGAGAAGGGGAGGGGAATTGGGTTGGGAGTATGTGACGGGTCTGCCAGGACCCGCACTGCGTCCGGCGAGAGGGGGGTTGCTGGGGAACGGCGTGGCGAGCGGCAAACCCTCTGCCGCTTTGCAGGGAGGCAGGGGAAGCCCCGCACAGCTGCTGGTGACGTGCCGGCTGGGGAAACCCAGCCGTCGGCCTGAAAGCAGGGGCGGAGGAGAGGGGTCAAGGTGTCCGGCAAGGGGGAGTCAGTGGGGAACAGCACGGTGAGCGGCAAATCTTCCGCTGCTTTGCAGGGCGCTGGGGGAAGTCCCGTGCAGCCACCGGCACTGGGCCAGCTGAGGACATCGTGTTATTCCAGGGACGGTCGTGTAATTAAAAAAAGTTCCCTAAAAAAAAAAATCGCGCTATTGTGAAAACGTGTTAAGCGGGCACGTGTTAAATGAGGAACTACTGTACAAATATCTGTATGAGTTAATGTACCCGTTGGAAGACCTCTACCTACCACCAGAGGAAGCTCTGATTGAGAACTGCTGCTGTAAGACATTAGCTTAAACAAATTAATGTAAGTATAGTAAGTCTGTGACCTTTGGCAGAGTTAATGGCCTGATGATTCCCCTTAGATTTTTGGGGAAATAGGAATAGCTTGCTCCATGGCAGCAACTGAAACCGAACAGTGAATGGCAACCTAAGGTACATGGAATTGATAATCACCAATCTGCTTGAGCAAGAAGGGATGGGTATGGTAGTGAGCACAATGGCGTTAATACGTATTAATGTGCTAACCTCTGGCAGGAGGACAGCCCAGTATTATGAGGGGGAGAACATAAGTCTTAGTCATGGAAGTTTGAGCATTAGCATGAATATTTGTGATACTCAGGCCCTGTTATAGGACAAACTAGTATCTGGAATCAGTGGTTTTGTGCGTCATTTGATCCTTCAGTTCTATCCTTATTGTAGCCTATAAGGCTAGCCTGCTTGCGTGTCTATATCTCTTTTCTTATGGGTTTCTTATTTTCTTATGGGTTTGATTATTTGTTGTATTCTATTAGGTTTATCTACTATATATTTGAGAGAGTGAGTCTGTCTGTCTATTCAAGAACTTGTCCTAAGCAGTAAGAGCTAGGACCACCAAATTTGGTAGGCAGCGTCCTCTTCTCATGTCTTACAGCAAAGTAAGGGTTTGCTCATGCCAGCACAATGGGATGTGCCTGGAATGGGATTGAGGCTTCTCATCAAACCATGCAGAAAAGAGACAGAATCACAAGGCAGGTAGAAGGGACTGGCTAGGGGTGCCTCTTTTAGGGGGGGAGGGGGAAGGGGCTGAAGTTCCCATTCGTACGGGAACATTGCTGGGTGTTTCCCTTTGTCAGGGAGCGAGGGGAAAGTGCCCAGTTTGCTGCCTTCCTCCCTCTGGCTGTGGAGCACAAGGAGCAGACAAACCTGGACCTGTCCCAGCCTAGGGAGATGTGCCTGCTGGAGCTGCAGCAGCCATGGAGAGGCACGTCTCACCTGGCTTAATTGAGTTAAGGACCCGAGGAACACCTAGTAAATCCTCTAGTAGATTTATAATAGAGTGTTTTGGTTGTAATGTGAGGGAACCACAGGCCACATCCTGACTGTCGAGCTAAGGCAAAGTTAGCATGCGTATGCTTGGGACCTTTCACCTAGATAAGTGGTCATGAGCTAAACCATAAGTTCCACATATGGTTGTGACCTTGATCGTAGACACATCACAAAGAACTTGATCTGACCTCATGTCTACTCTATAGGCTGGTGTGTTTGTATGTAAGTGTGCCCTAACGTTTTGTGGGTTAGGAAAGTAAGTTTGGACATAGGAGGGCTTAAGTGTTCAGGCTTTATAGAAGAGGTGACCCATCATGCCAAAGAAGGCTCTTTATTCTTGGTTTATTATCCTTTTGTTTATTAATCTGTTAGTTCCTAATTGCAAGTTTTAAGTCAGTTAAGTAAAACTCTAGTTAGCCTCTTTCGTTCTTTAGCCTCTCCTGAGCGCTGCGCCTTCCCCTCAAGAATTGAGGAAGCTGGACCTAAACTATCTTGGCGTGCTAGCGGCGAGGCTGGTCCTTTGCCTCTTACCACCTGGTTATCCAGGAAGGATGTGAGGATATTAATCAAAAACTTGTTAGTGCATAATATCGCATGCACCTCTAGAACAATATTCTTGCCTTTGTAACTCTGATTATTTTACCATTTGATTACTAGTTCACTTATCTCAGTGAAAGTGTTTAAGGGTACGTTTGTCTGTGTGAGCATCTGCGTCTCCTTTGTAGCCTGCAAGCCTCTATACTCTCTTAAACCTTTCGCTGTTTTGTCCTATTCTAGCAATAATGCAAGGACCTCCAGGAATCTTATCCTGTTTAGAAGTTGGCTTTAGCAGTAGTATGGATTGGTTCTAAGTCAGAGTTAATATGTGTGATTTTTTAAAAGGAATTATAGTTAGATAATAGTGTGTGGAAATTTCCAGCTAGGCCAGAGGTCAAACCACAAAAGACCAGTGTGTTGACACAGAATGAATCATTCTCTCATGAAGTCCCAAAATACCATGACCTGCCAGACTGAACATCCTGCTTTACCAAGCAGGGGCAGTGAGCGACTTGTGGTATTTCTTGGTAATTAAGCCACAAGTTCCCTTTTTACCCATTTTAGAAACTTGTCCACAAAGGCGTGAAGTGATTTTTCATGTCCTGGTTTAATGCTCCAATCAAATGTGTGCCCTCTCCAAAGCCTTAGGGTGTGGAAATCTGTTTTGGCCTTGGCCATAGGTGATGCAAGAATGCCTATGAGATCCCTATGTACAGGTAACCTCATGCTTCATCCTGTCGTCACCTCAGAAGGGTGTTATGTCAGTAGACGCAGCGGGAGTTGCTCTGAGGGCCATGAGATCGTAGGCATAAGGGAATCCCATTTGCGCCCATTGACATCAACCAGTTTCCTCAGCATCACCTTTAAGGGTCGATTGGTTCGCTCCCCCATCCCAGATGACTGTGGTCGGGATGGGAAGTGTAGTCTCTGCAGGACTCCCATCAATTTAAGACAGTTGGAAAAACTGCTCTGCTCTGCGATCCCTGGTCTGACTCCATTTTCGCAGGCATCCCCTGGCGAGAGAAGACATTCTACCACCACCTTGGCTGTTGGTTTTCAGAGGAAAAGCCTCTAGCCATTTGGAAAAGGGAACCACAAGATACTGGTTCCCGTTTGGGGTGCACGGTAGAGGGCCTATGAAATCAATCTGCCAAACCTCCCCTTTCCCTCCTCCGCTGGATCCTCGTACACTTGGGATTGTAATGGTGCGCTCTGTTTGACTGCATTCGGGGTAACCTGAGCACAGGTTAAGCAGGTGTGTCGGTACTACAGCTGCATATCTAATCCCAGAAGTGGCCACCCATCCACATTCTGGAGACATTGGATGGTTTTCCCTACTCCCTGGTGTCTTCCTGTGGGAGTATCATGAACCATGTGGATCATTTCCCTTCTCAAAGGAGTAGGGACCACCTGTATATGATAGCAGTTTTCAGGTATCTAAAAGGGTGTCACAAGGAAGAGAGAAAAATTGTTCTCCTTGGCCTCTGATGATAGGTCAAGAAGCAATGGAATTAAATTGTAGCAAGGGAGGTTGAGGTTGGACATTACGAAAAACTTCCTACCTGTCAGAGTGATGAAACACTGGAATCAATTGCCTAGGGAGGTTGTGGAATCTCCATCTCTGGAGATACTCAGGAGCAGGTTAGAGACACACCTGTCAGGGATGGTAGACAGTACTGGGTCCTGCCGTGAGGGCAGGGGACTGGACTCGATGATCTCTTGAGGTCCCTTCCAGTTCTAGTGTTCTATGATACAGGGAAAGGAACCCCCTTATACAAGAGGACGTTGTCCACTCCCTGTAATTGCTGTCTGTATCTCCCGTAGCGAGGATTTGATTTGGGCGGCCATTCCCCATCTGTCTTTGAAAGTTCTTGAATTATTTCCATGGTTTTTTTATCTAGGGCCTGCAACTCTTTGAGATCAGGCACATCAGTCTTGACGGCTGCAACAGGACATTTGGGACCAAGAGTAGCAATGAGGGTTTTTAAGGTTTTCTCTTCCCAGGGCTCTCCTGAACAGGCCCCTTCACAAGCTAATCTATCAGCTTTCTCGTTTTCAAGGGCATACGGGTTGGATTTGGAATGAGCTTCAACCTTTTTAACTGAGATTAAACATCCTGAAGGCATGACTTTGGGAGCCAGGTGGCGGATGTACTTTAACAGCAAAGCGTATTTAATCACATCGGTGGATGTGAACTCGTTTTTCTCCCAACAGGGGAAGTACTCGGAGAGAGAACTGCACACCTAGGCTGAATCTGAGAACAGACTAAGGTCCCGATATGGAGCTTTGGTGGGGGCTTGCACAGAGTGTTCCAACACGCAAGCTACTGCTGCCCATTTAAGGCCTTGTTCTAAGCCAAAGCCTTAAGATATAGTCCATGTTGGGAATGTGTGAGAACTCCAGTGTGGCTAACTCCAGTGTAGCTACTGGGGTGTGCATGAGTTTGCCCTCTTCGAGGCTCTTCTTTTCCCATAGAGGGAATGGCATGGATCCCATATCCTGCATGTGGAGTACCCTAGCATAGAAGCTAGACCCAGCAACAGAGTAGATAACTAGTTTACTGGCTGTAATTCTCTAGCTGATATTTGAATAGCTTGAGCAAACTCTCCCTGTTATAACATTTAATAATATTTATTTAGAATCATAGAGCTGGAAGAGACCTCAGGAGGTCATCATGTCCAGCCCCCTGCCCAAAGCAGGACCAATCCCACTACATCATCATTTAAGTCACAATAGTGCGAAGAGAAGGCTCTGAAGATCGAATGCCTTTGGACATTGGGTTACTTGCTCCGGGGTGAAAGTTGAGAGACACTTCCCTTGTTGCTACACTGAGAAGGACTGCACTGAAGAGACACTAGGTGCAATGCTTCTTGCCCTTTAAAAGTTAGCCTGCAGGATAGGGATGCGAACGATGAGTCGACTATCTGATAACCATCTGATAAGCATTTGCTTAACAGGCTAGTCGACTAGTCACCCCCCTTGCTGTCCCTGTCAGAAAGAGGCAGTAAGGGAAGGGGGAAGAGGAGGGAGTTCTTCAGGGTATTTCAAAGCAGCAGGGCCGCATGGAGCCCGGGGTCAGCTGGGGGCTCCACCGATGACTCAGGCTCCATGCAGCGCTGCCACTTTGAAACACCGCAGGAAACACGGGGCCGGCGGGGGACTGACGAGTTCCCCACTGGCCCCGTGTTCCTGACAGCTTTCGTCTTTGAAGTGTAGCAACAGCCCCTTGCTACACTTCAAAGGCGGAAGCACCCTTATGGACTAATCGAATAGTCGATGCAAACGGCATTGACTATTCGATGACCCAAATAACTGAAATTTTACATCCCTACTGCAAGGTGCCCTAGATAGCAAAGTGACCGGCATTTCGAAAGCAGGTCAGTCAGAGGATAAGCTGTTCTAGGCCAGATGAAAATCCCACCCTGGCCTGGCCCAATCAGGGGAGGTGTACATCTTTGTCCAGAGGAGACTGCGAAGGGAGTAAGTTAGCTGAGACAGGAACAGGGGAGAGACCCTCCTTTACTTTGCTTACGTTGCTTTCTCTTTGCAGGTAAGTGGGATCCAGTCCTGTGACTGATGAATTTTCTGGAAGAGTGAAGCACGTTCCGGGTTGATTAGAGGCTCAGTAAACGCTGGTACTTGTGCTGCCTGGTTTTTAGTGGCCAAAGCAGAAGCAGTGAGGTCACTTACGTACCGAGCCCCAAAGCACCATGGAGGACAGCTCTCCGCATTCCTTTGGGCTTGATGTGCTTCATAATCTTAAAGTGACTCTTGTTAATGACACAGCCCCCAGGGCTAAGCGGCACTTAGGCTTCCTGGAGGAGGATCAGCCCCTGCAGTCCCCTGCTAAGAAACTGTGCCACCTGAGTCATTACTGTAGCACTCCGTGCCCATCAAAAAAGCTACCACGGTGCTCCTCAGATTCTCCCTGCTTTCTAGACTCCTCTGCCTGTCTGGATGATACCCAGTTGGAGAACATTGTCATCCGAGTGAGTCTTCCAGAAGACAGCGCTGTGGCCCTTTCTGTGGATAGAACCAGATGTTTTGATGATAGTGAGCCAGATGACACTCTGCTGGAGCCCTCGGATGACGAACAAGGGAACTCTCCCTTCAATTACACGGAGGAAGAGTGTAAGGAATTGTTAGCAGATGATAGCTTAGAGGACCAGCACTCTACTGGAGAGAGTGCCTTGGTGACTCAAGATGTATGGAGCCCAAGTGAGAAGGAAATGAGCAGCAACTATACACAGGAATCAGTCCACTCTGAAGACACCAAGGCGTCATTCAGAACTATAGATGAGTTTGTAAGTAACGAGTTTCTGTCTCAAACTGGCTCTTTTGTTAATCCTGAATATCATCCAATTCTTGAGACTCAAACGGCCCCTTCTGTGGGGGAAGGAGGCCTGGCCGGGGACTGCTTGAAAGCCGGTGAAGCCATTGGCACCCGGTTGGACTGTGACCTTCAGGGGCTTCTCAATCTTTCCCCGACTGATGCAGACTCAGTAGATCAGCTGGAAGGAGATGATGGCTTGGAGGAAACCGGCGGAAAAGCTTCACGAGTAATAAGACACGACCCGCTCCAAAGGGCAAGCAAACTTAGTGCAGGCTATGATGAAATCAGCTCAAATAGCTTGGATGTTGAAGAGGACCCTGAGTGCCTGGCTTCTAAGGAGCCGCACAATGCAGGCATGGAGAGCGTGGAAAAGCTGCTATCAGAAATCAAAGAGCCATCTCCTTTTGATGCGCACTTTAAAATTGCCTCGTATTCTCCTGCCCCTGCCTGTGGCCACAGTAAGGATGAAATGGAGAATCCAGTACCTCTGTTGCAACTGCCTCTGAAAACCTCTGATGTCTTAAATTGGGACCCTTCCAGAGGAGCTGGCAATGGATCATCAGGGACCTTTGGCTCCCCAAAAGATTTGAACCAGGAGTCCACCTCTGTTGAAGAATCATCAGACACTGTTAAAGTAAACACACACGTCTCTGTCTCTTTCCGGTTATAAATCAGCTTGGCCTTGGTGGTTTTTACAAGAAAATGTTTAATTTTAAAAATGGTTAAAATTGAAATCCTTTTGGCTTTCAACAAAGCAATCAGCTGGCGAAGCAGAACAAATGGGCAGGAGGGTGGATGGGTGAGACGTGATTTTATTTAAACGTCGCTCGGTGGGCAGTAGCAGTATCCGGGTGTGTCCGTGGCTTTGCAGCCTTGCACAGTCAGTGAGTTTTTCTGCAGGCAAATAATGAACACAGGAGTGTCTTTTGTCCACCTCATCCTCTTTCTCCTCCTCTCTCCAGAAAAACGCGGTCGTCTTAGACCAGAACCGTGGAGAAGAGCCCGCCTGCGGGAAGAAGCTAGGCAAAGTCATTCCCGTGCCGCAGGTGGAAGAAAGGTAATATGTTAGGCATTCCTTGGCTCCGCAGTTCTCGCACTGGTCTGTGGAGCACTTGCTGGGGGCCTAGAGACCTGGCTGCTTGTGAGGTTAATAACGCTTCTCGCTTCCGCTTGCTGAATTGCACAGAAAGGCGGGGATTTATAGACTGCACTGGGAGGCAGTATTCCCATGTGAACGATTGCTGTAGTTGTCCCAAGGGTTACTTGTGAAAGGTGGGATCACCTCCCCTCCCACTCCTGAATCTGACAGCCTGTGTCGGAGATGTTCTTAGGCTAGGTCTATGCTACGCCAGAAATTCGACTTAAGAGACGCAAGTCCAGCTGCGAGAATTGCAGAGCTGGAGTCGTTATAGCATAAACCGAATTTCAGGGCCGAGCCCACTCTGGGAGGTTGACAGGAGAATCAACTTCCCTTAGTCCTTGCAATTCTAAGGAGTACCAAGTCAACAGGACGCCCTCAGCGTTTGATTTAGCTGGTCCTTACTAGACCTGTTAAATCGAACCCTGGAAGATCTGCCTCCGAGCATGGATCTTCCTGGAGTACTGCTTGAACCTCTCTAGTCTGGCACCCTGGGAACCTACCCGGTGCTGAACCAAAGAATTTGCCAGACCACAAGAGGTCAGTATTGTCTAGCAGCATGACCAGCACTTCCACTGCTTGCTGAGCTCAATTAGAGCCAAATAACAGCACAGAACACTGAGAGCCAGGCTACTTTTTCGAAAAAACCCTGTAGTCTAGCCACACCCTGCGTGGTCACTGGTCCCCTTTATCCCTTGGGCTTCCAGCAGATGGCAGCAACAGTCCACTGAGGAATGAGAGGGAACAGTGATAGCTGTCAGAGCAGGCCGTGCACAGCGCTGGTGTAGCCAGGCCTGTTCCCGGATGTTAGGGACAGGATGGGGGAGCAATGTCTTTTATTTAACAGAAGTTGGTCCGATAAAAGAGAGTCCCTCGCCCACCTCGTGTTTCAAGCTGGCAGTGTGAGGTAGGGAAAGATTCTACCATGATCTACTCTTACTCCTCAATGGACTGTTGCATCTGATACTCTAGATTTGCCACGCCCTTCCCTCCATCTTCTTCTGCGCCCAGTCCCGCTCCAACCCGGCTTTGTGGTGCTCTCTGTTATTGTCACGGCTAATGGGGACAAGTGTCCGCTCCTCCCACAGGCTGAGCACGGACTTGTCGGCTGTCCTGCTCCTAGGAGTGGCTTGCCACGTCTCTCCTCACGGTTAATGTGTGCCGAAAAAAAAGGCACTTTTGTCTGAATCAGCCACACAGAAGAGCCTGCTGCTGTTTGTTACACGGAGCTTTACTTCCCAGGCACGTCCGACAAATTAACTTTCTTTTTCTTTCTCTTTAGACCAAAACGCCGGTTATGCATTTCCGAAGTAGAACTCGAACAAAAGAAGCATATTTATATCCAATGTGTGCGTGCCCATATACAGAATTCCATGGATCCTGCACCAGGTAACCGGCAGTGAGGACTGGGACAGGGTGTTGGGCAGAGGGGACGGCACAGAGCAAACCCCAAGGGCCACGTTTAGTTTGTTGGCGTTCAGCAAAGCTGGTTCAGATCTTGTGGTTTTTAGGCAGCAATAAGAATAACGTCGCCTGCTCCGCTTGCAGCAACGAGGGGTCCAATATGTCACCGGCCTTACGGTGGGACTAAGCAGTTTCTCTGACTGCAGTAGCTGAGATGGACCGAGAGTTTGAGGCACGTGCTCGGGTGGCATGGACAACGCAGGCACGCTGAAACACTGGCACTTTGGGCAGCGAGGGCTTTGCACTTGCACTTCGGTCGTAACGTGCAAAATGGGAGGAGTGCTCATGGGCCCGTGTCTGTGGGGGCGTTGTAGCTGTGATCATTCCTCCAGGAATCTAGACCAAAATGCCCACCGGATCTGGGCTCTCCCCCTGCCTCTTGCTGGGAAGGGGAACCGAGCAGGGGACTGAAAGAAATACCTCGGTATGCCACCCCTTTGGTTAGCCTACAATACAAAAAAGCCTACCTATCACTTGAACGGTTAGGTCTTGATTTGATTTAATATCTTTAATTTATTAAAGGTCAGCTGTCTTTATTAAATATGTCATACTTGTCCATTGGCAGCAATTTAACGTCATTGTTCACAATCTGCTGCGTAACCTCCCCATCCCTCTCACCTGCCCCGCTTCGCTGTGGTAGCATAGCTCTCGTCCGTCACTCGTATGTTGCCTGTTTCGGCCGGAAGCTAGTTTGAGATGGGGACTGTCTTTTTACCTGTCCAGCCCACCGCTACACATACAGCTTTTCTGTGCTGTTGGTGGCGTTTATAGGCTAAATCACTTAGTGTCGCTAAGCGGGTTTTGCCCACGAAAGTTTCATGATGCAAGATTTATTTGTGTTCGTCTCTAAGGCGCCATAGGACTACTCGTTTTTAGTGTAGCCAATTCCTTTAACTGCCAACCATTCAATCTCGATGGACACTGTCTAGTTGGGACGGAGTCCATTTTCTGAGCTAACTTTTCCTTGTCTGGCAAAGTGAGTGGACCTATGGCTTTGAGTGTCTGTGGGTATGTCTACACTACCCCGCTAGTTCGAACTAGGAGGGTAATGTAGGCATACCACACTTGCAAATGAAGTCCGGGATTTGAATTTCCCGGGCTTCATTTGCATAAACTGGGTGCCGCCATTTTTAAATCCCTGCTCGTTCGAACCCCGTGCCGTGCGGCTACACGCGGCACGAACTAGGTAGTTCGGACTAGGCTTCCTAGTCCGAACTACCGTTACTCCTCATTCCACGGGGTTCGAACGAGCAGGGATTTAAAAATGGCGGCGCCCAGTTTATGCAAATGAAGCCCGGGAAATTCAAATCCCGGGCTTCATTTGCAAGTGCGGACTGCCTACATTACCCTCCTAGTTCGAACTAGGAGGGTAGTGTAGACATACCCTGTGTGTCCTTCTGCAACTAGGGAATGGAATATTTCCAAAGAAAGACATTTGCTTGCGGCTTTCCACGTGCATCTAAATGCTGCAGAGGCTGCATCCTAGCGGATGTAACATTGAGATGCGCTTTGAACATCTGTTTCCAAGTCACTGGCTGAAACTGTTCATAAACTGATCACTAAAGAGATCATCAGGCGGCTCACTAGTTGAGCATTCAGTCTTCATTCAGCCATCAGTGGAATGAAATCCTCTTTGATGAGAGCCTCACCGTGGGTTCCGTCTGGCCCTGAATCCACTGCCGCTAGTGCCAAGACTCTCTGTTCTTACTTCATCTCCAGTGATGTGGCTTGCAGCACCGATTGTTCACCCAGTATTGGTACTTCCTCTCGGTCTGTAAGGGAGAGGTCCCACAGAACAGCTGCGACCTCCCTTGTTTTAAAGGGGATGTGAAGAACAAATGCAACGGTGAGTTTTCCCCTTCCCTCTATCGATCCTTCTCTTGCCGTTTGCAAGGTGGTTCAGTAAATGGGCCGTCACAGGATACTGACGTCCTAATTGTGCCTGTTGAACAGCAGGTGGAGCAAGCACTGTTCAGACAACTTCCAGGGCCTCAATCGTAGGGCTCTTCAGTACCTGGCATGCAGGTCGCTAATAGGGTCTTTCCTTAAGAGCGTCTCTGCTAGTAAAACTGTCCCAGGTGTGTGTCCAGGGGCAGATCGACACAGCATGTTACAGGGCTTCTTCCCCATGAAGGTGACATGTTTATCACCGGTCTGGAAATGCATCGTTTGCATAGTAAGGCTTCCCAGCTGGGTTATGCCGTTGGCAACCGGGCTGAGATGTGACGAAGCTGGATCCTCTGGACCAGAGGGACAGAGAAGGCAACTTGTGAAGTGCCACAGAGGACAGTTAGGACCAGATTTGTGTTAACACCTTTCATTGAAGGTCTTTATTAAATAGCAGGTCCCACGGTTCTGGGAAGCATTGCAGGCAAGGAGGGTTCAGTAATACAAGGGGCCTAAGGGCAGCTGTTGGCTATGACTTAGGGGAAGATCTAAGGTGTGGGCTGAGCTTTCCTGAGGGAGGAATCCTAATCAAACCAAGCTTGGGACCGAGGCTTGAACAGGGGTATGGGCTGTTTGTGCAGCAGGTTGGGAAAGGTGCCTGTTCACAGTGAGACTTAGTTGGGGCTTGGGGAGGGGAGCTTCTGGAAGTCAGCTGTTTCGTGGTAGCATCATCTCTCCCTCCCCCCTCCAAGCCGCCAATGTCCATGGATAGCTTTTCTCCTTTTTACTGGTTTGGGAGGATGGGAATGTGTCTCTAGGCAAAGGGAAATAATCCAGTGCTTAGGGAACATACCTGGGAGTTCAGATCCACATCCTGTTGACTCATGCAGACTGGCCGTGGCAAGTCACTTCGACTTTGCCTTCCTTCCCCTTTCTCCGTCCGTAGACAGTGATGACTATTCTTCCTGCTTTCTCTGAAGCGCTCGGAGGTCATTCGATTAAATAAGGCTGGGAGCACAAAGCGTTCTCTAACTGGCCACGTTTTCAAAGAGTCCAAATACTCCAAGGAGACCAGATGCTGCTTACGAGTGGCAAGGGATTTTTTTCTACAGCTGGGCATTGGCTTTCCACTGTGATCCAGGACCCACTCATAGTGTGAAGAGGTGGCAGGTTATGAAGTGTTGGCTCTTCTTTTTAGCTACGGATCTTAAAGCGATTGCTTAATGGCCCTCTTCTAGGGAAAGAACTGCTGTGCTTGCCAATGGAAAGGGACGTTTTCTTATGTTTTTGTGAATGGGCGGGAGAAATGGCCAAAGACCATCTTGAAACCTAGCCCATGCTATGACACTTTTGAGACGTTGCACTGTAGGGAAAAACCCCGCCCTGTCCCTGAGGGAGTGAGGGGTGGGCAGAGGAGCCGTATGGAAAAGATCAGTCACCAATTTCTGTCTTTTATAAATAAAACTGATTCTGAAGTTTTCTCCTGGCTTTACATCACGCTGGGGCAAAGCAGGAGGAAAACCAGCTGAACAGACAATTACATTCCCCTAATCTGTGGTTGCTGTACACAAAGCTCCACCGCGCTGCACCTGTCCTCTGTTACGGCTCCAGCATACTCAGGCTTTTGGTGAGTAAGGAGATCTGGCCGGAGCACCTCTGTGATCTCACCCAGCATCTGAGAACAGCAATCAGCTGTCAGTTGCCTCAGCCCTGCTTGGCACATGGTTTTGGGGGAGGAGATAACAGGGAAAGAAGAAGACACTCAGTGAGGGGCAGGGTTTTCTGTAAGCGTGGTGCTTGTGCGGCCACTCAGGAGAAATTCAGATGCTGCCCAGCTGACTAGCAGAGTGCTCACAACTAGGTTTTGTATTTCTACTGGTGGTGCACATTCGCACATGCTTCAGTGCAGGCAACAACATTTATTCTGCACATGGATGGGAAAGATTGGCAGGAACGTTGTCAGGGGTAGAAAGAGTAAGAACTTGTGGTAGATCAACTGGGAGAAATCACAAATCTTCCAGTGACTTCTCATCTACTCTAAATAGATTGAAATGCTGGGTTGCTGTCTGAATTGAGCGGCTCGGCAGCTTATGCCTGATGGGTCTCTGCATTTTGTCAGCCCTCTTGGCGCTTTGGCTTGAGCGTGGACGTCCAAAGAGTCGTCTTTGGGAAGTGTGCTGTTGAAAAAGAATGGCCCTTGTCCGACTCAGGACAGGTCTTTGCAAACAGAAGCGAATGTCCCAGTGGATGAAGGAGAGGTGGGGCTGGTCTGTACAGAGGCCCTCCGTAGACAGTTCCTTGCTGGGGAATGGAGGAGGGTACCCGGTCGAGCCACTTGCAGTGTTAGCAACATGGCTGCAGTAGCTAGATGGAAAACTACCAGTGTTCACATTGGCTGAGGAAGGCCACTGTTGTCTCTTGCTAGCAACGTCATAACGGACTTCCACAGTAGCGTGTGTCGCAAGGAGTGTGCAGGAGTCTCACTTGCACGTCCACGCGCTGACACATGCAGTGGGCAAAATACAAGCGTTGCAGATACGCTTTGAACGGCTGACTTCCCCCTTTTGTGATCTGGCCACGCACGCTCACGGACCTTGCCAGACTGTCCGTTGCATTCTCTTGCCGAGGATTCCTGGTGCAAGGCCATTAGAGAATGCCTGATCTACTGAAAGGGCTTGTTCTGTGCGGTAGGCTATGCGGCTGTATGATCAATAATGTTACATCCTTGTCAGAGCTAAGTGATGGTGGATAAAGGTGTCTCTTGCTACACTCTGCTCATAGATGTGCAAATGGATCCGTACAGGGAGGAGCGGAGTTTGCTACTTGGAAAGCTTCCTAGCAAGTAATATTCTACTTATGTCAGGAGCAGGTGTCTGCAACATTTCCGTGGAAGCTCGAGTGCCCTTGAAAATGGACATGTCTTTCTGGAAGACTCTGTCTGCCCCATGGTGAAAGACCAGGACCCACATTAGGAGCTGGGACCAGAGTTCCCACTCTGCTACTGTCTTTTATCTAGCCTCATGTGGCATGCCTGATCTCCCATTAACTCCTTCCTTTGCTGAATTGCAGATGCTTTACATGAGTTGTACGCTCTGATGAATAAGGTTGCCAGCAGAGAGTACCAAACCCAGGATCACAGATGGCAGCATCCATCCGACCTCACCATGAGGTATGGTATCAATGTTTGTGAGGGTGGGGGAGCAGAGGAAAAGCCCCTCTTAAAATGGGGAAAGGAAACCGACTTCACAAAGACCCTTGTCCAGGAGCTCATAGCCACGGCCGGTGTTTTGTTTTGTCTTTGTTTTGAAACTCATTTAAGAATGTGAAGTAACTAAGGCCTGAACGTGGGCTCTTGTTTGAAATGGTTATAGCTTGAGAGAGAGTCTCCTGGATTCTAACTATCTATCCAGAGAAATAAAACGCCGCAGTGCTCACCATGCCTGACGGATGCTGTGGGAAACAAAGCTTCAAGCCAAATCAACATGACAGCACAAGTGTCCGGTAAAATGCTTCTATGATCTCTTGCCAGTGAAAGTTACTACGAAGGTTTTCCTCCCTAGAGGAGGCTCCCCTCTTCCATCTCATCAGAGAGGAAACCAGCACGGGAGCGAGTTGTGTTGGTGACCCCTGATACGGACGCCAGTCTTTCCGGACTGACGCTGTCCAGTCACGTTGCTGCGTTAGGCCTGCTTAATCATGATACCTTGTGCTGACCTGCTGACGTAGAACTGAGAAGCTGCTGGCGTGAATAGCCCGAGCCAGCCAGATGCTCTTTCTTCTAAATAACTGTATTGACCGTTCATTTTGTTTTTGTAAGCATGACCCCACCCAGCGGCTTCCTCTTCACGAATATTATTTCCTAGCCGTGTTGAGATCTCGGCCCAAGCCAAAGTGAAAGACTGAAGAGGAGCCCGCTCTGTTCCTAGCAGACGGGGGGATGCAGCATCTGACAGCAGTATGGAAAAGCTTTGTTTCCCTGCATCTGAAAGTGTTACAAACAAGTTCACTAAATGGAATTGGATTGTGGGATTTTTGTTTAGTTGTTTTTTTTTTTATTTGAAATCATTAAGAATACGAGTGGCCAGACTGG
Organism: Pelodiscus sinensis; assembly: GCF_052426305.1. Lineage (NCBI taxonomy): Eukaryota > Metazoa > Chordata > Testudines > Trionychidae > Pelodiscus > Pelodiscus sinensis. The sequence goes on along the minus strand of NC_143077.1, from coordinate 4,164,513 downwards.
GTCAGACCAAAGGTCCATCTTGCCCAGTGCCCTGTCTGCTGACAGCGGCCAATGCCAGACGCCCCAGTGGGAGTATTGTAGGAAGTGTTTTTGAGGGGGTTTGGTTTTTGAACAAAGCCAGCAGCTTTTGCAGAATGTGCTAGCTCCCGGCAATGGCAATATTTGCATGCCAGCAGCTCCTTCTTTGGGAATTAAATGAGAAGTAAACTCTCATGCACTGAGCAACTTTCAGACTTTCCTGGCAGGCCAAGGAGAAACAGATCTCTGCAAGGAGGGTGAGAGAACAGAGAAAGCACTAAAGATAATGCACCTGGAAGGACTCTTCTTGTGCTCTCAGGCTGTTACTTAACAGGCAGCATGGCTAGATCGTTTTCGTTCAGAAATGTTGGCATAGAAAAGTGTCTGCAGACTTCCAGTGCAGTGGAACTAGGGAGGGCATTTTGCAAATTAGCCACTGATCCTGCTACGCTTGTATGCATGCTCCTGCACTCCATGTTTGCCTTAATTCTCCTGTTACCGTTCTTCCTCTTCTGTTCTTGCAGAAAATACCCAAGGTTCTCCAAGAAACCCAGCCAAAAGTTCAGCCTTACGCAATGGGTGAGCAAGAACTTGGCCCACTACCGTCGCTTCCAGGACATTCCTGACCACTTCCGGCGTAGCTCTGTCACCGCGCCCCCCAGTGTCTGAGCTACATGGTACTGAGGGACTGTGCTGGGTTTTTTTTCTCCGTTTAGTTTTTAGTGATCCTGTAGCATTAGCAGTTTGTCTCGTGGTTGTTTGCTCTGTGGATTGTTCTGTTTTAATAAGGCCAGTTCAGGGATTTTATGTGTGTTGTGTTTTTGAGACCTTCAGAACCTCCTTTTAAATACAGGTTAAATATGGTGAACTGTTCTGTACAGGTAACATTGTAGCATTTCTTCTCGGTGTTTTCCATTGAAACAAAAGTAAACTTTCCAGGGAGCAGCTGACAAGCAAAGGTTCCCCACTGTTCAAAAGGAAGACTTTTTGTTGGCTGTGACTTAATGGATATAACACTTCAGCTACCGGAGCTCAACGATGCAATTTAGAATCAAAATCTTTTCTTCAAAGCCTGGGCCCAGAATAAAGCTTTGTGGTTTTTTTAGATCGACTACTAGCTTCCCTTTGGACACCGCTGGCGATGGAATCACCTGCTTGGTCCATGTCCCTTTGTGAAGGTTAATACTGTCAGTATTCTCGGGTGACACATCAAGTTGGCATAAATTAAGAGGCAATTGGAGAACAGCCTGTTTTCCCTCTTCCTCAGATTTACTCGCCTCCCTTATTTGTCATCTTCATTTGTCCCTTTTATTTGCAAACTGTTCCATGTAGATTTGCACTTGGGAGTGTTTATAAATATTTTGCACTTTCTAAAAGTCTCTTGGTTTTGATATTACCCAGGGTGCTGGGGATGTGTGTGAGCGGACCCTTTCCTGCCCTCTGCCCTTTCTGGTTTCCTACCCGTGTTCTCGGAATAATAACAACTGTGACTAAAGGAGCCAGCTGTCTCTCGCCAGAGAGCTGGTTGGCCGCTCTGAAGTGAAAACAGCAGAGAGATCTGAACGAACAGCAAGGGGAGAACTTGAGCCATATGTTTAAGAAGCGCCTAGATGCAAAAGCTTCCTTAGCCACTTACCTGTGTTCCGAGGAGTCTGTTTCCTTGTTGGTCTCCGGCAGCTTAACAAAGTAACACAACCAGCAAACCGACAACTGGAACCCGCCCGCAGGCCCTGCGTCGTCACTCCGTCCTCTTTCCTACCTGGGCATAGTAGCTGTCTCTTATGTTGGGGGGGGGCAACCTGTCGCCATATTGGCTCTTCTGCCCCTCAAGGCCTTTCTTGCACCCCATCAACAGCTTAGGGGATGTGTGCTAGTCTCATGTCCCATTATGATAAACACATTCTTCAGGGAGACGTTTTATTTATTTTAAAGAGCAAGTTAGCCTGAGTTATTGCAGTGAAGGAAGATGAAGCATTCATGAGCACTAGGCATTTGACCGATTAACCGGCAAGCATCACTCTTACCGGGTGATGCTTAGTGGTAACGGTTAGCCAGCAGGGACTGAAGCAGTCTCCCCGCCTGCCTCCATTTAACCGGTTAACCACAATGTTTGACTGGTTGACTAATTCAACGGGATTTTACATCCCTAATGAGCACCTATCTAGCAACTGCTCAGAACATGAACTCGCATCAGTCCTTGTATAGGGCAAAGTGGATCGTATGATTAAGAGTGAGCTTTGTGGCTCTTGTCTCTTCAGCTGTCTCAGTGTAAATAGCAGCTTTGCCAGCTACTTTGCCTTGTGTAGTTCTAACCTAGTCCCTAAGGCAGAACAACATCACATTGCAGAATCCACAAGTGAAAAATGAAGGTCCTTTATTGAACGGAATACATGTATTATTTCCATAGTCACTTCTGGAAAGTTAACGGGACGTGTGTCTCATACAAATGACGTCAAGGACTTGAAAAAGCTCAACCAGCCAGTGCAAGCTGCTCTCTGTGCCTCAGGGGAGGGACTTCATATTGCCGCCTTTGGGGTTTTAGTACAACATGCTGGGTGAAAGGAGAGGCCCTTGCTGAGCTTAGCACTGCTTGTCTTCGCTGTGCTTCCACAGACCTGTCCACGAGTAGCTGTGGACTGAGTAATGGGAGTTGTTCCATAATGCATCGGTTGGCGCGGTGGTAAGTACGCCTGTGGGAATCCCGTTGTGACGAGGCACATCCCAGATCTCTGCAGCTGTGGCAGCTTCACCGGAGCTCCTCCAGGAGGCAGAGGGGAATGAGCTCTCTTGCAACTAAAATCAACTTCCCTGAGAAGGAGCAACTCCGTGACTGCATGGTTCATCTCTCCGTGGACGCCATAGCCTCAAACGCCTACAGGGTTGCCTTTAAACTAGGGATGTTAAAAATACTAACTGTAGCCGATCCCAGTTTACTCGGCTACCCACTTAAACACCAATATTTTGAACCCACCGCCAGCCCTGCGGGCTGTTGGCACCTGCCGTCCACCCGCCTCACGGGCTCCTGGCTCAGCTGGCTGCTAGCAGCCATGGGAGTTGAACCGATAAGCATCAGCTGATCAGTTAACTGGTTACATTCTTACATTAAACCTCCAGCTGTGTTTGCTCTTCTTGTTCTTGCTAGTTACTCACCCCTCTAAACCAACTTTTTATTGGTGGGTGGGTGGGAGATTATCCTGTTATAAAAACTCCTAACGGAAGGGCAAATGTACACCATGGAGACAGCTGGGTCTAAACATTAGTAATATAACTCCGATTGACATAGATAAATTCTACTTACTGCGGGGTCCACACCACACTGGGCCAACTGGAAAAAAAGCTCTTCTCGTTCTGGTGGAGTGGCAGAGTCGACAGGAGAGTGATCATGTCTACACTAGATGCAATAAATTGACCCTGCTGGATCAATCCAGCCCCTAGTGGAGACCTGCCCAAAGCGACCGCCTCAAATATACAAGGGTCCGCTTCTGTTCCACATCCCTTAACCAATTTTTGTCCAGCCATAAGTGTTTGCGTCAGGCAGGTTTAACTGAAAACTAGAATGAATTCAAACATTTTAAATGAGAAAAGGATCCGTGTAGTCGCCGGTATTTTTGTGTGTGACAGTTAGGGATGTAAAATCCCATTTAATTGGTTAACCGGTTAAACATGTTTAACCAGTTAACTGATTAAAGCCCAGGGGGACTAGAGCAAAACTGTTCCAGCCTGGATTTGTCCGCGGAGAGCCCAAGCCCACCCGTTAAGGGTGATGGTTACTGGTTAACCTTTCATATCCCTAGTTAGTCGTTCTTTTTTCCTGTGTTAAAGTATCACTAAGCACGTGCTGTAAATCTGTTTCACTAAAATGCTCTATGTAAAGCATTGGCAAAGCAGTCCATCAGCAGTGGGTGACAAATAATTCTTGAGTACAGTACATGAAGTAATAGCAACATAGAGTCAACTTCACGCCCTGATTTTCTCTGGCAGCTGACAGGGAAAATGACAAGAGCAAAGCATTGAATAAATCAGAAACATTTGGCAAATTTCACACGGTCTCTCCTTTTATCAGATATTCTCATGGCAGCTTTGGCTAATTTGACTTTTAAAAAATAGCACTGTGCCTGGGTTTTCTTTTTCAGTGTGAACGTGTACTCTATTTTGCCCTGATGTAGCACCTTTCGATTCTGGATCTGTAGAGGCTTAACAGTTTACTCACCTTAGTAAGCATCATTTTGTAACTGCAGTGTCTGTGGCACAGAGAGGTTAAATAATTTGCCCAGAGTCCTGCAGTGGAGCTAGAAATAGAATCTGGCTTTGCCTGACTCCTAGCCCCTGGTCTGACTACTGCAGAAAGTTGATCTACAGAAAGTCGATCTAAGCTACACCATTCCAGCTATGTGAATAACATAGCTGGAGTCATTGTACTTAGGTCTGTAACTGCGGTGAAGACACCACGATTAAGTCGACCGCTGATGCTCTCCTGTTGACTGCACTTACTCTGCTTCTGAGAGAATACAGGAGTTGATGGGAGAGCACTTGCGGTAGATTTAGCATATCTGTTGCTGCTGGTCGATCCAGTCTGTGGTGGAGACATGCCCTTACTCTTGAGTAGAAGGGTTGAGTGCAGCATGATCTGCAGTCAATTTGGTGGGTCTTAACTAGACCCACTAAATTGACCGGCGGGTGGATCAATCTGAGCATTGATCCGGGCTGTAGTTCAGACATCGTCTTGATATACTGCATTTGTTAATTAAAGAAAACATTTTTCCAGCCACTGTGGAGTCCTAGGAAGGCTGTTGTATAGGTGTGTCAATTTGCCATTAGTCTGTAAATGCTGAGGTGGGAGTGCACCCAATTTTTAAGGCTATGTCAACAGCTGAAACATGAATCTTTTAGAAAAATCTCAATCAGAAATGTCCCCAAACCAATAGAACATCTCTTGTGGTTTTACCACTCTAGATCTTACTTGTTGGGAGCCTTGCATAGAATGGGAAAATAATATCACTTGGCAGCTATTGATTGGGGTGGTGAGATTGTTAGCACCATTCTTAGAGTGGCTGTTGTTGTGTAAGCCGATGAGTCTCAGGGATTTATTTGGCTGTACGTCTCGACAGGGAGTTATTTGTGTGCGTCCCTAAAAGATAGATCCCTGCGCTGAAGATTTTGTCTCTAGAGCTTACCTGCTCCTATTGCTTGTCTAATAAGGAAGGGGCAGGGGCTCTCTTGGATTCATCGTTTCCTAGGCTGTTTGGAAAGCAAAGCGAGAGGAAGTAGTGTCCATCGCCGTATGAGTTACATTGCAGAGTTCATTCCCCTTGCAAAGGCCCCGCTGCTGATGAGCCTTTCCTCCAAAGCCTGAGAAGTATCACTGGATTGGCTGATGTTGGAGTCTGACCGAGATGAGAGCAACTAGGCTATTGAGGGTCACTAACAATCAGCCCCGTGTCACGTCAGAGCTGGGGCAGAGGGAGGGAAGGACACGAGCAAGCAGTTCGGTGCGACTGTGGATGCTTCGCTGTTGTGCTCCTTTATGCATAAAGATGTCGAACAAGATTTTTCATACTAGTCCTCTTGGCTTTTATGTGTGTCTTAGAAAGCAGCTATTAAACTATACACGGCAGTCAGGAGACGATTTCGATTAGCCTTTTCCTACACGAGTGACTCTAGTACCAGGTAGCCATGCTGAGACAATGAAACTGCTCTGAACGAGGAACACATAGTAAGGTCTTTCGCGGGAGAGGGCGGTGGTGTCGGTACAACATGTGCTGTGTCTAGGGCGGGCTGGAGAAGAGTAGGTGGAAGTGGGGGAGCTTCCTTCTGAATCTGTGCTATATGATCTTCCTGTTTCTCCCACATGCAGCGGCGCTGCTGGAGGGCAGCTCTGCGTGTTCTAAAGATTCCAGGTTCACAGGCAGCCTGACTGATAAAAGATCTCATTCTTCAGCATTACTGCAGTTAATAGCGTACCTCAGAGGGGCTGCAAGGGCAGAGAAAGAGAGAGATTGTATGCTCCTGGCAGGACAAATTACATGGACTATAGGTAGGGGCCTCATTGCAATTATTTCCACCATGGTAATGCCCTCTAGCCTCAATGCGGATTGGAACAGTCCATTGTGCAAGGCACCCCCCTCCCCAACATCTGAACGCTGTGAAGAAATGATTTACAACTTGCAGTGTAGTAAGAGCATTTACCATTGGGTTGCACTCTAATAGCAACAGCAAGACGACAGTGATCCCAAAAGCTAGCTAGCTACAAGTCCTAGCTGTTCTCCTCTCAGCAGCTGATTGGATCTTCCTGCCAAATCTCTTTGCTGCCGTGTAATTTTAAAAGGATGGAGATAAAATATGCACTAAAACCTGACCTAAAAGCTGATCAATTCCCTCCCTTATCTACTCCCTCCCCCATGCCAGTTATACCTTCTGAGGAGGGGGATAGTTATTAGAAATAAGCCATGTTTAGCAATTGGTTGTGTGGCTGAGTTTCTCTGTCCGTTTTAAAGGACAGTGATGTGCTGAAAAGTGTACCATGGTATCTTGGGGTCTGTCATTATTGTCTTTCTCTGTGGCTCCACGTCAGACTCATTCAGCTTGCGAGAGGAAAAGATGGCTGTTCTAGCTGCCAGCCCTGTGACTCCATCTGGGATCTGAAATTCAAGCTGTGCCTCTCCTGGCTCTATCACTAATTACAACGCTTCTGCAGTTGGAGCGTAGTTAAACAGAACGAATGGTGATGCATGAGCTGGAATAGAATCCAGCTCGCTTGCCCATGGGTGTGGGGGCTAAGAGGACTAAAAAGTTGGAAAATGTTTTTTAGTCTGTATGGTCAGCAGATATGACTGAATTCACAGCCGGGGGAGCCCCATGGAGAAAGTAGATAACTTTTTAACAGCAATTTTAAGAAACAAGGCAGGCGCCACAGGTAGCCGGTCGGCCTGTCTGCTAGTGGTCTCGATACAGATAATTCAGTGGTAGGTTAGGATGTCGCAACAGTAAGCCTTATTGCCAGTCTGGAGGAAATTACATTTGGCTCAGTGTGCACTTTAAACTCCATTCCCTGTTTGTCTGCTAGAAACTGAAATCTGCTAATGCATACGAGTGCCCACCAGGGATGTAAACAAGTTGTTAAATACTAATCGTGTAACCGATTACAATTTAGTTGGTTACACGGTTAAACAACGGCATTTTTTAACCCATCAGTAGCTCCGTCAGCTGCTGACTACCCCCTAGGCAGCCAGTGCCTGCCGGCTGCTGGCCCTACGGGCTTGCTGGCCTCGCCATCCCATGGGTTGCTGGCTGCAGGCTCCCAGCTGGCTGCCAGTGCTGCGGGCTCCCTCTGGCTGCTGGCATCGCGGGCGTTTAACTGGTAACTGGAATCTGTAAGCATCAGCCTATCTGTTAACTGGTTCAACTCTTGCATCCTACTGCCCACATTTTATATCTGTGCAATGCATGTGCCACTAGGATACACACTTTTGAATGATGTGACCTTTGGTATCTTGGGCAAATGCTAGAATGAACAATCTGTTTCTCCCCATTTACAGCTCTTCCAGTGAGTTGTTGTCTGCTGGGATTGTAAGAACGTTGTCAGCTGTGGAGGTGTTTCCTCCTTTAATGAACGATGTCCAAAGTGCATAAATGTTCTCGTTTTTTCTCAGAGAACTGCGGGAACAGAGTTTGTGCTGTTGGTTAGGGTAGGAGGGAAGTGACTGGGAAATTGATGGCAGTTACAGTTGTGAATGTAAGGACACCCCGTGTTGAATTGTTCACTCCACGTCGCCCTCTGGGTACAGTTTCACTAAACCCTCATGTGGGGGAGGAATATATTGACTAAATTGGTGCCTATAAGCACAGGATTATGGTGCTTTTTAAGAAATAAAGGCAAGTGGTGCTTAACTTTAGACATACGTTGGCCTGGAGATAGCGTTCTCTCGTTGTGCACATCGACTATGCGTAATTGGTTCCTGGAAATCACTTGAATTAGTCCCCAGTGACTGCACACCATCCTCACAGCCACTTGGATGTTTGCTGCATTTTGTTTTTATGTTCAGTGGAAAATCATTTATTGTGGGGCTCTTTGGAAGCCCTTCATTCTGGTGCGCTCCTGCCTGCTGCTTAGCCCGCAGCAAACACGGCACTTTGCAAACCTCTCCCTCCCACACTTAGCTAAAATGCAGCGGACAAGCCCAATCACATTGGAAAATCTTGGCATCCTTTAAGGTGATTGCAGATCGTACGCCCCCCCCCCCTTTTTTTTAAATGCTTACATGGTTTGTTTCTTAATGCAAAGTCTTTTCTCTGATTAAGGGTAAAACTTCCAAAAGTGCCTAAGTGATATTGGCATCTCTGTTCCATTTTCAACAACAAGTGCTTAAATTAAATATAAATTAATGGAGATGCCTATCTCCTAGAACTGGAAGGGACTTGGCAAGGTCATCAAGTCCAGTCCCCTGCCTTCATAGCAGGACCAAGTACCATCCCTGACAAATTTTTGCCCCAGATCCCTAAATGGTCTCCACAAGGATTGAACTCACAACCGTGGGTTTAGCAGGCCAATGCTCAAACCACTGAGCTATCCCTCCCCCCTTAGGAATCTACATTTCATTGAGTCGTGGGCATCTAAGCACCGAAGATGCTTTTGAAACTAGGACTTAGGATAATTTTCAAAAGGGCTGTGTGTGTCTTTGGGATATAAGCAACTAGTCAACTACCCAGTAAGTTGCTTCCCTTCCCCCCCCCCCCCCCCGGGTACCTTGCTGCCTCTATCAAAGATAGGCCGGGAGGGGCGGGGGAGCAGGAGCTAGTGCTGGGGGGAGCCGGCTTAAAAACACAGTCTCTGCAGAGAGGTCAGGAGAGGCAGAGGTGTGGTGGGGGGACTGGGCGTGAGCCAGGAGTCAGCTGATTCCTGGCTTGCGCTTGGTCCTCCACCGCTGTTGTGCCGCTTCCTTTGAAATGTATTAAGAGCCTGACCGCTCTTAATACATTTCAACAGCAGAGCCACAGCGGATTTAGCTCCCGGGACTGGGAACTAACACTGCTGCATCTCTGCAGTTTCCCCGTTATCGACTAATTGAGTAGTTGATAGAAATTCCATTGACTCGATTAGCTGATTAAATGCAATGTAACATCCCTAGCGTGTCTGTCTCTGCCTCTCTTCCTTTCATAGCACTTCTTTAGAAGAAATATATTCTTATTCAATCCCTTCAGTTTATAGTTCCTGAAAAATGTCTGCATTAGCGAGTCAGCTGCATTTGATAGCTTGGCATTCCTTTCTGGTATGAGTGGATGGTTCCTAGCCTACATCTGTTTTTTCTCGCTAATAGCATTATTACTGTACCTTTTAACACCTGCAGTTATAGAGCGTAATGATACACTCCTTTGCAAGCTGCCACATCATGGCCTGAATACTTAACTGTGAACAAAAAGCTGTGCCTCACATTTCAATTTCGCATCTCTAACAAACAAGAAGTGCATCCCTGTTGGAGTGGAAATAGCTAATAACCTGCCACTAGGAAACAACAATTACTGTCAAAAATGGGAAATGCTCTCTGCATTCCCATAAACATTTTTTTTTTGTATAAAAAAACATAAGCCTGATAAATTACCCTGACTGAATTTCCTCAGAAGCAGCTAGGGTCCAGTTTGGGGCCTGCTCGTTTGCTTGTCTGCGTCAAGATTATGATAGAACATCTCTGATCATTTTGTACATACCATCCCAGCTGTTCTAAATCTTCCTTTAGAGATAGGCTGTGGATTTGGAATGACGGGTCTTTGCCATACGATGCCTACTAAGCCAGAGAGTTACACAGCAGCGCTATTTTGGATTAACGGCCGTTATTCCGAAATAACAATGCAAGTGTCTACACAGCAATTCTGTGATTTTGAAGTAACGGACGGCTTATTCCGACTTCTGTGAACCTCATTCCATGAGGAATAACGCCTCTTGCGAAATCGCTGCAGTGTGGATGCTCCACTGCTGCTATTTTGAAATAGTGCCTCCCCAGGGCCATGCAAACTAATTACTCCCCAGTGCCTCCTGGGGCTCTAAATCGAGGTCTCGTGTCCACATGAGGGGAGCCTGCCTCGGACTCATTTTGAGGCTTCTCTGTAGTGTAGACGTGCTATTTCGAAATAAGCTTAGTTCTACATGTTACAGCTTCTTTCTCACCTTAGCTCACAGCCTGATCATAGTTAACCCTCCTGGACCTTTACTTGCTGCCTGCAAACAGAGGCGGGGCAAAACAGCCACATTCATGATTGCCCCAGAAATGGGAGTAAAAGGCCGTCCTCTTCTGGTTCATGCATTCTGCCCCGGTGTGGACCAAGAGGAAACATCACCCAACTTCAGAAGGTACAAGGAAAGCTGTGCCTTTAATCTTTATTGTACATTAAAAAGTGGTTATTGCTCCAACTGTGTCCGAGGTATTGACCTCTCCCTCGCGGGGGTGGGGAGTAGCTTTTGGCAAAGGATCCAATTTAGAAAACGATAGGAGGGCTGGCTGCCTCCCTGAAACTGGCAGTGGGGAAGCCCTTGTTTATAAGATGCCTCTGCCTGCGAAGCTCCCGGCGCCTTCCTCCTGGATGGACTACCTGAGAGAGGCGAAGGGGAAGATGTCCGACCTCAGTGCCTGCCAGCCTGGCTTTGTGCTGTGGCTTTTGAATCACTGTCTTGCCTGAATGCAGGTTGCTTTGCCGTGAGAGGAGTTCAGTCTTACTGGGGCTAACCCGTGATGGAATGATCAGGGTCTTATGTTCTCCCCCAGCAGGTCGGGAATGGCCTTGCAACTAAACAAAGATAAAAACCTGATGGCAAAGCGCTGGTTCCATTTGACCTCTCACCTATCTGCCTCCAAACCATGTAAGTCACAAGGGAACCTGTCAACTCCTAAAGCAGAGAGGAGACTCCTCATGTTTGTGGAGGAGGAACTCTTCACAATCGAGTGTTGTGAGGAATAGCGGAGACAAGAGATGAGAGGGGAACGCCACTCATCAAACCCCAGTAAAAGAAGTAACTGGGGCGTCATGGCCTTGACTATCCTTGGGCAGCAGTCCCTCGGCAGTGATTACGATGGCTGTCAGCACTGGGAACCGAGTATCCTTGCATAGCAACTGTTCTCATCCTGACTTTGTTTTGGGGATTTTTTGCACTAACTGGCCACACTTTATATGAACCATTTGTTCCACTGTCGGTGGAATCAGTCAAGCAAATATAATAAAGAAAACAGTCCAAGTTCTCCTGGAATCCAAACCCTGGTTGGCTTCTGGTCTCTGTTGGTCTGTGGCCCGCAGTGCTGTGAATCCCGCCTTGCTTGTTTTAGGTGGATTGCAGCATTGCGGAAGAGAAGAGACGGCAAAAATCAAGACACACACTGCAGGTCCCAACTGGAGAGCAGCCAGCAAAGTAGTGACCGTCCAGATGGAAACTGTAGTTTGCCATTGTTAAAAACACTCCCCCTCCCCCTCCCCCACCTGCAAAAATGTCTCACCCCACAAACATGAGCGCTATGGAGTGAGGTTAGTGTACACAGCAGCCCAAATCCTTTCCTTTGCCATGGGGTGAGGTTTCTTTCTCTCCCGAGGCGAAATGGCAAATGCAGCCTGAACCCATGTGGATGCGGTTGACATGTGGGGACAGTGACGCAAAACAGAACTACAGTGACATTTTGTGCATCTCCAGAGAGAGGAAAATCCTTCCAGGAGAGAGAGAGGGGAGCGGGGATGCTAAGTCTGTTGGGATTTGTTACAGCCTAGGTGCCTTGTGAGTCTGATACACAATCGCCTGAAGGCGTCAATTTCACTGCAGCTTTTTCTTCTCAGCCAGTGGCTTATGTGGGTTTTTTCAGGATTTTTTGCTTTCTCTCCAGATGTCTTGTGCAGAGCAAGGGCAAGGAGATTTACGTCAGAAATTGACAACCAGTCGGTCTCTCCAAACCACTCCGATAGTATTTCACGTCCCCAGTCGTCAGGGCTCAGAAGCAGAGAGGGAGAGCGAGAAATGGAGTCCATCTATCAGATGGCAGGCTGTCATGCTTCGATGATATTCACCGAGGGCTTGTTTTTTGGAAACTAGAAGAAGGGGAGAAGGTGGAAGAAGGAGAAATGGGTAGGGATCACTAAGGAAATGCCATCGGAGATTTGTTCAGGGCAGTGGGGCTTTTTACATGATCCTGTCACCTGCAGCATAATGAAAATGGGGCAGTGATGGAGCTGGTGTTCATGCTGGCTGCAAGTGCCGGGCAAAGAAACAGTCTGAGGACTTCCCTCTGGATTTCAGGGGCCCACTTTATCATCAGCATGCACCTCGGGCAACAATTGACATCTCTGCAGAATGCAATAATTCTGCTTTATTAGCATTTCCTCCCCGCCCCCCACTTTGCGCAGATGGAAATGACTCCACTGGGGGTAGAATCGGGACCAACTGGCCCCTAGTAATCCAGGGGTATGTGACTTAGTATCATGCGCGTCGTTTCTGAAATGCAGAATCTGCATGGAACCTCCAATTCAGAGGCCAGTGATGGCGCTTGCGACCGTGTTACTGCAGCCTAATGGAGATCAGAATTTTATCCTGTTTCTTTGGACAGCCTGCTGCTCAGTTATGGGGCACAGCCCACCCAGCCCACAGCCCCCAACTGCAAAATCCACACAGGCTGGCGCTGGGGCACATGTTTGACCCCAAAGGATTGCAGGCGGATACAGAAGATTCCTTAAACCTGGAGCTAAGGCTGTCGCTGTCATTAAATATTCCTGCACTGGGCAGGATGAAGGAACCAGGACAGGAGACAGGCCCACAACAGCAGAGTTAATAAATGTCGAGCAGTCCTAAGCCAGATCTGTTCATCCCCATGAAGGGGGGCAGGCTGCCAGAGCTGGGAAATAAAGTGTCATCAGAAATCACAGAGCCAAGTGAGCAGAAAATGTTAGGCTGCTAGATTGCATCCCAAGCCCTTTCCGTCTGTCTCTGAACTCCAACGCAGAGCTGCTGTCCACCTTCCAAGCCATGGGTATCCCCCTCCATCACCCTGGATATTCAGGACTATAGAAATGAAAGTGGAGGGAAGCATTTGAATCTGAAAGGGAAGCAGCATGTTTGAACAGGTGCCTCACCGAGGAACCCCTGCTGTTATTTTGTTGAGACCTGATCCTGCAAGTTACTGGATGGGGAGGGATTCCTGTGCTCACAGAGAATCCCATTGGTTTCCGTGAATTATTGTGGTTGTGCCTGCAAGCCCTAGGATCACTGAGCTAGGTGCTGCACAAACAGACCAAAAGGTTAGTCCCTGCTCTGCTGCAATTCCAGTTCTTGTTGGCCTCATTCAAACCGCTTCCACGTCCACTTCGACATCCTAGCAAGGGTCTTTATTGAGAGAAATGGTCATGGGATGGCTTTGGTAGAATGTTTGTGCAGAGTTTTGAATTCCTAACTGACTAGTCACCCCTCACATCTGCTTCTGCAGAGTTTCACTCCCAGGGAATGTCTTCACACCTAGGGAATGTGACCTATGTGCCCAGTCAGAAGTAACTAACACAGCTCGGCCTCTGCTTGCAATAAACCGCTCACAAATGAGCAGCAATTGGTGAATAATTTCAAATGATAAATAAATGGAAGGCAATTGGGATCTGCTCCTGAGCAATTTGGAAACAGGAAAAAAAAAAAAGTTTGAGTAAATGACTGGGTATAACTTATTTGCCCAGCTCTAGTTAAATTACGCTGTGGAAAATGACATCATATCTTACACCTCATAGCAGCTCCTTCTCTTAAATAACTGATACGCTGTTAGCTGAGAACAGCTCTCACATCCCCTCTGCCCCTCACGTTTGGGAACGTCTATGCAGCAGCGTGATTCCGGAATAGCGGATGTTATTCCGAAATAACAAAGAGCGCGACTATGTGGCAAGCCGTTATTTCAAAATAATGTCGAGCTGGAGGACGTCTTACTGTGACTCCCATAACCCTCATTTCACGAGGTGTAAGCGAAATCGAAGGAGAGTGCTCTTCCTTCGATTCCCTGCTGGGGAGACAGCGCCAAAAGCCGAATTAAGCTATTTCGACTTCAGCTACGCAATTGACATAGCTCAAGTTGTGTAGCTTAATTCAACTTTTGCCCTGCTGTGTAAACGTGCCCATTCTGACCTGTAATAACAGCTGGGGGGTTCTGAACGTAAGAGTTTTGGCTCCCGTGTTCAGGTGACAGTACATCGCCTGTAAACAGCCCTTTCCATCCAAAGTTCTCAAAGGGTTTTACGAATGGGGGTTGATATTATTACTCTAACTTCCCTGAGGGGGGAACTGAGGGATGGAGGTTAAGTGATCTGACCAAGGTCACTTAGTGAGTTGGGAAAAGAACCCAGGACTCCTGACTTGCAGTTATGTTTTCAAGCCACTAGACCATGCTGTTTCCTCCTACTGTGAGGGACCCACTTCTGTGCATTGGCCCAAGAGAACGAATGAGATCGCTGGGTTAATTCAGCTGAAGCCCAACTGGAACCTGATTGGCTGCTCCTCCCCCCCCCCCACGAAACCCTCCGCCCTGTCGACAACATTTTACCTTACTGCGCAGCAGCCCTCCGCCCTGGTGCTCAGGCGTGCTGCTCTCTGACGGGCTCTTGGCTTTCTCCTTGTTGTTATTTGGTTCGTTATCTTTGATGATGTCATACTGCCTGCAAAACAGGGCGATCACTCCTAGCAGGAAAAAAGGGGAGAGGTCACATGGGTGAGCCGAGCCGCGGGAGCCTGCGGTGAGCTGAGCCCGGTGCCGCTCTGCGCTTTCTGGCAGATCTGAGCCACCCTGACACCACGGCCCGCAGATCCTTTTCGAACACAACTGCTGGCTGCTTTCTTCCCAAGTGCTAAATCCCACTCTCCCCCGGGCAGACACGAGCAGAAGATCACGTGCATTCCCACTTCCCTTTCATGAAGCAGGGCAAGTGTTTAAGCTTCCTGTTTGGATAGCAGCTTACACAGGGTTGGAGAATCCTAGAACTGGAAGGGACCTCGAGAGGTCGTCAAGTCCAGTCCCCTGCCCTCCCGGCAGGACCAAGCACCGTCTAGAACAGTGGTCTCCAACCTTTTTACACCCAAGATCACTTTTTAAGTCTCAGAACAGGCAAAGATCTACTGCCCCGCCCCTTGCTTGAAGCCCCGCCTACATTACATGAGGAAATCTAATGTAAATGTACTGCACAGGTGCGCAGTTCAGAGAGGGCTCAAGAGCTACTCTTAGAGCCCCTGAGATCTACCGGTAGATCGCGATCTACTGGTTGGTGACCACGGGTCTAGATCATCCCTGACAGGCGTCTGTCCAACCTGCTCTTCAATATCTCCAGTGATGGAGATTCCACAACCTCCCTAGGCAACTTATTCCAGTGTTTCACCACCTGACAGGAAGTTTTTCCTAATGTCCAACCTCAACCTCCCTTGTTGCAATTTAAACCCATTGCTTCTTGTTCTATCCTCAGAGGTCAAGGAGAACGATTTCTCTCCCTCCCCTTATAACAGCCTTTTAGGTACTTGAGGTTTAGTATGACCTTTGCTTTGCAAGCACAGGGACCTATTGGAATTCCCATTCCTTGGAAATGCACCCTCCAAATTTTCCTTTTCTGAAGCCCAGAGGGGAGCAGTTGAGACCTGTGCCTGCCTACAGATGAAAGAAACCAGGCTCAGCAGGACAACATCTGCAAATATATGACAGCTACAGCCGGATGAGCTGCCAACGGCCTCGCACATTGTTTAGGTGTGTAGCGAACAAAGCAGAGGTAGCCATGACAAATGACAAAGGGTGAAAAAGTCTTTCACCGCAGTTTGTTGTGTTCTGCCCAAATAACCACCTCTCTGCCTCCCAGGTTCAAGCACAAAGTAACAGCAGTGCCAGAAAGGGCGATTGACAAGCCCGTTGCTTCTTGCATCCTGGAAAAGGATCCAACTCCCATAACAACAGTTGTCTGCAGGTATATAGGCTACGTCTAGACTGGCATGATTTTCCGGAAATGCTTTTAACGGAAAACTTTTCCGTTAAAAGCATTTTCAGAAAAGCACGTCTAGATTGGCACGGACGCTTTTCCGCAAAAGCACTTTTTGCGGAAAAGCGTCCGTGGCCAATCTAGACGCACTTTTCCGCAAAAAAGCCCCGATCGTCATTTTCACGATCAGGGCTTTTTTGCAGAAAACAAATCTCAGCTGTTTACACTGGCCCTTTTGCGCAAAAGTTTTGCGCAAAAGGGACTTTTGCCCAAACAGGAGCAGCATAGTATTTCTGCAAAAAGCACTGATTTCTTACAGTAGGAAGTCAGTGCTTTTGTGGAAATTCAAGCGGCCAATGTAGACAGCTGGCTAGTTTTTCTGGAAAAACGGCTGATTTTCCGGAAAAACTGGCCAGTCTAGACACAGCCATAGAGTTTCCCACCTGTTGGTCTCAAAGCGCTTAGGAGTGATGGGAGTTGGAATGGGTGTTGTCCCCAGGTAGTGCTGTTACACGAGTGCTATCTTATGTGCCAGCAAATTGTCAGCCTTGGGAAGATAGGCTGCATAAAAGTATCCTCCTTTTCAGATGAGAAACTTAGGCAAAACCAATACTAGAGCCCAGACTTTGACACCAAGTCTTGTGTCCTTGGCAATGAGCCATCAGAGAAGTTCAATGTCTACATTGAACACACATGTACATTCAGGCTAACTGTAGTTTCCATTCACCAGTAATTAATTCCATGCTTGAGTCTCAGGTGGCTCAGACACAGGGCTGGGAAAAGCCATGGTCTGAATGAAACTTTATCAACAGCTTTGGTGAGGTTTTCCTCCACTACCCATGTTCAGTAAGTGACAGTCATTTTGTCTAAAAGGGGAATTTACAAGGCCACTTTCAGAGCATTGGCTGAGTCTGTGCTCACGCTAGGAGCTAAATTTCAGAAGATGGAACAATCTCTTGTCTGGATTAACCCTTTTAACGATCTCATTTAATTATTCTACCTCAATTATTTTCTCAGGCAGGAAATTTAGCTCTTAAGATACAGAGGCAATAACTTCTTTATCTATTTTAAAGGATCAGGGACTGGAGACACTGGGTTTCCCATTGTGTGTGTTCAGCTTCTGATGTGGTTATTGTCAACAGTGACAATCTCACACTGCAGAAAGCGGGTATCAATGCATGTACCAAAACTGCAGATTTTTCTAATGGGAAAAATTATATATGACTCTTGTCTGGTTGCTGCTAGTCCCTCTGGATTCACTTACAGTTGGAAAGCATCTCTGGGGAGCAAGGCAGGACACCAATAAGCCCCCCGGCCTTTTTATTTAAATTGCTAATAACCAAGATTTGTTGCCAGATCTCAGAGTTGTGACCCGCTGCCTTCTCCATCTATCTCTGGCGGGCTGCCAAGTGGTGTCCTGTTTAGCATATATGGACCAAATCCTATGCTGGTGTAAATTTGACACAGCGGCACGGAAGTTGGCAGTTTACACTAACAGTTTACTGTCTCTTCCAGGCCTGATTTAACCCTTCAAACTCTATTAATCGAGGGCTCTAAGGAAATATGCACACATGCAAAATTACCTTAATATGGAGGCGGTTAGTCTTATCGAAGTTTGCGGGGTCGCCATGTTAGTCTGTAGCTGCCAAAACAACAAGGAGTCCTGTGGCACCGTAAAGTCTAACAGATTTATGGGGGCATCAGCTTCTCTAGTTTGGTGAGGTGGGTTTTTGCCCACAGAAACTGATGCCCAGATGTCTGCTAGGCGTTACAGTGCCATGGGACTCCTCGTTGGTGCTGTAGTCTCGTGAAAGCCAGGCAGTAAGCTCAATCCTGCTGGGATCAGGGAATCGTAGGGTGGAAGGAGGCGACCTCGGGAGGTCGTCGTGCAGAAGGACTGTCAAGTCAGCTTAATCGGTCACCGAAGGGCCCCCCACCATGAGGAAATCCAAGGGTGGCTAGAAGTGACCTTGCAGACTATGCCAGCCCTTTTCCAGCTACTGGCGCAGAGCGCATGGGCCAGGGGCTGGGGCTGCAGCGCATGGGCCGGTCTCCATATTTCATAGGGAAAGTCTCCAGTCTCCTACAATGAACAGAATTATCACTCGTTGCTCTAACGCTTAAGCCAGGGGTGGGGAATATCAGGCCTGGAGGCCGGATGCAGCCCCCAGCTTGCCTAGATCCGGCCCTCAAGACTCCCCCCAGCATTGGGGAGCCCCACCCCCACCCCTCTACTGGAGCACACGAGGCTAGGCCCCCTCAGATTCTGATGTGCAAGGGGAATGTGAGGAGGGTTTCTCTCCTCAGTCGGGGGCCACATTAGTGAGGGGTGGGGTTGTTTTGTTTTGGGAGGGGGGGTTCTTTTCACGTGTGTGCGCCCCCCCCCCCCCCCCCGACTGATTTTTCTGTGGGTGAGTGGCCCCTGACCCAAAAAAGGTTCCCTACCCCTGGCTTAAGCAAAAGGGCGAAACCTTTTCCCATTTCCTGTGTGAGCCCCCCGGACCTGTTCTCGGAAGGGAACTGGGGCTGTCCAGTCAGCCCCACATCTCTAGCGTGGTTTGGTTGCTTCCCCACAGTAGCACTTTTTCTCTACACGCAGTAGATGCAGAATGTTCCTGTGAGTGGGACAATGGGAGGAAAAATCAACTGGAAATACCGGCTTGGACTCGATGGCTTATATAATCCACTGTCCCGTTAATTCCCTTGCATGCCAGTTCCCTGGTTTCACCTGAAATAGCTTCCCCCAGCCAATGTGACTGTGCAGCTCACGGGGAGAACATCGTGCTGCTTCATGAATGTTTTATGCTGCAGCAGCAGCTGCGGAACGGTGGCCGGGGAAGCTGGGGCGCTGTACAGAAACCAACAGGCACAAACTTTCTCTTCCATTAACTCGTGGCATGCTGGCCCCAGCCTGGGCCGCTGGCTGCTGAGGATGCTGAACGCTCCGGGCAGATGGAAGGGGTAAGGGCGTACTCCCCTTACATATTTGCTGGATGGGCCTGGTCCTCAGGGGCAGATGAGAGTTTTGCAGGGTGCAGGGCCGATTGAAGCGCGGGGCCGGGGGCAGCACAATTTCACGCATGCGCCACGGCCACAGCCAACAGGTAGTAGCGCGTGCGTGGGACCTATTGAAGCACGGGGCCCAGGGCAGCTGCCCCACTCGCCATGCCCTATATCCGCCGCGGCTGGTCCTCCTTTAGGATAAACTGCTGTAGCTCTGTCGAGGCCAGCGGGGTTATGCCAGTTTACACCAGATCTCAAACTCATCATGGGGAATTCTTTGCTTTCCTGAGCTCTTCAGGTGCTTGGTTTCTTTTTTAAAAACTGTACGGAAGGATTTTGATGCCAGGGTGGGGTCATGGGTGGTGGGTAAAGGCCCAGCTGGGGGAAAGCAAGCCCCCAGCCCCTCCCCTTCCTCCCAAGGCCCCGCCCCTGGAGCCAAGCCCTGCCCACCCCCAGCTCAGTCCCTTCCCCATAGCCAATTTTGGGAAGTCTGTGCCTTCTCTTGCCTACATTACCGGACACCCATGGGTGGTGTATTTATTGACCTGCCTGTTAGCAGCCCCTTCCAAGCCACTATTGTCTAAGACAGTGTTTCCCAATTTTATTTGGCCACAGAATCTTTTTCAGCTTAAAAGAATTTCAAGGAATTCCTAGGGTTGCCAGGGTAAAATTTGTCAAGCAAAAAAAAAAAAAAAGCAAAGCCGCAAAATAGATTCTGTCTCTTTAAGAGAGGTGCGGGGGAGTGCTGCGTTCTTGGAACCCCGGGGTTCTGTGGAGCACCAATTGGGAAACACTGGTCTAAGGAAATCCCACATGCAATCTTCTAGGCCCAATCCCACTGCAGACTGGTTCCGGGATTGAAGAGAGCAGAGGGAATCTTTGCTCTGTCAACGGTGGGTCTGACCCTACAGTGTTGACTTTTAAAAGACAAGGGTTCCAATCCTGTAGGCCTGAGACAGCAAAGCTCCCACTGAGTCAATAAAAATTACCAGGAGTTCATAGTCTTTAAGGGGCCCAACAGACTTGTTAGGACATAAGCTTTGGTGAGATGCAACTCACTTCAGCAGAAGTGTCTTTTCTGCCCACGTATTGAGGAAGTGCATTGTATCTCACATTGTATCTCACGCCCTAATACAAGTGTTAGTGACGGCTTTAAAGGGCCACCAGACTCCTGGTTGTTTTTGTTGAAACAGTCTAACACAGCTACCCCTCTAGAACCATTGAATCAAGGGGATTTTAGGTTGCATGAGGTCTGCAAAATCAAGCCAAGTTTCTCAAAAATTTGTTTTGGTTCCAAGTCCATTCTTAGGATGAAAACACAAGGCTGGACTTTCCAAAGGGCTAAGCATTCGGCTGCTACTTTTGGCATTTAGTTTGCTTGTAGCTGCTACAGATTTTCCCCTTTTCCTCCCCTGCCCTTGGTCTGTCTCACTCATCGGTTCATACATTTAAAGGCTAGAAGGGACCATTAAATTGTCTAATTTAGATTGATGTTACTGGAGCGCTTTAGTGGGAATCTCTCTCTCTCTCTCTCTCTTTTGAGACTGGGGCATTTCCTTCACACGATACACAGTCAACCTGTGGAACTCCTTGCCAGATGATGTTGTGAAGACCAGGACGTTAACAGGGTTCAGAAAAGAACTAGATACATTCATGAAGGATAGGTCTAGCCATGGCTATAAGCCAGGGTGGATAGGAGCTATATTTTTAGCCTTTGTTTGTCAGAAGCTGGTAATGGGTGAGAGAGGAGGGATGATTCCCTGTTCTGTTCAGTCCCTCGGGGGCACCTGGCATTGGCCACTGTCAGAAGACAGACTGGACTGGATGGACCTTTGGTCTGACCAGTATGGCCATTCTTATGTTCATCCTGTACCACGCAGACCTTTGCAGATTGGTTGCTCACAGAGTTTTATCCTTCCATAGCCTCATTGGTGAGATTCCATGCAGAATCAGCCAGCTTTGCTCTCCTCTGTGCAGGAAATTTGCTCTTTAAACAATTTTTTTTTATTCTTATACCAGATTTTAAGAGGTTTCTGGTTCATTGCTGGCCTGATATTTTGAGTTTGGCTGCTCCAAATCCTTTGTTCTTTTAACAATTCAATTGTTTTAAGAGATCTCGACGTGGATTTTCATAACAATAGAACGGTGGATGCTCGAGAATGAGACAGGAGGTCGTAACTCACTCTTAGTTTGTGATGTTTGTCTTTAGAATCTCACCACACTTCCCAAGAGCTGTTGGCTTGTGTGTGACCTGCCGGCACGTCATGAGCCACGTATAGCGAGAGTGACAGGTTTTACTTGGGCTGTGTCCTGTTAATGAGCCAGAAGGGGCCAACGGGTTGGTATCAGGTGCGGGGTTCAGTTGTTGTCTGGAAGGACTGAGAATGTAGATTTTGCCTCAGTCGATCAGACAATTGGTTCATTAAATCCATTCTCCTACCGCCTGCTGTACTAAATGAGATTACTTCAAAGCCTGCCTCCAGCAGCGCCAATTCCTGATACTACAGAGGAAGGTGAAGTGTACTTGT
This sequence comes from Pelodiscus sinensis, assembly GCF_052426305.1. Lineage (NCBI taxonomy): Eukaryota > Metazoa > Chordata > Testudines > Trionychidae > Pelodiscus > Pelodiscus sinensis. Next base: position 4,143,016 of record NC_143077.1, on the reverse strand, counting down.
ATCCAAACATGCAATGCTGCATGAGGGGCCAGGGTAGGGATTTTGTGTATGGACACACACAGACACACGCACACAGATATGCGCACACAGACACACACACATGTACACGTACACACAGAGACACACACAGACAGAGACGCACAAGCACACACAGAAAGACACAGACACACAGACACACACACACTCTCCCTCTCTTTCAATGAGCTCGACTCTGGGACGTTTACCAACCTGCCCACATGAACAACACCACGACAATGATGAGAATTTCCCCAGCTCGCAACTGCTGGTTTTTCCCCATCTCCTTCATTGTCACCTCATCTGCACAGGGGAGAGAGAGAGACACAATGAGATTCATTTGTGCAGCGAGCTCAATCAGACTCTGCTTCTTCGCTCCCCCTCTCCCTCCTCCTCGCTCTCAGACCAGTGCGGGGTGGCCGTCGGTCTGAAAGGTTTGGAAACGTGAACCCCAGACGATTGCACTAAAATCGCTCACTGGACACCCGTTTAATTGTGCCCCCGCCTTGCACGGTGAGTGCACAAGAGCCACAAGCAGCATGAATTGTTCAGAGGCGTCACACCTCTGGCAGGTGGTAGCACTGTCACTTCTCTCTGTGCGCCGGGTGCAACAGGAATCCCTGTGACAATGGCATCTAAGCCCTGTGCATTCGAGCCGCCGCGTCGCTGTTCCATGCCGAGTTCCTGCCAGCCCTCTCCAGATTGATGCCGGGCAGCAGGCAGGGCGGCATGATCTTTCTCAGCAGAGCTGCGGGATGCAGGCCATATTGGGCCACCCTGGCCTCAAAAGACTAAGAAGATTGCAGATCAGAGCTCCTGGGAAGCCCACGATGCTCTCCTCAGTGTTCTCCGATGAGTGGCAATTCGCTATTTACAGACTCCAAATCACTGCAGCAGAGTCAAGCACTCCCGGCAGCCTAGGAACCCTGGATGAAAGCCCGGCGATACAAAATGGCCTAAACTAATCACCCGGGAGCCCTTTGTCACCTGTTCCTCTCATCGCCTGCTCGTTAGAGGGCCCCGGGAGGCAGAACATCTCTCTGACCTGCCTCGACACCATCTCATTGTGGCTGGATGATTGCTCAGATGATAAGGCCCTTCCCTGACCGGCCGGCAGTTGCTGACTTGGCAGAAACATTCCAAAACCTTTTTTAAAAAGCAGCGTCTCCATTAGCTCCAAGGGTAGGGCAGGTTAGTAACTCTCCCAGCCTTGCCTCAATGCTGCTGCAGCGTCCCTGGCACGGACCCCTGGGGTTCTGTCCCAAACTGCAAGAATTTCCCCCACCATTCATCATGCTGATCGCCATGCTCCTGCCTGGTCCCATTTCATTTGCAACCACCACCAGGTAGATTTGAACCTGGGAGCTGAGTATAGGAGCCTCTACCTTCTGAGCTAAAAGCCAGCTGGCTCCCAGCCCCTGTTGTAGAGGTCTCGTGATCTTAACTGTTGCTGTGGTCTAGGTACCACTTGCATTGCTCAGTAACCACACTAGGGCTATGTCTACACTCGCAGCTTCTTGCACGAGTACAGAGCATCCACACTGCCCGCCCACTCTTGCACAAGGAAACTTACAGTATGGTGTGGTAAGAGAGGGCTCCTTCTGCAAGCGCTATGCTCTTTTTTTATCAGGTGTAAGCCTTCTTGCGCAGGAGCTCTTGTGCAAGAGGGCAGTGTGGACGCTTGGCTGGGATTTCTTGCGCAAGAAAGTCCTCTGGCTAAAGTGGCCATCAGAGCTTTCTTGCACAAGAAAGCGTCCACACAGCCATGGGTGCTCTTGCGCAAAAGCACAGCTCGCACATGGCAGTGTGGACGTGTTCTTGCACAAGCCTTCTTGCACAAGAACCCTTGCACAAGAACGGCGGTACTTTCGCAAGAAGCCGCCAGTGTAGACGTTGCCTAAGTGTGTGGGTTACATCTCCACCACCCCCAGGGGAAAGAGGGATGGAAACGCAGGTGTCGGCAGCCCTAGCGGCTGTGGTTCTAGGCCTCGCTTTATTGGAACAGGCCGGCCTGGCTGCGCTTAACGGGTGAGGCAAAAGTCACATTATCAGTGGGCGGTCGCGTCCTTACCAATAGGGTGGGGGAGAGGGGGGAATACGCAGCCCACAGGCCGGACGCAGTTCGCCAGGGTTAGCCCCAGCACTTTATTTACCTGCACGCCCGCAGGTACGGCCACTTGCAGCTCCCATTGGCCGCGGATCGCCCTGCCCGGCCAATGGGAGCTGGAGGAGCAGCGCCGCTCAGGGTTTGGCCCGAGGGGCTGGCTGGCCTGGGGCAGTGGGACGGAAGGAGGGTTTTAGCTCACATCCTGTTTCCAGTCTGGCCCTTGTTCCTTTCCTTTCGGTCCCTGCACGCCCCCCAGTCGTGGGGAGAGAGGGCGGGGGCAGCACCCGCTGCCAGTGACTTTCAAGGGCAAGTAAGGTCACGGCCACCGGTGCGTCTGACCCACAGGTGGCTCTTGGTAGCATGAGGCAAGTGCCCCGCTCCCCCTCCCTGCCCTTCTGGTGGCCCTTCCTGCACCCCCCTCCCAAGCTGCCTCCAGTCTGACCCCACCATGCAATCTTCAAACACTTTCGCTAACTTTCTATTTTTGCCTCAGGGCGCTGAACCTACCAGAGACGTGTCCCCGTCACAGTATTTCCGCCAGCTCCTAAGCCTTCGCTTTGGGCTCCCAACCGCTCCTATGGGACAGTAACTCTCCCCTGGGGAAGGGTCCCGGAAATGCCAGGACTTGTGCGTAACGCGTAGGGGAAGAGTCCCGGGACGCCGACGTGCTGCCTCTGCACGTCCCCCGGGCCGCTGCCGCCTGCAGTTCTGTAGTCTGAGGCTGCTGACTGCAATGGGTGTTACTTCGGCTGGCCTGCCTTTCGGACGCACCAGGCACTGTCCCTCACTTCCCCAAGCATCCCCTGCCCCCCACGCATCTGGGCATCTTGCCCCCACTTGCCTTTATTTTTTGAGGCCAGCTTCTCAGCTTCCCGGGGGGTCTTGAAGAGGACCGGTTCGCTGGCCGGGCTCTGGCCCTGGATGCTGATGGACTGGACATGCACGATGTACTCCGTGTCCTCCTCCAGGTCCCAGAGGGCGCATGAGCGGGTGGTGGTGTTCACCTCTTGGATGAAGCGCAGCATCCGCACGTCCTTCTTCTGCAAGGCCAAGGCAGGAAAACACAGGCGCTCAGGCAGGGCTCTGTGTCTGGGTGATGCTTCCCATCCCCCCCAGGGCCCCGGGCAGCTCCTCCACATAACGCTCCCCCGGCCCGTGCACAGGAGGAAAGACACGTGCTCTGCTCGGATCACCCAGGTGCCTCGAGCCGCGAGAGCAGCTCCAGCAGCTTAAGCAAGCAGGCACCAAGGAACGGCCACTCGCTCATCCGACAGGCCAGCCCCCCCACCACGGACACAAGCGTAACCCCACTGCCTTCAGCGGAGAGACACCTGGTTGATCCTGGAGGGATCTGGGCCAGGATTTGTAGAGGAGGCGACTTAGCGAAGGCTTGTCGGAGCAGGGCTGCCTCCGTTTCATGCAGTCCACGGAGATTTGGAGCTGGTGGCATGAAGGGTGCAGCCGCTGGCGCTCTCTAGTGTGTCCTCCCCCTAAGGCCCAGGGCGTGAACGCCGGTCACACGCTCCGTCTCCCGGGAGCTTGCTTGCTGCAGCTTGTGTAACTTCACAAGAAGCAAGGGGCGTTGAGGAGGGACATGAGGAAAAACTTCCTACTTCTCAGGGGGGTGAAACACTGGAATAAGTTGCCCAGGGAGGTTGTGGAATCTCCATCTCTGGAGAGATTGAGAAGCAGGTTGGGCAGAGGCCGGTCAGGGATGCTCTAGATGGTGCTTGGTCCTGCCGCGAGGGCCGGGGACTGGACTTGACGACCTCTCGAGGTCCCTTCCCGGTCTAGTGTCTCTGATTCTATGCCTCTATGAACAGACCAGGAGCCACAGATTCCACTCCCAGCAGCTGTAGCTCCGGGCTTCTGGGTGAAATTCCCCCTGGGCAGAGCCCAGCCCGAGGCCTTGGCCCCTTGAATGTCCCCGGGAGGTCTCAGCGACGTTGTGGGGCCTGTGCTTCATGCTGGCCCCCGAACAGGTGACTCTCGGCCTGGAGGAGTGAAACGGCGACCTCCCCGCGCTGGCTCTCAAGAGACCCGCTCTCCCCTTCCCCACACGGCGGCAGCTGACAGTTCTCGCTCTGCACGTCCTGGGGGCCAGAGCTAGTGCTGAGATTTGGGGCGGACGCTAGCTCGGGCAGGTCGCACTTTCTGCCTCGTCACCGGTGGGCCCTGGAAGCACGGTGGCATGAAATGCTTCGGCCCGCCCCTGCTCTCAGTGAAACCTGCAGCAAAACTCCCAGCCCCTCTGCCCCTGAGCAGGTTCCTGAGCGTCGTTATAAGGGCTTTCCCTGCCTTGAGGTGGGACAGAGCTGGGCGGGGATGGGGGGAGATGGATGGGGGAGTCCTGGGTGCAGGTGGGGTGGAGGATGGGCAGGGGAGGCTTGGGGTGGGGACAGGTTGGAGAGTCCACCGGCCTGTCCCTTCCCCGGTCTCCAGAACTGATGAGTTTCCTCGGGGCATTTTACGGCGGGAGCAATGCCCCTGCTCAGCCCCTTTGCTATGAAGACAAGGGCTTGCTTGGCACCGTCACCCTCCCCTGTCAGTGGGCCGTTCTCTGTCCCCGGGGGTACGCGTCTGGGCATCGTTCACGGAACCGGGTCAGGGTGAACAAAGAGGCTGATTCAGAGCCCTGCAGGAGCCTTGGGAGAGCTGCGGGCCGGGCCGGCTGCACCCTGACACATCCCGAGTTTCCCCTTTCCTCCCTGCCGGCAGAGCTGCGGGGGCCCCAACCCGTGTGCAGAGGAGGGGGGCGAAATGCGGAGGATACCTGCTGGGAGATGGCAAATCCAATAACCACTTCATCCTCCAGCACATCCCAGGTCACGACGGCCGAGTTGGCCTTCAGATGTTTGACGGTGACGTTGACGGGAGCCGACGGGCTGTCTGAGGAGACAAAACACACGTTTTACCGCGGCGGAGTCCCTGGCGCAGGAAGGAGCTGGAGAGGGGGGGCCCTCGGTTCCTGGAAGGGAGCCAAGATGGGTTGCTGCAATAAGAGGAAACAGGGTTGAACCCGAGTCAGCCACTGCCCCTTCGCTAGGGACACGGGTACCCGTATCCTCTCCAGACTCAGTCCCCTGGGTGAGTTAGAGCCGCATTCAATCTGCATGGGAAACATTGAACCCTTCAGACACCAGCCCAACGCCCGCCGTGAAGCTGGTCTGCCACAGAACCCCCTCCCACAGTCGCCATCTAGCGCAGGGGTGGGGGCCGCACACAAGTAAAAACCCCCCAAATCCTCACTGACGTGGCCCCTTGCTGAGAAGCAGAAAGACGCTCCCCACATTTCCCTCGCACACCAGAGCCAGGGGGGCCCAGGCTGGTAGATTTTGCCAGGGGGCAGTGAGAGGGGCTGGAGTGTGGGCTCCCCAATTCTGGGGGGGAAGAGCCGGGCAAGCCGGGGCTGGCTGTGGCCCCCGGGCCTTGGGTTCCTCATCCCTGCTCTAGCTGGTCTGTGAAACTCCCCTCCTGCCCCGCTTTCTCCTGGAGCGCTTGCCCAGCCTCTGGGACGACGGGCCAGGCCCCCAGCCTGCGGGACCTCCGCCGCAGAGGGCGGCCTGTAGCTGCAAGCATGGAAATGCTGGTGGCCCCATTAACCCCCTTGTGGGTTTGAAACCCACGTGCCGTCCAGGGGGGTGTTTCTTTGATGCGTACGGCCCCCTTCCTGGGGAATGCTGGTGTGTTTTGCGGTGCCGCGAGGCCAGGCAGGGCAGAGGTGAGGCCTCCTCCCTTTGGGCTGGCTGCTGCAGGGCCGACTGACCAGGGCGCTTCAAAGCGCGGGGCCTTCTGAGCTTCCTGGCTTAGAACGAGCGGGAGAGACCCCTGGCCCCGTCCAAGCAGCGCTCGGAGCTTCCGTGGTCACCAAGGGTTCGGGGCGGGGGCTGGACACTATAATAATCGGCGGCTGGAAGAGTTTGCAGCCGGAAGACCCTTTGGCCCGAGCTCAGTTGATCAATGTCAGTCAGAAATTGTCGCCGTCTCTTCCCACCTGCGATCTCTGTCCAGTTCCCAGCAGCCAAAAGGAAATCCCTTTCGTTACTGTCAGTAAATGAACCTCCAGCTGGCAGCCTCATCAGAGAGGCCAAGGACCGGGCCGGTGGACCCCCTTCAGGACTCAGCGGAGGTAGCCCTGGGACTGTACCCTGGGCTACAGAGAGGCCCTTCCACTATTCCCTGCACCGCCCCCCTTTCAAAACCCAGTAGGGCAAAGAACAGCAGGGTCTTAGAATCATAGGACTGGAAGGGACCTCGAGAGGTCATCGAGTCCAGCCCCCCGCCCTCAAGGCAGGACCAAGCTCCGTCTACACCATCCCTGACAGATGTCTATCCAACCTGTTCTTAAATATCTCCAGAGAGGGAGATTCCACCACCTCCCTTGGCAATTTATTCCAATATTTGACCACCCTGACAGTTAGGAATTTTTTCCTAATGTCCAATCTGTGCTGCACTTTAAGCCCATTACTCCTTGTCCTGTCCTCAGTAACCAAGAGGAACAAATTTTCTCCTTCCTCCTTGTGATACCCTTTTAGATATTTGAAAACCCCTATCATGTCCCCCCTTAATCTTCTTTTTTCCAAACTAAACAAGCCCAGTTCATGAAGCCTGGCTTCATAGGTCATGTTCTCTAAACCTTAATCATTCTTGTCACTCTTCTCTGCACCCTTTCCAATTTCTCCACATCTTTCTTGAAATGTGGCGCCCAGAACTGGACACAGTACTCCAGCTGAGGCCTAACTAGTGCAGAGTAGAGCGGCAGAATGACTTCACGAGTTTTGCTTACAACACACCTGTTGATACAACCTAGAATCATATTTGCTTTTTTTGCAACAGCATCACACTGTTGACTCATATTCAACTTGTGGTCCACTATGACCCCTAGATCCCTTTCCGCCATGCTCCTTCCTAGACAGTCGCTTCCCATCTTGTATGTATGGAACTGATTGTTCCTTCCTAAGTGGAGCACTTTGCATTTCTCTTTATTAAACTTCATCCTGTTTACCTCCGACCATTTCTCTAACTTGCTAAGGTCATTTTGAATTATGTCCCTATCCTCCAAAGAAGTTGCAACCCCACCCAGTTTGGTATCATCTGCAAACTTAATAAGCGTACTCTCTATCCCAATATCTGCATCATTGATGAAGATATTGAACAGTACGGGTCCCAAAACAGACCCTTGCGGAACTCCACTTGTTATTCCTTTTCAGCAGGATTTAGCACCGTTAACAACAACTCTCTGACTACGGTTATCCAGCCAATTATGCACCCACCTTATCGTGGCCCTATCTAAGTTATATTTGCCTAGTTTATCAATAAGAATATCATGTGAGACCGTATCAAATGCCTTACTAAAGTCTAGGTATATGACATCCACCGCTTCTCCTTTATCCACAAAGCTTTCTTTGATAGGATAACGAGCCATCAAATTAGTTTGGCATGACTTGTTCTTCACAAACCCATGCTGGCTATTCCCTATCACTTTATTACCTTCCAAGTGTTTGCATATGATTTCCTTAATTACCTGCTCCATTATCTTCCCTGGGACAGACGTTAAACTGACCGGTCTGTAGTTTCCTGGGTTGTTCTTATTCCCCTTTTTATAGATGGGCACAATATTTGTCTTATTTCATCTTGCAGAGATTCACCCAGCCAAGGTCCGTGAGTCATGCCTGATGAATTTGCTCCAATGCATTGAGGATACGACTGAGCCGAGAGGTGGGGTGGGGAAGCAGCCGGCACAACAGGCTCTGACGGCAGCATAGAAACAGCACATGGAGCTAGGGGTCTGCCCCCTTCCAACGTCATAGAATCCTAGAGCTGGAAGAGACCTCAGGAGTCATCAAGTCCAGCCCCCTGCCCAAGGCAGGACCAAACCCAACTCAATCAACCCGGCCAGGGCTTTGTCAAGCCGAGACTTAAACACCTCTAGGGATGGAGACTCCACTACTTCCCTAGGGAACCCATCCCAGTGCTTCACCGCCCCCCTAGGGAAATAATTTTTCCTAATATCCAACCTCAACCTCTCCCACCACAACTTGAGCCCATTGCTCCTCGTTCTGCCATCTGTCCCCACTGAGAACAGCCTCTCTCCAGCTTCTTGGAACCTCCCTTCAGGAAGTTGAAGGCTGCTCCCAAATCCCCCCTCACTCTTCTCTTCTGCAGACTAAACAGACCCAAAGGTCCAGCCCGGCCGTTCAATCCCGGCACGGTGCTGAGAAGTGACCCCGGCACGGGGTGACTTTGGGACGGCGATTGAAAGGGGTGAATTACTGGCTTAGTACCCAGGACCAGAATGCGGAGGCTAAAGACCATTCAGGATGGGGAGAAGGAACGTGGGAGGCACCAACACTGGCATCTCAGTCCCTTGTGTTTCGCAGGGATATGAATGACCTTGAGGAAAGGAGAACATGGAAAACGCCTTCGTTTTCTGACGGCATGAAATGGGGGGCAGGAGGGAAGAGCCGGGAGAGCAAACCCCGTTAGCCCGAGTAGGGTAATACTGGCTGTGATGTGCATTGCAAGGCGGCAGCCCCCCGAATCTGTGTCCACAGAGACGGGAGGGAACCTGTAAAGCAGGAGTCACAATACGGAGCAGGTGGCAGGGGATCACGGGGGCGTCACTAAATCCATCTGCATAATAGAAACCCCCCGAGACTGAGGGGTGGTCACAGGCTGATGCGCTGAAATGGAATGTAATGGGCCGGAGGCGGCTCTCCCTCTCCCCCAGCAGAATTCAGGGCACGCTCCGCTGGACGCAGTGGAGTTAATCCAGCCTAAAACCGATGGGAGAGAAGAATCAACTGTGAAGCAAGGCAAGTGAGTTCTCTGCAGGCTGAGCCGAGCGAACCGTTTGCGGGGAAGATCGGCTGGGGTTCTGCTTTCCTCCAGCCTCGCTGCCGTTCCGGTTTGTTCCACGGACGTCCGGACGCGCTGGGCCAATCGCGCTTTCTGTGCCATTCCAGTCGTGTGGCGATGAGATCGGTGCCATCCGGTTCCTGCTCTCTGACGGGTCCTGGGCGATCATCTCCAGCGCAAATGCTTGTGCGGGCAAAGCTGCTCGTTGGATTCTCTGACGCCGTGCGTGCAGATCTGCGTGTCGCTCGCTGCCAACGCTTGTCAGCAAAACTCACAGTGTTCCCAGAAAGGGACCCCAGAGGGGTAATGTTCATCTGGCCTCATTTCATCAGGCAGGATATCTGGGGAACAGGCTATGCAATCGTCACCCAGCACATTAATTTCTGATGCTCCGGGGACAGCTGCATCGGTCTTTTAGTCAATAAGAGGCCATATGTTCCTGGGTTTGTGAGTTAGCTGTTTAGCTTCATTCCAACACAGGCCAGAACCCTGCCTTGCTCTGAACTGCAAGAGCATCTGTGTGGCAGTGTTTGAGTGAGCGACATGCACACACATGCAGAGATGTTCCCCTTTTTGGGCCAATGACTCTCCTGGCCCCAGGGGGGTGGTTCCACTAAAATCATGCTGGTTTCTCATGGGGAACGGCTGCTGTGAAACAAACCGTGACCCCTCTTTTGTTTCCTTCCCGCAGGGAGCTTTCACAAGGTGGACCCCAACCCTGCCCACCGCAGGCGCTGCGTGTCGCAGCCATGCCTCACCCCTGCGGACTCTGAGCCCTTTGGAAAAGAGCAGGGCCCCGCCGTCTCCGCGCAGCAAGGGGGTGCGAGCAGCGAGGAGAGCCGCCACTCTGCGCGTCATGCGGAGAACGCCCATTAAACGCGCTGCCGATGACTAAAGAGCCGTTTTTCTTTAAAGACAGAAGCACTTTTATGACTTTGGACTGAGCTGGCGCTGGCCTCTCGTCCGGCAGCCGGCGGCTCCTTGTGTCAGCCTGTAGGATGGGACGCCGGCGCTGCCCGCCTGCCTGGTAGCGTGCTGTTGCCTAGGGATTGATATCACCACCCTTGCTGGGGTCAAGCAGCCATCAGTTAGCTGGGGAGATTGACTAGACCCTGGGTTCCCAAACTGGGGGGCGAGCCAAGATTCCAGGGGGGGCATGAGGCAACTCAGCCCCCCCATCAAGTTTTGCTGCCCCACTCAAGTTCCTTTTTTTTTTTGCTTAACAAGGGTTTTTTTTGGGGGGGGTGAGGGTTTTTCAAAAATCAGAAAGGGGGGGTGATGCTGAAAAGTTTGGGAACCACTGGACTAGACACTACACCATGAATGGTACGTAGAGAATCCCTACCCAGCGCTAGAGTGGTACCCAGCTGTGCCTACTAGCTCGTATCTACCTATGGATGTGTACCTATAGGTACCCTGTGCCTACCTAATACCTAATACTCTAGATTACCCTATCAGAGCTAGATTCAACACCCTATGGATAGTATACCTTATACCAGGGCGGGGCAAGATGCTGCATCTGGCCGTATTCTAGTTCTATCCTGCTGCCTGTGCCACCGAATTTCCAGGCGGTGACTCAAGCAGCAGGATCTGGCTCACAGTTCATGGTCGCGGTGCTACCTGGCAAGGGCTGGAGCCACGAGCCTTTTAAATAGCTGCAGCAACCTTGGGCGGCTGCCAGGCAACGCGGTAGCAACAGGGCCAGGAGCTGCAAGCTATTTGCTGTGGTTTTAATTCAAGAACTACAGAGGCTAGTCCCCACCCCCACCCCTTTCACCCAGGCCCCCCCACAGAGCAAAATTCATCAAGTGCCCCCCCCCCCCCCGCAAAAAGTATTGCCCACCCCTGCCTAATACAGTACAGGTTGAACCTCTCTGGTCTGGCAACATGTTGCCGGATTAGAGAGTCCCTGGACCAGAGAGCCCCAACCGCAGAGGTTGAGAGCGCCTGGGTGCGGAGCTGGTCTGGTGGGCTGGCAGCCCGCAGGGCTAGTGACCTGGGGGCAGGAAGCCCGGCCAGCAGCCTGTGGGGGCCAGTGGCTAGGGCCAGCGGTGGGCCGACAGCCTGTGGGGCTGGGCAGCCAGGAGCAGACCCAGGAAGCCAGGAGCAGGGCCAGAGGGAGCAGAGCAGGCAGTCCACAAGGCCGGGCGTCCAAGGGTGGCTGCTCTCCCGCGGGGGATTGGCATCTGGGAGCAGAGTCCCGCGAGTGGGGCCGGCATCCTGCAGGGCCAGGTGGCCAGCAGCAGAGCCCCACCGGTGGGCCAGGGGCAATACACTGGCCAGGGTGGCAGCCAGGAGGGGAGCCCCAGGAGAATGCGAAGACCTTACCTCCCTGGTCCAGCAAACTCCCTTGTTCGGGCCCGCTCAGGTCCCGAGGGTGCCGGCCCAAGGAGGTCCGATCTGTACCCCACCTATAAGTAGACTGTGCCTGCTTCTGACCTCCTACCTAATCCAGCTGCTGTATAGTTAGTGTCATCTCTGTGTCTGAGCCATGCCTGTGTAGTGCTACGTGCAGTGCACACTACACAGTCTGTCCTTAATAGCTTGCGGGTCGCTAACACTTTCACTGCACCCGGTGCCCTATTGCTAAGGGATCCAGCAAAGCCAATACAAGAGACCATCCTTCTTAGCCAGGACCTTGCCTGCCCCAGAGTAGCCTTGGATGCCGCGCGTGTCCTCCTGCTCCATCCAACTGATTTTTGTTTGTTTTCTGGAGTGTTGCTTAAGAAAAATACCCGACCCACCCAAAGCCCTTTGTCTGCCCTCCGGCCAGGTAGGTAGCCTGGGCTGCAGGGCTCCCAGACGCTCGTCTGTCCTCTGTGCCCGAAATATCCTTCGCCTGCGTCAGCATGAGGGTTTCCCCGCAGAGGCCGATCCCTTTGTCGTCCACTTTGATCAGTTTCCGTTCCATCTCCTGCCCCCCGTGCTGTGCAAAGCATCAGCCGCTTTCCGCACCGCCACCTCTTCCTGCTGCCTGCCAACTTTCCTGGATCCGGGGCTGCTGAAGTCTTCAAGTGGGGTTTCCAATAGCTCCCAAGTGACTTAGGAGCACACGTCTCCCTGAAAGGGGGCGGAACCTGGGTTCCTAAGCCACTTTGAAAAGCCAGCCCTGTGTCTCTCTCCACTTGCCTCCTTGCAGGGAGACACTGGGCGCTTTTGGCCAAAGATCAGATACGGGGCGTTAGACTCTGGGCGAGAAAAAAGAAAACCTGAGATTTGCAGTCGAGCCAGAAGACGCAGGGCTGCATGCCTTAAACACACGCTTGCTCTCTGCAACGGAAGCTGCTGGAATTGGGGTGTCTGCTCCTGGGAATTGACAGCCTTCCTGCAGGAGTCACAAACGTGGGGTGTGCCTGTGGGAATAGAAAGGACTAGCCTCTGGAAGGGGAGCCGGGCCCAGGCTCCTATGGCGTCCTCATGGAGCTGGGAATAGGCCCCTACAAAGTTAAACAGAAATAGACTCAGCAGTCCTTGGCTGTCCCTTGCATAGGATGTGGTAGGGATGTAAAATCCCATTTAACTAGTTAACCAATTAAATGTTAAGTTTAACTGGTTAACTGATTAAATGGGGGTTGGGAGGGGGGGTCATTCCAGCCCGATTGGGCTACAGCGCCCATCCCCCACTCACCTGTCCACCGCCTCCAGCTGCTTCTGACCCCTTGGGCTGCCGGCTCCCAGCCTGTGTGGACTGGGAGCTGGCAGCTCTGTGCAGGGGCCCAGCGGTTCTGAAGCAGCCCTCTACCTGTGGCAGCCCTCAGGTGAGGGGCTGCTCTCCAGGTACCTGGTAAGCATCACCCGTTAAGGTAACCAGGTAACCAGTTACCCATTAACCAGTTATCCACTAACATAGGTCTTGTATTCCCATTGCACTGGTGGGCAAACTGAGGCCGGCATTAAATGAGGTGCCCAAGGTCACACAGAGTCAGTGTCAGGGGCTGGCTGAGCTCAGGAATTCCTGGCTCCTCTGCTCGAACCACACCCCATGCTGTTGCGAATCTGTCTCTGGAAGCCTCGCTGAGTTCGCAGTGCCCCCGCTCTCGTCGTGAGCTTTGACTGTGGCTGCCAGCACAAGCCCATGTGTGTCCCCTTGGCCGTGCCGGCTGCAGAGAGCGGGAATTAAACAGAGGACGTGAGGCTCTGTGGCCCCATCGCAGCCTGGGAGGTCGCTTGCCCGAGCTGAGTATCTGCGCGGCAGGAGGATGCGGCCTGCGAGCCCATTTCTAAGCGTCGCCTCCCCCGGTTTGGGGTGTGAAGCCTCCTGAGCAATCTCCGCTTTGAGCTCAGCTGCGAGAGGCCTGTGTCTGCACCGGAGCGCAGATGGGGCCGCGGCGAACTCGCCCTGGATCGGGGGCCATTTCCGACTCGCTTCGTTCCGCTTCGGCAGGCAGCTCGGTGACGGGCTGAACTGAGTCCGACCCTCCAGCCAGAGGGCCAAGAACCTAAGCGGCGGCCGAGGCTCTGAGCTGGATCCACCTTTCCCATCGCTACCTCCCCGTTGCCAGCCCTTTCCCAGGGGAGGCGGGAAATGTCAGGCTGCCACCGGGGTGGCTATTTGTGACCTTCGCGACGGAAGCAAGTGGCAGAAACACCCGGCCCATGGGGGAAGGCTGCAGGGTCCTTTCTCCGCAGAGCAGAGAGCGGCGCGAAGGGCCTGGCTTTCTTCGCTCTCCCGGGGGTGCTTTCTTCCAGGTGTAATGGCTCGTGGGCTTGCTGGGGTATTTTGCGAGGGCTGCAGCCGCCTTCGGCATTTTAACGCCCCGAGCCTGCGGAGGGCGTGGGAGGGAGCAGGGACCCCTCCGGGTGCCGTGCAGGCTCTGAGTCACATGAGAAAGGCGAGCCGGCAGCTTCAAAGGACAAGGAGCCCGGCGGGGGAGTCGCTAGCGCTGGAAAGGAGTCAATTCTTCCCTGCAGACCACCCCACCCCCTTGCGCAACGCTACCACAATGGCCCACACGCCCCCGCACCTCAGAGCCATGGGGTGCCCAGGGCCTGCGGGAAGGGTCGCCGTTGGGACTAGGCCGTTTTGTGCCATTCGGTCGGCACAAAGGAGCCGGACGCCGGTGCCATAACGGGCCAGCTGAGAATCGCGCTGGTGGGAGGAGCTGGCAGGGCCAATCCTCAGCTGGGAGAGCGCATAGGTCCGGGGAGTAGAGGTGTGGGGGGTGCTGCAGCACCCCCAGGTTCTGCACCTGGCTTCCCTGTGCCTGGGGACCGGCCCCTCCAGCTCTGGGTCCCAGCCTCCAGGCACCCCCTCCCCTCGGCCCCGCAGGGTCCTGCCAGCCCATGCGCTTTGCAGCTGCCCCGGGATCCTATCTCCATGGGCTTTGCTGGCCCTCCAAGGTCCCACCTCTCCGCAGGCTCCCCTCACTTACCAGCCCCACGGGCTCCACCAACCCTCGGGGTCCTGCCACCCATTGGCCCTGCCGCAGGCTCTGCAGCCCACCGGCCCCACAAGCCCCGGCATCCTGCCTTTGGCCCAGGACTCTGCAGCTGCCCCCAGCTATAGCCCCAGCCTGGCGCAGAGACGGCTGCCAGCTCCCAGACTGGACGAACCGGACGCCATTACAGCGATGGAGTCTGGGCCGGGAGAGCTGGCACCCTGATCTCAAGGGGTGTAAAGGGGGGTTCAGCTCAGCACCCCCATCCCAAAAGTAGTTCCAGCCCCACTGCAGTAGCTCCTAGGCTGCATTCACCGGCACTGGTCCCTGTGGCCCCCCGGTCTCCCGAACGGAGGCGCTTTCAGTCGCAGGGGGCCCTGCCCCAGAACCCGGCTCACTGCTCTGAAGTGAGCACTGGGAATGACCGAAGGGTTGGGCCCTAGCTAGTGTTTGCTTATAAACCCCTAATCTCATTAAATCCTAGCGACAGGAAGAAATGGGGATGGTTTGGGGGGTCGTTCTGCCATCCGAGGGCCAGACTGTTCCTGAGATCGGTTTAATCCAGAGCCCACCTATGCAGCTTTGAGTAAAATGTTCTGGTTTGTGGCTCCCTCGCTCTCTACAGCTGAGTAACACAAGAGACGTGTTCTTAGCCAGCCTGAGAGTGTGAGGTCCTTGTGCGAGGCACGTGGGGGCCAGAGTTGTTAAAGCAAAAAAAACCCAAAAAACTGCATGGTGAGGCTTTTTGGCCCTAACAGGCTGCTGGCGGCCGCCCGCCGTCTTGCCTCCCTGAGCCAGGCCAGACAGCTCCCTGGTAAGCACGAGGGTTGTAAAATCAGAAAGTATCGGACATTTTAGCTGTCCAGTATTTTCTGTATTTTTATACCGGACAGGAGGCGAAAATAACGGACTGTCCGGTTCAATACCAGACACATGGAACCCTACTCAGCACCCATCTTTGCATCCAGATTTCCAGACGAAATCTGCGCCCCTCTAGGCCCCCTGAATAAAGACCAGATTTTTCAGATGTGCAGCGTTCCCAGCAGCCCACACCCTGACATTTACGGCCAGGCTTTTCCAATGAGAGCAGGGCCTACTCTGCCGCGCTCTTCTGCAAACCTGTCCCCAGTTATGGGGGCTGAGTCTTCCGAACATTCTAATTGTACATTTCTCTGTGCTTCCATTTCCCCGCCTGTAAAATGGGTGCAATACACCTGCGGGCCAGGAGGGTCGTGCCAAACAATTATGAGTCTAAAAAGAGTTTCAAAATATCGGGGTAAAGACTTACATGACAAACATGAAAGCATGGGCAGTGGGTTTGCTAGGCGGGGCACAGCATTGCTTTCCCAAACCGCCAGGCGTGGCCTCGCCAATGCACCGCCCCAGAAGGGATTCTGGGGGTAGAGAGTCTGGGGCCTCTCCCTGTGCTCCAGGGCTGAGAGCCTGGGGCCGCAGCGCCCTACCTCCCCCGTGATGCTGAGGGGGTGGGGCCTGGGCACAAGGGGCGGGGCTGGGGGTGGGGTTGAGGGCTTGCCTCCCCCAGCCCTACATTCACCCACCACCCATGCGTGAAAACGGTGTCCCTAGCCTCTGTTTGTCTGGAAATGGGTGACGGGAGGAATCACATGAGGATTCCCTGTTGTGTTCCCTCCCTCTGGGGCATCTGGTATCGGCCACTTTGAGCAGACAGGACTAGATGGACCGTTGGTCTGACCCAGACTGGCCGTTCTTCGTATGTTCTAAAGCTTGTGCTCTAATGTAGTGTTTGGCTAATGTTATTACTACTGCTTCATTCACATCCTTTCCCCCTAAAATTAACATCCCTCACAACTTGTTTGTCTTGAGCTGCCCCATAACTAGGGCTAAGTGCTGCTACACTACAAATAACAACAATCACCCAAATAAATCAAGCACAGGGAATTCCCAGATCCCTGTGAGAGAGTTAACCCAATTAGCTGCGATTTACAGCCACGCCGGACAAGGCATTAGAAGATGCACTGTAGGGAACCTTGCTGATTCTCAACGCTGTGGGCCTAGGATTTCTGGGCCTCTAGCTTTTAGGCTTCTGTAGAGTAACGGGACTGGAGCGGCTATTCTTTCAGCTTTGATTTGCTCAGAAGTAGCCAAGCGGTGTGTTTTCATTGCCTCGCCGTTCAGCGTTCCATCACGCCGCTGAGCACGTATGCAAACGGCACCGTCCGCTTTCCAGTCGCTCGTACGTACATTAACCAGCCCTCGGAAGTACGATTTACGATGGCGGTTTGACAGATGGGGAGATAAAGACACAGGCAGGTGAAATGGCTGGTCCAAGACCAGACAGGGCATATCTACGCTGCGATTAAACCCCCAGGGCTGTGTTTGGTCTGCAGGGCTATAAAACGGCAGTGGAGACCAGCTTCAGCCCAGCGTCTGGGACCCATCCCCCTTGTGCCTATACAGAATAATGAACAGTTATCTGCAGCCGTGGGGTGTCAATCCCTAATGCACTACAGGGGCCTTTGCTGTCTAGATCTACATTTGCCCCTGTATCAGATACTCAGGGTTTCACTATGCATGTAAAATTTGCATGCTTCGGTTCTCAGCTAATTCTTTTAATCGAATTATTCTTGTGTCAGGCGTTAATTTGGCTTCCGGGTACTTCCTGACATGGGAGGTTTTTACTTGACAACCAGAAGTAAAAACACCGGGTCAAATTCAGCACCAGCTGAAATGGGAGCAACTCCACTGCAGGCTGCTTATGCAAGCCGCCAATTTTATCATTTGGATGCAAGCAGGGTGAGTCCCCGGGTCCGCGTGGTTTGCACAAGGACATCACACTTCAGCGGCAGCGCGAGACTAGAACCTTGTGGGCTTGTCTTCACCCAGGCAGCCGCCCTTGTAGCGCGGGAGGAAGAGGGGTTAATATGGGTGTGACCGGAGCCTGCTTGTCTGTGGAATAAATCCCCATGTCAGGGCACGCTCCGGCGGGCGGGACACGAGACTACCGTGGCTACTTGAGATCAGATGTTCCCTGTGCAGAGGCTGGCGCTGAGGTTAGAAAGCGCCGCACTTCAATTAAATCCCATTCATGCCAAATGCAGAAATCAATCGAGTGCTTATGGAATTCAGCAGCGGGCCAGGAAGCGCCGAGGCGGTAGTGAGGGGGGTCGCTCTGCCATGTGTAATCCGGTGGGTCCGACAGCTCACTGCTTTTTCCCCTCCTTTCACGGCTCGCTCCGGTTCTGATAATGGGCCGGATGCTGTGCGGTGCTGAATGCCATCGGCGTCCATGGGACTCAGGGTGTCAGCACTGTGTAGGATCAGGGACAGCTACCCCCACCCCTCCCACCTGCACTTAGCTGTATCTCCTCTGCCCCTTTGTAGTCAGCGGGGCTGTGTGGGAGGAGCTGAGGGCAGACTTGGGAATTACGGTCATTACATAGCTGGAAGTGACGTATCTTAAATCGCGTTTTCGTGCCATCCACACAGTGGGAGGGGGACGGGCGTGGGGTGGTTGGTGAAGGTAGCACTGGGAGAAGCCCTGCCTGCAACCCCACCCCTTCTGACCAGGCTCTGCCCCAAACCGTGGGGAGGGAGGAGGGCGGGAAGCCCCAGCCTCCCAAGCCTTGGAGCATGGGGAGGGAGGGTGCTAGGCACAGCAACACTCCACCCCCAGTATGTCTACAGCAGGCGTTCTGGGAGCGGAGTGTGGGCGGGGCCAGACGCACGGTTTGGGAAGACAGAGCCTCCCCCGCCTCGCACACCCGCCGCCCCTGTCGACAGGAGCAAACACTCCCGTCGGCTTCTCTTACTCCTCGTGAGGAGCAGGCCTACCAGCGCTGATGGGAGCACCCTTTGAGTTTGATTTAGCGGGTCTTCACTAGACCCGCTAAATCGAACCCCGAAAGATCGACCACCGCAGCGTCACTCTTCCGTGGAATGTCGACATGGCCCACATGTCCGGTGACACAGAGAGCACTGAGCGGCCCTGAAGCAGGATCCAGCCGGATGTTCTTTGATAGGGCACGTGGATGGCACAGAGAGCCTGGCTCCCTGAATGTACAGGACTCGGGGCCCTGCCCGGCTTCCATAGAAATCACTGACAGTTTTGCTGTTGGCTTCAGCAGGAGCGGGCCCTGTGTTGCACTGCAGGATGGCTCTGTCTAGCCCCCGGGATGTGTCTCTTTCCCCTCCCCCTCCTAGGGATAAGCCCGCTTTGAAACGCCTGGTGTGCCGCAGCTGGCAGGCGTGCTGTTGGCACTCGGAAGTGGCAATGGCTTTGGCCTATTTTGAAGTCTTTTATCACCTTTGCATAGCGCCCTCCTGCTGCCCCCGCAGTCCGCATGGGCTGCTCAGCTCCCCTCCCTCTTCCGCTGCCTCTGAGCGATGGGGACTGGTCCGATGCAGCTCAGGCCGGGCAGGGCAGACCGGTCAGGCTCCAAGCTGACTGCTGATGCAAAACCGAATCACATTTCAGCCCCACTAAAGGACTTGCATATGTTCTCAGCCACCCCCCTGCGCGGCCAGTATCAAAGTTAGCTGGGGGGCTTTGCTAATGCAATTGCGGCTCTGAGCCTGACGGCTGTCCGACAGCATTACAGTACAGAGGACATAGTACACGTCTGCCTTTCCCTTTCAAGGCTCCCCCCCCACACACACACATACACACATTTCTTCTCGGGCTGTGGCCTTCGGCTCATGTGATAAACCCATCCCGATCTGCAGAGGAGCACGTCCCCTGCACGGACACACCTATGGGTGCATGACAGGCCCCCTTCTGGGCCTGGCTCCCTCACCCTTCTTTGCTCAATCAGCAGCAGACATTTCCAATATTATTCTCCGGTCCTTTGTCAGGAAAAAGTGTTTTTAAACGGTCTGCTGGAGCCTGGGCCCCCAAGGTAGATTTTTTGGGGGTGTCTAGACATCCTGTGGAGGGCCTGGCATTGCCGTGAAACCATTCCCAGTGCATCGGGCCAGCCAGATCCTGCCCATGGGAGGGAGGGTTGGATGCTAATTCAGAGACAAAAAACCTTGGAATTGATTCCAAGTCTCTTTTTTCCACACTCTGGCAGGGCTGGCGACAGACTTTGTGTGGGGGGGGGGGGGGCCCATGGCAAGCGTCCCCTTCTCCCTCCCCACATCAGTGGCCCTGCACTCAGGCAGGCACACCCACACCCAGCACTCTGTCCTTGCTGACGAACACACAGGGGTTCACACAGGATGTGTGTTCCCAGGAGTGTCAGAATCTATAGGCTCCATTGATGGAGTGAACCCCTAGCCCATTCAGATGATGATTAATAATCATCTATTATTAATCACATACCAACACTGCCTGTCTCACACGTCCCAGCTGAGGATCTCTAAGCACCCTGCTGACACTGACAGGTTGCTCTCTAGGAGTCTCCTGTGAAGCCAGGAAATAGCATCGTCTCCATTTTACAGCTAGAGCAGCCAAGGCCGTGGAAGAAGGATGCTCTTGTGGTTATGCCTCGGGGCTCCGAGGCTCAGCCCTGAGCAATCACAGCCTCTCTGTGTGACCTTGGGGGAACGTCTTCATCTCCGTGCGGCTCCCCTTCTGGAAAATGAGGGTTGCTTAATAGAGGCCCAGCAACAAACAGACTCACTCAAGGTCAGAAAGCTGGAAATAGAACCCAGATCCTCCCGGGGCTCTGCTTTCACCACTAGGTCGTGCTGCTATCCTCATTTACCTAGCCCCGCCGCCAAGACGCCTGGGCCCTTTACAAGGCACAAAAGAACGACGAAAAACAGACTCTGTGAAAACCAAACTGCCAAAAACTCCTCGTGTGCTCCCAGCCTGCCGACTCTGCGGTGACTCAAGGGCGAGGAAAAGAAGAGGGGATTGTCCTAGTGACAAGAACCCGGGAAGGGCACTGCAATTGCAACTGCCTTCATCGTGCTGTCTGTATTTCCCCGTTTCAGTCTTCGGGTACCTCTAGACTGCTCTGCACACTGCAGATCTCATTTCGAATTTATTTCGAAATAGGCTATTTCGAAATTTGGCGTGTCTCCATGGCACCAAATTTTGAAATAAAGCACGATTTTGAGGCATCCCTTATTCCTCGGGGGGCGAGGTTTACAGGGAGGCCGAAATAGCGCATCCGTTATTTCGAAAATGCTTTCAAAATAGCGGCACGCGTTCCTTGGACGCAGGGTAACTATTTCGGGACCCCGGAGCGATCCTGAAATAGCTTTGTAGTCTAGACGTGCCCTTTTAGCAAGCTGTGTGATTCCCACCACGTCTCCCAGCCTCTCATTTGTGAAACAGTAACTTCAGGGTGTCAGTGTCTGCTGGCAACACAAACAGCGGCCAAGGACAATTGTATCAAAACCAAAGGCACCTTTGGGGGGTCCCTTCTGTTCCAGCACAAACAGGACAAGGACTGGCAGAACGACAGCAGCTAACCCGTGTGGATCAGACACGGGCAGTTTTACCCCCTGGAACCAGGCACCATCCAAAAACGCCGAATGCTGAAATGCAAGAGCCTCTTGTGATCCGCCTTTTGCAAATCAAGGCAGCTGCGTTGCTAATGCCTTAACGCCACAGTTCCTGCCCTGTCTCGGGCCCTGTGTAGGAGTGGAGTGAGTGTGTCGGCACTTGTACCAATTCTTTTAAAATATAACCGTGGGGGAGCGGGCGAATCCCGAGCAAGGTGGCAGCGAGAGGCCTGTATGGGGTGAAGACTGGAAGTTCTGCAGAGGGGGGAGAACACCGGAGGTGGTTTTAACATGAGAACGAATGTCGTGGTGACCCCCTCCGTTCAGAACGCTTCCCCCTCAACGTCGCCAAGGAGCCGGCCGCCGAACGCCCCTCAGAGGAAAGGGGCCTGGTTGTGTGGGGGCCAGTGCACAAGACACCCCAGCAAGTCAAACAGCTAGTCTCTCCCGTACGACCTCCAGCCCCTGGTGGCTTCCTGGCTCCTGAGGGAGGCTGGTGTGTGTGGAGGGGAAGGGGCTGGAACTGCAGAGCAGGACAGGAGCCAGGTGGACCCGGCTTGCCCTTCCCTGTGGCACTCGAAGCTGTTCGAGGAGACGCATGTACTAAGGGAGGTGGCGCTGCCTTGGCCGGGTCCCAAGAAGGGGTCGCAGCTTAAGCACGTCTGTCCTGGTGGCCGCATGGTTATTACTCAAGTGACCAGTGTCTCTGGGTGTCCACCTGGAGACACCCCTGAGGGCCCTGCTGGTCAGCGAGCTAAAAGCCAGGCTCCTTTCTGGGGTGCGAGTTGGAGCGCTGACCCTGAGCCCGAGCTGCATGGGGCTGGACAGGAATCACAGTCCGTAAATGAAAGCTGTTTCCCACGGGAACAGAGTCCTTGGTCTCTAGCGCTCGGGGTAGATCACACAGGGAGCCGCCTGCCCGTGCTCACAAGACACACGCACTCTGCAGACTCCGACATGGCTTCATTTCCTCCAATGTTGTTATCAAACCATCTTTTTAGTGAGTCTACACAGCCTCCCCCTGCACACACAGACACACACACAGCATCCCACACACACAACATCTCCTCCACAAACATAGACACACACATTCTCCCCTCCACACACACACACACACACACACACACACACACACACACACACACACACAGACACACAGCATCCCCTCCACACACACACACACACAGCATCCCCTCCACACACACACACACACACACACAGCATCCCCTCCACAAACATAGACACACACATTCTCCCCTCCACACACACACACACACACACAAACACACACACACACACACACACACACACACACACACACACACACACACAGCATCCCCTCCACAAACATAGACACACACATTCTCCCCTCCACACACACACACACACACACACACACACACACACAGCATCCTCTCCACACACAGACACACACACAGCATCCCCCCCCACACAGCATCCCCCACACACCACATCCCCTCCACAAACATAGACACACACATTCTCCCCTCCACACACACACAGACACACACAGCATCCTCTTCACACACAGACACACACAGCATCCCCTGCACAAACATAAACACACGCATTCTCCTCTCCACACACACAGAGACACATAGCACCCCCCCCACACACACAGCATCCCCCCCAGACACACAGAGCATCTCTTCCACACACAGAGAGACACACAGCATCCCCTCCACACACACACACACACTCTCTTGCCCCTCTCTCGGCCCGGAGGCCAGGCGGTCCGTCTGGGCTCTGGGGGGGGGGGGGGGGGCAGTGTCGCCCCAGGCTGTTCCGCGCGGGGAGCCCCGGGAAGTTTGAAACGACCCTGCGGGGGAGAAGGGGCTGGGGGGGGGGGTCCGGCGCCAGAGCCCTCCCGCCCCCCGGCCCCGGCCCCGGCCCCGGCCGCCCCTTACCTGCCTCCACCAGGAACAGGCCGGCGCAGCTGCAATAGACCAGCAGGGCTGCGCCGAGGGGCACGAAGCAGCGACCCGTCCTCCGGCGCGGGGCCATCCCGCATCGCGCGGCCGCAGGCTCAGGCCCGGGCTCGGCGGCGGGCGCCCGGCGCGGGCATCTCAGGACCGCGGGCAGCTCCCCGGCGCGGCTCCGGCGTCAGGGCTGGCGGCCGGGCTGCGGGGAGGGAAGAGCGGAGGCGCTGAGCTCCATGGGGCCGCTACCGCAGCGGGGGGACGTGCCCCGGCCGCCGGCTCCATTCATGGAAAGAGCCGCCCCCCCCGTCGGATCCCAGCCCCTCCTGCGCGTCATCAGCAACCTGCCCGCCCCGCCCGGCAGGGGAGACAGCGCCTGCCCCCCCCGTGGAGAGACCGCCCCTCCCAGCCCCCCCTCCCCGTCTGCTCCTGGCTAGACCCCCCCCCCCCCCCGAGGAGAGACCGCCCCTCCCAGCCCCCCTCCCCGTCTGCTCCTGGCTAGACCCCCCCCCCCCCCCCCGAGGAGAGACCGCCCCTCCCAGCCCCCCCCCCCCCGTCTGCTCCTGGCTGGCTGGACCCCCCCCGAGGAGAGACCGCCCCTCCCAGCCCCCCCCCCGTCTGCTCCTGGCTGGACCCCCCCCGAGGAGAGACCGCCCCTCCCAGCCCCCCCCCTGTCTGCTTCTGGCTGGACCCCCCCCCCCCCCGAGGAGAGACCGCCCCTCCCAGCCCCCCCCCCCCCCTGTCTGCTTCTGGCTGGACCGCCCCTCCCCCCCCCCCGCTGGACCCCCCCCCCCCGGAGGAGAGACCGCCCCTCCCAGCCCCCCCCCCCCCTGTCTGCTTCTGGCTGGAGCCCCCCCCCCCCCGAGGAGAGACCGCCCCTCCCAGCCCCCCCCCGTCTGCTTCTGGCTGGACCCCCCCCCCCGAGGAGAGACCGCCCCTCCCAGCCCCCCTCCCCTCCCGTCTGCTCCTGGCCGGACCCCCCCCCCCCCCCGAAGAGAGACAGCCCCTTCCAGCCCCCCCTCCCGTCTGCTCCTGGCCGGACCCCCCCCGAGGAGAGACCGCCCCTCACAGCACCCCCGTCCCATCTGCTCCTGGCCGGACCCCCCCCCGAGGAGAGACCGCCCCTCACAGCCCCCCCCCCCCTGTCTGCTCCTGCCCGCCCCCCCCAACTCCCCGGCTCACTCTCCCTGCTCCGGGCTGGACCCCCCCCGAAGAGAGACCGCCCTTCTGAGCCCCCCCTCCCACCAGCCCCTGGCCGGTCCCCCCTCCGCGGCCCCTGCAGCCTGCCCAGCGTCCCGAGGGTTGCAGCGGCAGCACCCAGAACCAGCCCGGGCATAGGACCCGGAGCTCGCTGGGCAGGCAGCCCGACCCCCACAGGGCGCTGGGAGCCGGGAGCAGGAGGCTGCCTGGTGGAACTGCAGCCCGGCGCGCTGCCCCCTGCCCCGGGCTGCTCCGATCCGAGCCCAGGCCGCGCCTGGACAATTCTCCGGCACCGGCCGACTCCTCCGGCCCTGGCCCAGCCTGGCGAGAAGGGCTGCGGGGCTGGAGCAATGAGCCCCCAGGAGCGGGGGGACGTGGCCCGGCAGAGCGCTGTGACTGCAGCCTCTGGCTGGAGGACAGCTACATAACCCCCCCTGCATGCCCCCCCATGCTGCCAATTACAGGCCAGCAAAGCCAGCTTCCCTCCCAGCACAGGGCCTGGAGCAGAGCAGAAAGCCCCCGGCTGGGGGTGGGGGGCGAGAAGTCACCTCTGGTGGAACCGTCCCCTCTCGATTGGGCTCCGTGCGGTGGACAAGGCTGAGCCGGAATCCGGAGCGCCTGGACTTTCAGAGCCCTTGGCCAGCTCCCTCTGCCAGCCAGACGCCGAGAACCAAGGCCCTAACCACTAGGGACCACTGCACCTCCCCCCTTGCTCCTGCCACAATCTTAATAGAGAAATGGAGCCCCTGCACATGCCCCTCCCCGCACCCCCCTCCACGCAGGCACCAGACACCCCTGGGCCTCACCAGGAAGAGGGTTAATCCTGGTGTCCTGGCCAAATTCAGGTTTTCCCTCCCTGCCTTCCATCTCCTTAAACTTACACGGGCAGTTTCAGTCCTAGCTTAGCCTGCTGTGGCCTTGTTCAGCAGAGGCAGGGTTTGGCCCCAGGGGCAGGCAGCTGCAGTGAGGTGCCCTGGTGCAGTGAGGATTGTGATGCATTTCCTGCTAACCTTTCCCCCTCTTCCGAGGACAGCGGGGCCTCTCTGAATTGGGAATGGGGGACACGGTCGGTCGCTGAGTCCCCTCCCTCGAGCGTAGCCCAGCAAATCTGACTCTGCCAGAAAGGGCTGGGCTCGTGAAAAGGGGGCGCCGACTTGTCTCGCACCCCAGCTGTAAAATCCTGCAGCAAACGCCCTGTGAAGTCAACGGAACCTTCTACTGGCAGACGCCAAACGACGTCCCTAGCATGGGGGTGGACTCACTACCTGAGAACCGCACGTGAAGAGGGACCGGCTGGTCGCCCTTTCCTTCCCGTTGGCCTGAGGACGTGCAAGGATTTAGCCAGATCACGGCTGGCATGTAAGTGCCATGCACTCTCCTTTTGCGTTGGGGGAGGTTTGAGAGGGCATTGGGGAGAAGGCTGGGCGCAGGGTCAGCTGTGAGCATCACCCCCCCCACACACGCACATGCACACGCACATGCACACGCACACGCACACTGGCATGTCTTGGTCGGTCTTTCTCCCAGGCTTCCTTTCCCATATTACTAAATTCAATTCGCACGCTCTTATGCACCGGGCACCAGAGAGGGGTGTTTCTATTTCAAGCGCTGCCAGTCCCCTGCTGCATGAACCTGTCACTTCCCTCTCTGTGCCTCTGTCTCTCCTCCTACCCTGTGTGTGTCTTGCCAGCGCAGGCCGTCAGCCCTTTAGGGGAGGGGCTCTGTGTCTGTACAGCACCGAGCACAACGGGGCCTTAGTCTGGATCCCAGTTTCTGGGCGCTGCTCTATCCCAAATCACAATTGTACATTCCAGATCCATGCCTGGCGAATTGCCACAGCCTCCCATAGAATTATGCCAGAATCACAGCTGGCCTCTTGCAGCCTAGGGGGACGCAATGGGATTTTCTGGCTTGCTCTGTACCCGCAATGGTTAGCTATCCAATACCCTCGCAACAGCTGGTACTCGATGGCAGTGATGCTTTATTACCAGGGCAGGCCCATATGCAGGAATTTCTGTGTGTGTGTGTGGGGGGGGGTGCTTTCTTGTAAATGTGGACTGCCAGGGTGTGACTGCACCACCCCGCCATGGTCCCCCAAATAAGCATGCTCTGGCCGGCTAGGGGAAGACTGGGGCTGATCCCCCCCATCCCAGGAGCAAGACCTAGCCCTGCCCCCAGCCTCACTCCTGGGGGGCGGAGAATCAGCCCCAGCCTTCCCTCAGCCGGCCGGACCATGGGGGAACATGGAGGGGGGGCGTTCGCACCCTTTGCACACACCCCCACGTACAGGCCTGCAGGGATTCGCGTAGTAGCCAATATAATTGTATTGTCTAATACTCCCCAGATCTGAATGTAGAGCCCAGCTCGTGGTACTGCCTGCGAGGCTAGAATTAGATGTTCGTTTCGGTTAACGAAGCTGGCAGGGTTCTGATGGAAGGCGACGAGTGGAAGGGAACAGAGGCAATTTTCCCGACTTGGACCAAGCCCACCGGCCAGATGTCACTGAATAGGCAGGCCCAGCTCTTGGCAGGGATGACGGGCACTGTCGCAACCCCAGGAGCTAGACAAACACGACGCCTTTGGTCTCTGTTCCCCTCCTGTGCTGCGCCCGCAGAAGAATGGAGCCAGTAGCAGCAGGCACCCCGGACAGAGGAGCAGACTCTGTCCCCATGTGGGTGGCCCTGCGGGCTTTGAGACCCCCACAGCAGAGCGAAGTCCTGCTTGTGTGGACAAGCGGCTCTAAGGGGGGTGGCCAACGCATACTCTAAGGCGCCCATGGAATTACCCAGAGTATCCCCTTGGCCAGACCTGTTTTCACTGCAGCGTTGCGGCTTGCAGAGACTACAAGTTCCATCATGCAATGCTCCAGACGCTGCATTTGCTATGGGCCACACCCCTGGAGAGCTGCAATCAGCTGCTTTCTTTTCTAGCTGCCTGCTAAGGTTTTCATGGAGCATCAGTCACTACCATACCTTGAGCCTGTTGCCAGCTCAGGCTCCTGGCACGTTGTCAGTCGGAGAGAGTTCACTTTATAGGCCGGCCGGTGCAGCAAGTTGCAGTTACACCCATGCGATGGATTTCCCCAGGGACTGGCAAGCAAACTGGGCCCTAAGAATAATGATAGAAATGTAGCCGTGTTAGTCTGGGGTAGTTGAAGCAAAATGCAGGACAATGTAGCAATTGGGCCCTAAGAAAGCAAATGCGCCACGTTCTCTGTTGCTTTCCTCCCTCTGCCTCCTTTCAGAATGGAGGTGAGAACCCCGTGTCTGGGAAGAGGGCAGCAGCAAGTAGCCCTTTATTGCAATTCGCCATCTTGGATTAGTCTTTGTAATGCAGGAGTGTCTAGGCTGGGCCGGTTGTGTGCCTCACATGCCCGTCGTAAGTGACGGCCCCTGCTTCGAGTGATCCCCTTCCTACAGAGCCATCCTTCCTCAACTTTAAATGATTATCTCCAAGGGCCGAGTCTGCATTTATTCACTAACGGTGTTTCCTGGCTGTCAGCAACACTCACACCCCTCCACCACTGGGCTCTGGGTTCTGCATGGATGAGTCTCTCTTCACCTGGAATGTTTGTGAAGGAGCATATCTGAAAAGAGCCTTTAATCTCCCTCCACGCGCTCCTCTTTGATTCACAGCTGGGCACAAGTGCTTGGCTCCTTACAGAAGCTGATTGCTCTGCAATTAAATGGCTCGCCCAGTTAATGCCTTCGCCTTTCATCTCCTGGCTGGTAACAGATTAAACTTCCAAACGCGCCAGACAAAGCGAAGGCGTGAAGGAAAGCAAGGGAGGGATGGAGGACGAGCGTGAATGAATGTAAGAGATGACAGAGGATCCATTCCTGACTGGTCGCTATACTCAGTCTGGATGTGCTGTATGTCCATTATTCTTTTCACGGGCCTCTGAGGTCTACAACCCCTACTGAACTCAATAGGGGTTCAGGCACTTAGCCTGAGAAACTGATCCTGCCAGGAGTTATGTCTACACTGCAGCACTATTTCAGGATAGCATATCTTATTTAGAAGTTATTTCAAAATAGCTTATTTCGAAATCTGGCACTGTCTACACAGCACTTATTTTGTAAGAAATCACTATTCTGAAATGTCCCTTACTCCTCGTAGAATGAAGTTTACAGGGATGTCAGAATAGCGAGCCCCTTGTATTTGGAAATAATGGATGTGCTCCAAAGACGTGGAATAGCTATTTTGGAATATCTCCGGTAGCCCAAAATAGTACTGCAATGTAGTCGTAGCTTTAGGGACTAACAGCTTTATTAGGGAATGAGCTTTCATGGTAAACCCCACTTCATCGGATGAATCGGAGTGGAAGTTACAGAAGCAGGGGGTATATTTAAGGAAGAAGTTACTTGTGTGAATGAAGCTAATCAAGTCAGGGTGGAAGTGGCTCATTCACAGCATGTGGGGTGGAGATGTGAATATCCAGAGAGGAGGAATTGCTTTTGTAATGTGGTAACCAGTTGAGATCCTAATTCAGTCCTAACTTGATGGTGTTGAATTTGTAAATGAATCCCAGTCCAGCTGTCTCCCTTTGTATCTGGGTTTTGAAATTCTGTTGTAGAAGAATTTCCTGGAGCTTAGGCCCATAAAAGGCTATTAGCCAGGGGATAAAATGGTGTCCTTGGCCTCTGTTTGTCAGAGGCTGGAGAGGGATGGCGGGAGACAAATCGCTTGATCATTGTCTTCGGTCCACCCTCTCTGGGGTACCTGGTGCTGGCCACTGTCGGCAGACAGGCTACTGGGCTAGATAGACCTTTGGTCTGACCCAGTACGGCCGTTCTTCTGTTCTTATATTCTTAAGAATGGCCACTTTCAAATCCATTACAGACGGTACAGGGAGCGTGAAGTGTTTCCCTACAGGTTTGTGTGTTATCAGGGCCGGACTAAGGGGTGGGCTAGCCAGGCAGCTGCCCAGGGCGTCAACCTATGTGGGGAGCGCCCGGCTCCCAGCAGGCTGCAGTGGCCACCCGGGGCGGGGGCCATGTTAACCCCTGCAGCACCAGCCAGCAGCGCCTTTCCCCCCTCGGCCACAGGGCCCTGCACAGCCAGGCACAGCCCACCCCGAGCTGCACGCCATCGGCGGTGGCTGGGCCGACTGGGCAGTGCATGCACCATGCGTCCGCCCACGTGCCCCGGGAGCGGACCTGCGCATGTGTCGTGCACCGGAGGCAGGGCCGCATGTCCCGGGGGCGGGCCCGCACATGCGCCATGCGCCCGGAGGCGGGGCCATGCGCCCGGAGGCGGGGCCGTGCGCCCGCACATGCGCCATGCGCCCAGAGGCGGGGCCATGCGCCCCGTGGGCAGCACCACACACCTGGGCTCGGGCCGGCCCTGTGTGTTATCATTCCCTGATGTCTGATTTGTGTCCAATTATCCTTTGGCGCAGAGACTGTCCAGTGTGGCCAATACACGTGGCAATCCTGCTTCTGTAACTTCCACGCCAGCGCAGCTGATGAAGCGGGTTTTACCCATGAGAGCTGATGGCCTGATAAATCTGTTAGTCTCTAAGGTGCCACAGGACGACTCATTTTCCAAAGGTTGTAAATGAATTAGTGTCACCCTGGTAGGACCTCTGGCCTCTGAATTCCATTTGCTCCAACCCAGGCCCCTGTTATAGATCAGGCACCAGACTTGATCCTGGACGGCGCCTCAAACACCCCCCCCAGCAAATCAGTCAATGCCTCCCCCCGCTCTGAAAGGACAAGCACCTGCCAAAGGACCTAACAGAGAATGTCCATTCCCTGTAACACAGCTGCCCTATCTAGTATGGGGTAATGGTGTGTGCGCGCGCGCACACACGCACACACACACACACACACATGCACACACGCACATGCACACTCATACATGCACACACTTGTGCACACGCACACGTGCAGACATACACACACATGCTCAGTACAACACTCTTTTGTTTAAATCAGATTCTACAGCGACCTTTGTAAGCCTCATAATCTTGCCCCTCCCCAGCTCTCGCTCATCTGGACAGTAGCCTGAGTAGAGAAAAAGTGCCCGGGTCATTGTGCCGCTTGGATACCCCTTTATGCTGCTGTCCCCTTGTATCCACCCCAGAAGGAACCAGAAGCCGAGCTATTTCCTACCTCACATTTCAGTGTGTCACAGGATGACTGAAAGCAGAATTAAAAACACCCTCCATTAGCACTAATAATTACCACCGAAAACCAATGTAGGTCGCCCAGGGCCCGTACGGCCAATCTTTCTGACAGAAGCACTTCGGTGGCCCGCCCGCTGCCTTTCATTAGGTGGGCTGATAAATCCAATATTCTTTGCAAGACGTGTCGTTTGGGTTCCTTGATTGTCAGGCAAAGCTTTCCTGGGACAGCTGAGCCGGATGGAAGCGCCTGTCTCTGTTGTTTAGCTAAGGCCGTCTGGCACGCCGGGGCACAGGCGATCCAGAGCGGCGTGGAAGCAGGCGCGCTGATGACAGGTTCCAAAAGGAGAAGGGGTGAGAATTCCAGCCAGCTTAGCGTGGGGGCTTGGAAGGGCCGTGGCTACTTATTGCCCCAGCTCAGGAGGCGAAAAATAGCAGCCCCGCCTGTATCACCAAAAGAAGGGCCTTATTTAAGCAAGCGCTGTGGGGAGGTTGCAGGGCTGGAGAGCCAGTGCTGGCTCCCTGGTGCTAGGGGAGGGGACGCCCCGAGGCTCAGGGGCCGGATCCAGACAAGCTGGGGGCCGTAGGGTCCCTACCCTTGCAACAGAGCGTTCTGATTGAGAGCCGCTCGTCAGTGGGCGAGATTCCAGCCGTTCCGGTCATGCCCAGAAGAGCAGGTGTCGGGGGACCTCAGAGGCAGTGAGCTGGGCTCTGGGGGGTGGCGTGTCCAAAGCCCGGCTCCACCCCAGATGATGAAACTCCCCTGAAAGCCTGGGAGCTGCCAGTCAGGGCAGAAAGTGACAAATTGAAGTCAGGGATTGATCAGATTCACTTTGGGACTTTCTCTGCCCCTTTCCCATGCCCCCCCCGCCAAGCCCTGGATCACTTCCTGGGGGGCAGGGACTACTTCCTCAGTAGCTGGGCAAGGATAACATGGCAAAAGCTTATCGGTCAATGCTGTAGGCCACATGCATTTCCTTCTCCCGGCCGCCAGGACATTTTTTAGGAGGCTGGCCAGAAGCCCGGCTCAGTCCTGGCTCACACCAGGCCTGGGACCTTCCCCCGCTGCGGTTCTGCATTTAAAGTGTATTCGGAGCCAGGCAGGCAGGCAGCCCAGCTCACACCAGGTCTGGGAGCTCAGACTCCACCCCCGGACAAGGACTACTGCTACCTCGTGCTGCTGCCTCTGTATCAGAGGCAGCAGCGTGAGGTGGGAGGCAGCTGGTCCATGGGGGGAGCTGGGTTTTAAACTGGCTCCCCTTGTGGACCAGCTCCCGCCTTGACACCCCACGCTGCTGCCTCTGATAGAGATGCGGAGTGGCCGGGGGTGCCCCAGGAGTGGGGCCGGAGCGCACTGGCTGCCGGGCCTGCCCCCGGGACTACAGAATAGTTGAGTAACCAATAAGAATTCATGAGGTTAATCAACGATTCAATTAACCGATATTTAACATCCCGGGAGCCACGCTGAAGCAGGGGGCGGCGTGTGAGTGGGGCCAGGCTGGCACTTTGGGAAGGCAATGCCTCCCCCTGCCTCTTCTACCCACTGCCCATGGGCTGGACTGTCACAGGGTGCTGCGGGCTGGCACTTAGGGGCACTGGTCAAGACCCGTGTAGGAGGCTCCAGACTCGGAGAGCGGGAGGAAGTGCAGGTCAGGACAGAGGGGCGTTAGCAGAGCGTGCGGAGGAGTCTTGCACAACAGCTGCGCACTCCCTGGCTAGACCCGGCGCAGGTCAGGGGAGCAAAAAATCCAGCTCCAGAAACCGAATGAGAAACCCCCCAACCGGCGGGACGCTGGCGAAAGGAAAGTGGATTTAGCTTCGTTCCTTCACCATGAAATTGGCTGGTTCGAGCACAGGGAGGATGGAACGCACACATGAGTTCCCAGAGCATCTCCTGAGGCACGCGCTCCCTCCCCGTCCGCACCAGGGCTGCGCTCAGCCCCGGGGAGCTTAGGAGAATTCACGATTGTTCCCGGGCCAGCGCAGAGAAAGAAGATGCTCTGAACTCACAGCGGCCCCCGCCGCCTCCTGTCTCCCTTCCCTAACCAGCGAGGAAGGGGCCTGCAGCCGCAAGACGGATGGGTCTGTCTCACACAGCAACGAGGCACAATTCATCCAGACTTGACGGCTGCCTCTTCTGCGGAGTGGCATGAATGGGGCTGAGACACAACTGGCAGCTCCCACTCTCCTCCTGGCAGTTTTATGATAATTGGAAGGGGAAGGAGAAGTAATTAACAGGCGCCTGACACAAGGAAAATTAAATACCTGGGCCTTTTCCCCTTCAGTCACACTGAATCCTAAAGACTCAGCAGAAGGCCCAGTCCAACAGCCCAGAGAAAGAAAGGACCCTTTTGTCCGCTCCATTGCATGACATCCACACAGCTCACACGCGCACACACACACACACACACACACACACACACACACACACACACACACACACGCCCCACGTGCCACACACACACACACACCCACGTGACACACACACACACACACCCCACGTGCCACACACCCCACGTGCCCCACACACACACACACATACACACCCCCACGTGCCACACACACACACACACACACACACACACACACCCCACATGCCACACACACACACACACACACACACACACACACACACACACACCCAACGTGCCACACACACACACACACACACACACACACCCCACGTGCCACACACACACACACACACACACCCCCCACGTGCCACACACACACACACCCACGTGCCACACCCACCCTGCCCACGTAGATACAAATTGCATAGTCCCAAGGCCAAACTCACCTGCCTGCCTCTCACGCCCTCCTGGGGACTCTTCTGCTTGGAAGCCAGGCAGCTTCTGTCTCCCTCTCTCTGGGGCAGGGTCCCCCGTCGCACCCAGGGCTGCCGGGCTCTGTCCTGAGCTGCATCAGGCATAGTGTGGGGGGGGGGGGACAGCTCCACCCTTGCGGACATTCCTCCCCCCCCCCCCCGCAAAGTCCAGCTGCCCGGCCCAGAAAGGAAAGTGACACCAGACACGGCTGCGCCCGTCCCTTGGAATGCAACGGGGCCTCCTGGTGGGACAAGCTCTTGCCGGCTGCTCAGCTGCCCCGTCCTTCCCCAGGCCCTGAGCTCCCTCTGCCCCACCCGGCTGGCCGGGGGATGGGCGTTCCCAGGCAGGACAGAGGAGCGGCCCCAGGGACACAATGGAGACACTGAAGACTTTTAGGGCAGACAAGGCAGGAGGCCCAGAGGACACGTCTCCAGCCTGCCTGCAAGGGAGCCCCTGAGCTCCAGGCAAACTGCCCACCAGCTCAGGGCTCTCTGGAGGCCCCCGCAAAGCCACCCAGCAGGGCACCCCCAAGACTCAGTGGGAGACGACCTGGCCGTGCTCAGCCCCGCCGTGGAGACGGGAAGCCGGCGCGGAGAGCCGCAAAGGGAGCCCTGCCAGGGAGGGCTCTGTGCTAAGAACTCCGCCCAACCTCGTCATTCGGCCAGAGCAAAGGCGGGAACCCGCTGGCGGGGACAACAGGGTTTGGGGCAGCGTCCGGGTGACGGGGGCTGCGGAGGTGAGGAGCTGCAGGAAGCTGGCGAGCACCAGGAGGCAAGAGGTTAAAGAGAAACAAGGGCTCAGCGTCTTTACCCTGCTGGAGGCAGGTGGCTGCTGTCAGGAGCCATCTAAGGCCCCTGTTTCTTTCAGTGGGAGTTTGGTGCCTAAACCCTCTGGGCCTTTGTCCTCTAACTGGAGCAGTTTTAGCGCCGAAAGTCTCCGGTTCAAACCCTGCTCTGGCCAGTCCCGCACACCCCAGGAAAGGGCGTGGGCTTCAGCCCAGTGACCCGGGACCCGCGGCACAGCCGCCGGCGGGCAGAAGCAGTGGTCTAGCGGTCTGCGTGCCAGGGCCGGCCGGGGCTGTGACGGGACGTGGGGGGAATAAAGCCAGCGGAGGAGGGACCTGGACTCAGTTCTAGACAGGAGGGGAACGTTCCTGTTGCCGTGCGCCCCGCCCCTGGGCCAGCTGTGGGGGGGCCTTTGCTGGAGCGATGCGGGCACCCGCCCACTCACCCAGCCGGGCTCTGGCGGTGTGGAAAGAGCCGCGGGTCGCTCAGTGACTTGGGAGCCTCTGCTCTTGTTGTGTCGCCCATCACAAAGGTCAGCCGCTAGCGCATCGACCGCGTGGGCCTTTGCCAGAGACTCTGCTCCCAGGGGCCTTTAAATGCTTCAGGCCATGAACCTGCTGCTGCCTCTGGCGGTTTACGACTCTCCGGAGGGGGACGGACGGTGCTGCTGCGAGGCGCAGGGACGTGCCAGCCGGGGGAGATGCGCAGCCGGGCGCAAAGTGCACTGCGCTAAGCAAGGCAGAGGGGACGTGAGCTGACAGGCAGGCCGGTGCGGCAGCCTCTGAGACCTACATCAGCGCTGCTGTGTGGACAGACACGCTGGAAGTAGCCTGCACACGGTGCCCAGGCCCCCAACGAGGGCTCACAGCAGCTGCCCTCGCCAGAGATAGGCAGGCCCAGGGGGCAGATTTTTTTTTTTTAAACAGGCGAAACGCCCCGCGAATGTCAGGGTACTGACTTGGGAACCGTTATGATGCCAATACAGCCTACTGGGCCATCCAAGTGGCTAACACAGAGCCACCCCTGAGGGGGGGAGGAAGACGTTTTCCTCCTGCACCGACTGGGCTTGGAGGGAGGCCGGTGGTCCAGGCTCGCTGGGGTACAGAGCGTCTGCCTCCCAGAGGGATAAAGCAGAGTGAAGGGGCCTATCTGTGCGCACCCCCGCTCCACAGCGAGCCCCACAAGGCTGGGCCGAAGGGCTGGCAGCCAGCAAATGACTGATCTTCTTCCTGCCTGCCAAAAACTTCCTTCTCCCCCCGGCTTCCTTGCTGCCGCCCAGCAGCCGGCAGCTCCACTCAGCATGTGTGTTTGCAGCGTGGCCACCCACTGGGATGGGGATGTGGGAGGCGCCCTGGGCCCAGAGCTCCGCGTGCTCGTGGCTTCCCCTGGCTGTGCGCACTAGCGGAGTGATGCAGCGCAGAGGCAGTGTGGGAGACACAGGGGAACAAAAGCCACCGCCCAAAGCATCGCCAGCCCCTCGCTCCGGTGCAGCGCCTCCCAGGGGAAGGATCTCGACCCCTGCGTAGGCACGGCGGAGCCCAGCCGCAGAGCCTGTCAGCTCTGCACCATCCTTTGACGGGCGTCTGCCCTGCACTGGCCCTTTAAGGGCAAAACCCAGCCCTGAGGGAGGGCTGCTATTGCTGATTAGGGCCCAGCTGGGGGGCTATATAAAGAAGTTAGATGAAGCCTGGCTGTGGGTCACTGAGGCAAGGGGGGAGGAGGAGAATGAGAACTAGAACTGGGTGCTCCCTTAGGAGGGGAGGAACAATAAACACCCCACCCCAGAAAGGGGGGGGACAGGACTGAGAGTCACGGGAGTGGGTGCTGCTGGAGGGCCGTGTCCTGAAGAGGATGCCGTGGTCTGCAGGCGCTGTGACTCCAGGAGGGAGCACGTGGCATGAAGACACAGGGAGGCACCAGCCAGAGGGAGGTGCCTGGTGGGCATGTGAGCTCATTCCCAGGGCTGCCAGAAGGAGGCGCCATGGTGGTGAGTCCGTCCTATGACATGTCCCCATTTTACAGCCTGGAAAGCTGAGTCACAGGGAGGGGGCTGGGCCAGGGAGGGTTACAGTCCCTCAGTGAGGGAGCAGCAGAACTGGGTCTAGAACCCAGGAACACAGGCACCCGGAGCTGCCCACTGGTGCCCCACACCATGCTCCCACCCGGGGGCTAATACCCTGTGCTAGAGCCATGGCCACTGATGGCAAAGGCTTCCCCCTCCCCCAGCAGTGGGCCTTGGTGTGGCCTAGGCCAGATGGGGCACCCAGCCCCGCCCCCCGCCCCGGGGCATGAGCAGGAGGCGCCGTGATTAAAACTCCTGGGGGCAGCCCCCCTCTGCTGCAGAGCCCTGCCTGGAAGGAGGGAGGGGTAGGAATTTGCTGCCACCTGCTGGCACTGCCTGTAACTGCAGCCCCCTGCCAGGTTCCTTGGGATGCTTTTCGCTCACTAAGCCGGCGGGTTGCAAACTGCTTCTCTGGTGACCCCGCTGAAGAAAATCGTCGATGGCGCGAGCCGCCAGAATGTGACTGGAGTGCGGGCTCCGGGGCGGGGCCGAGGATGAGAGCTTGGCGGTGCAGGAGGGGGCTCTGGCTTGGGGTGGGAGGACTGGGGCAGGAGGGGCTGTGGGGCAGTGCAGGGACTAAGGCAGCTTCCTGCCTCTCCTGGCCCCCAGACCATGCTGTGCCCCAGAAGCAGCCGGCAGCAGGTTCCCGGCCAATGGGAGTGCGGAGCTATGCCCAGGGTGGGGCAGTGGGCGGTGCCCTAGTGCGCTCTGCCCCACACACCTAGGAGCTGGGCCTGCTGTCGGCCACTTCTAGGGCGCAGCGCAGTCTGAGGGGCAGGACAGGCAGGAAGCTGCCTTAGTGCCCCACTGGTCACCTGATCCCTCTGCTGCAACGAGACCAGCGCCCGACACCCCACTCCCGGCTCTCAGCCCATAGTTTGAAGACCACCGGGCTCGTGCTCCAGCCAGAGGCCCTGCGAGCACAGGTTGTTGGCCAGGCCCTTGTGAGCCGGCAGTTCGGGCCGCAGCTGCACAGAGGGGGAACAAACACGCAATGGGACACATCCCACCGAGCCCAGCCCGAGCCGCCAAAGGGGCAGGAGGGGCCCCGATCAGCCCTGTCACCCAGCCGGCGTCGACCCGGCCAGGCTAGTCCTGCGAGCCCAAGAGGCAGGGACTGGGTGAAGCTCTTGGCTTCTGGGACAGACACAGCCGCCTGGCAGCCAGCCTGCGGGCATGGCTCTGGCAGCCCCCTGAAACCTGTGACCCTTCAAGCCGGGCCCGCCCTGCGAGCGGAACAGGGACACCCAGACTCACCCTTATGCCCCGCGGCTGCCCTGATGGGAGGGGGAGGGCTGCCCAGAGTCCCCGGTGCCACCTGCGTCCCTCCCCGGTGCCACCTGCGTCCCTCCCCATGGCCCTGGAGAGCCGCGTGCTTCCTGACCAGTAGTTGACACGTCGGGGGCAGCCCCATTCAGCACAGGGGAGCTGCTCTCCGGGGAGCCGCAAAGGGAGGCTGCTGCGGGGGAGGGGGATGCCCAGGGGTGCCCCACCCCCACTTTGGGGGCTGGCCTGGGTGTCAGGAGGCCCCTTCGGGGAAGATGTCGGTTCCCTGCCGGGGGTGTCCTGCTGCCAGGGCCGGAGGCCTGGGCGGGGGTGAGTCCGACTCACAAGCGCCCTCGCGCGGACACCCTGGGCCTGTCCCTGCCCACTGCAGTGGGGAGACGGTGGCCTTGCACTGGGGTGAAGGTCCCAGCTCCCTGGGGTGGGGGCAGTGGGCCGGGAGGGGCTGCAGCCCTGGGACAGCACGAGTCTTCAGTCCCTAGGAGCCAGGCGAGAGTGAAGGGGGGGCAGGCCTTTCGGGGGGGGCACCATGCACCTTAGCAGAGGAGTGCGGCGACGCATGGCCCCAGCCCGGGGCAAGCGCTGTTCTTGAGCAGGGGGCTGACTTGCAGCGAGGCCAGTCCCTCCCAACCCCCCCGACTGGGCGCTGCAGGGGCCCAGCTCTTTAGCCACCCGGGGGGGGGGGCATTAGGGCCCCCCCTTTGCGCTGCAGCCCAGCTCCACGCCCACAGCGCTTCCTTTGGCCACAGGCCGGCTCTGGCTGCCTGCTCAGCCCCAGGGGACAAGCCCTGACCCGCTGCCATCCCCTGAGCTGCCGGAAGGGGGAGCCCTCAGCTCAGGTACTGAGGCCGGGGCTGCATTTCGCCCTGGCTGCTCTCCTGAGGGCGGGGGGGCCTTGCCCCGGGTCCTTTATTGCCCTGCAGGCTCCTGGCAACATGCAGCTGCAGCCAGGGCAGGAGGCGGGTGGCAGGGCTCTCTGAGCCGGCGGGGGGCAGGAGAGGCTGTGTCAGAGCCCCACGTCCGGAGAGGGCAGGGTCTCTGTCTGGGGTCCCCGGGGGTCACTAACCTCTGGGAAGCGCCTGTCTGCCCCCCGGCTGCGTGGGCACGGAGCCGTCCTGGGAGGCCTCCCTCCCGGCTGGCCCCAGGGCAAAGCAGAGGCCACCGCAGAGGGACAGGGGAGTCCCTCTGTCTCTGGAGTGACACCCCGGGGTTCCCTCGACACCCTGCAGCTCCCACCCGCGCGCCAGGCCCCGGCTGCGTATGTGCTGCTGCAGGGTGAAACTCTCTTCCCCGGGATTCTCTGGGCCGGCGCCTTTCATGGTGCAGCACGGCCGCTGCAGGACCAGTGGAGGGCCAGCAGCAAGGATCCCCGCCGGGCTGCAGGCAGGGCCGCCCAGCGTGTGGTAGTGGGGCTGGGAGCTGCGGCCATCAGCTGCCCGGCAGGTCCCAGAGCCCTAGCGTGGGGCTGCCCAGTGGGGCCAGGAGCCAAGGCAGCAATGGCTGCCCAGTGGGGTCGGCAGGGGGTGGGGAGCTGGCCAGGAGGGGTCCAGAAATGACCTCCCCAGGTCTGGCAAAATCCCTTATCCGGGACCAGCCAGGACCGGGGGGGAGCCGGACCAGGGGGAGGGGGAGGGTCCAACCTGTAGCTATGATTTTATTTCTGAAAAATATAATATAAAAAAAGCCCAAAGGCAAGGCTGTGGGCGCGGTGGGCCAGCCCCAGTGCTGGGCCGGGTGCTCCCGGTGCCTGGCCAGGACCAGCGAGATGCCTGCGCCCACGTCTCTGGCGTGCAGGTCGCTTGTCGGGCTGCGCCGCCGCATGGGCCCGCTGCTCCCCACCCGGGCTGTGCGGGGTCAAAGGGGCCGGGCGGGGTTCCCATGCGGGGTAAGAGTCCCCCTGCCGCATCCAGCCCTGGCTGGGGGCAGAGCAGGCCCCAGAAATCTCCTGGGACCAGGCCTGCCCAGCACCCAGTCCGGCAGCTGGGCCGTGGCCTCAGGACCCAGCCCAGCTTGCCCCTGGCAGGGCCGTGCGGGGAGCGGTGGCGAGTGTTCCGGCTTTGGAGGCACAGCCCCTCGTTTCCAACCCAGAATGGCCCTTTCCCCAGGGCGTCCCGCTCCCAGCCCCGCCTGTGCCAGTGGCGTGGGAGGGCGCGTTCCCCGCGGTCTCCCCAGACCCCGGCTCCCAGCACGGACGAGCTCGGGAGGGGGGACCCGAGGCCGCTGCTCTGCAGCGAGCTCCAAAGAGCTAGCAGCCCGGCGTGTCTCCTGCACCGACGAGCCCCCAGTCATGCCTCTGGGTGCCCCCGGCAGACCCTCTCCTGCCCCCCGCTGTGCCCCACACCGGCAGCTCGGCCCCTAGATGAGCCTCAGCCATTTCATCTGCGGGTCTGAGGCTCAAGTCCCGGCTCACGCAGAGAGGTCTCGCACAGAAGAGGGGCATCAGGTTGCTTGTGTTGTCAATACACCCCCCCCCACTCTCCTTCACACCCCCAGGCCAAAGCTACTGAAGGGGCCGCTGTGGGGCTCAGACTGGGCCTGGGTGTCTAGCTCCGGAGCCTCAGGCCTGGGCTTTCTTGATCTGAGCACGGAGACTCGTCTCCAGTCCGGCTGGGCTCTCCGGAGGGACCTGGTCTCCTTCACTTGGGCCACCCCCCTGCTGCGCCCCAGGACTATCCTGGTACCCGCCAACAGGCCCTCGGTCCCCCTGTTATGGGGCAGGGAGTCAAGGGGCTATTGCCGCAGGCCAGCCCTGGGCAGTGCAACGAGATTGGGGGGGGGGGGGGCCTTGAATCACCTCCAAATCCGGTGAGTTGGGGGCAGCCTCCCTCCGCCGGCACAGCAGATGCAGCAGGGAGCGCGTCCAAGCAGCCTCCCACGCCTTCCTTCCGCGGCGCCCACTTGCCGGGTGTTACCGTGCCGGGTGTTTTCCCTGCGCGAGAGCCTCGGCCTGGGCTCTGCCCCCGTTAGAAGGGGCCCGAGGGAGCCTGACTCCCTTGGTCAGGGGAAAGGCCCCGGGGCCGGGCAGGCGGAGCTGCTCCCAGCAGAATGCGGATCCCAGCCGGGTGGCGGAGCATCGATTGTGCTGTGGCGCCAGGCTGCTTTGGCCAACCCAGCTTGGGCTGCCAGGCACCAAGGCCCAGAGCTTCAAGGAGCTTCAGGCACCTCGTTCCCCGTGGATCGGGGCCGTAAGATCGGCCAGGCCGGGTCAGACCAAAGGGCAATCTCAGCAGGTGTCCTGTCTGCCCACAGTGGCCAATGCCCAGTGCTCCAGAGGGAGTGAACAGAACAGGGAATCATCCAGTGACCCCTTCCCTGTCACCCCTTCCCAGCCTCTGTCAAACAGAAACACCCTCTCTTCCCATCCCTGGCTAACAGCCATTGATGGCCCTATCTGAAGGAATTTATCTAGCTCTTTTTTAAACTCCGTTATAGCCTTGGCCTTCCCAACATCCTCTGGCAAGGAGTTCCACAGGTTAACTGGGTGTTTCATGAAGAAATACTGCCTTTAGTTTGTTTTAAACCTTGCTGCCTATTCAGTTCATTGGGTGACCCCTAGTTCTTATGTTCTGGGGCCAGAATGGCTTCACTCGTGCCCCTCAGCCATAGCCGCCTCCTTGATGTCCAGCTTCTTCCTGCAACTTGATCCCATTCGCCGACAGTCGTTGCAAAGGGGCTCCTGGAGCTCTGGCTGGAGTTTGAGGTGCTGCATGGGAAAGGCACAGACGGCTGTAGTGCAACAGCCAGACAAGCCCTTGGCTTCTTTTGCCCCCTCGTGCAATACACCTGTGCTCCCCCACCTGCTCACACCTGCGCCCTGGGCTGTCAGTACCTGAGAGGGGGTTGTCGGCTTTTAGGGGCTGGCTTTCCTGTCCCGTGCCGTGGGGGCTTTGCCAACGTGCCCCTGGCTTTCCCAAGGTGACTCTTAGGTGTTTGAGTTCAGGGAGGGACCCCAAGGTAAAATCAAAGTCAGTGCACAGTTCCTTCAAAGTCTAAAAGCAAAACGTGGCTGGCGTGTGCCGGGGTATGCACATGTACACGTGGCAGCCTACATGTGGACACGCACATGCGTGTCAACATGCATGCACACATTTGTCGCCAGGGACCCCCCCCCCCCCCCCCCCCAGCTCTTGCTCTGATTTTCGCCCTTGCTGCATTCACGGCTCGCTCCTCCCTGGTTATTGCAGCTTTCCCTGCTAGGGCCAAGGGGCTTTTCCTGCGGCAGCTGGGCAGAGCCCATCTCCACACCCGGCCTGCCGGCTCCTCCTGACCTCGCCTTCCCCACAAGGTGAGCGGTAAGCACATTTAATGCACCAAAGTGTGTCGGGGGTGGGGGGATTGTTCATTACGAAATGTCCCGCCCGCGCTAAGTCTAGATTTAGTGAGTACAGCTTCCCTGACGGATGAAACAGGGACAGCACAAAGGGCTTTGTATTCCTGGAAGCCTCATTAGAGATTTAAATTACACAAATGGGCTTTTTCCTACCGATCCTCGTTATCTGGGCATTTGCGTTTAATCCCGCGCTCTTCCACGAGCCCCTCTCCCCATCGTCCCCCCGGGGCAGGCTGCGTCCTCCAGCACATGGCGTTGGACTCCCATTGCCTTGACGTGGGCGCTGGGCATTGGGGGGAGGGGCATGCAGCGGAGCAAACGCCCAGCGAGAATAAAGGGGGGATTTGGCAGAAGGGCCAGGGTGGGAACATGGGGGTTTCCCAGGGATTTGGCCCGATTTTCCTGTCTTCTGTTTAAAAGACAAGAGGCTAGTCCGAGTCTCCTCTGGGAACGGACAGGGACCGGGCCGAGCTCTTGCTAAGACTGGTTCTTGCAGGGTTTATAGGGTGAAACACAAGCTCAGGCGTCTTCACTAGCACCTGCCACCCACACCTGTTCACTAGTAGCCACTGCACACGCTTCTCTACATCAGTATCTTCCGCCCACCACTATTTACTAGTATCTGCTGCACACGTTCCTATTCACCAGTACCTGCCATACAGACCTGTTCACTAGTGCCTGCCACACATCTGTTCACCCCGGCGCACGGATCCGTGCGGGCGCACTCACCCCGGCGCACGGATCCGTGCGGGCGCACTCACCCCGGCGCACGGATCCGTGCGGGCGCACTCACCCCGGCGCACGGATCCGTGCGGGCACGCATGCAGATTAAGGTCTCATGGGGCTCTGGAGCAGAACAAGTGGGGAGCCCTCTGCCCACTGTCCCACCCACATTCTGCCTCTTCCGCCTTTGACTCCGGTTTGCTCTTTTCTGCCCCCGCCCCCTCCATGGCCCCAAGGCCGGAGAAGCTCTGCCCTCCAACCCCGCCAGGGCCCTGAGGTGCTGGGATTTCCCAGACGGGTCGGACGTGGGAACCCACTCCATTGTGCCCGCCCGGTGCTGCTGCCAAGACACGGAGCCAGAGCATGGAGCTGTACCCCACTGCACCCTGCCTGGGGCCCAGGGCAGGGCCCAGGTGGACCCATTGGCTGATCTGCCATAGCCCCTGTGCACCTGCCCATGGGCCTGTGAACAGACACAACCACACACTGAGTCCTGTGACTGCTCTGGGTTTGCTCTTGTGATTTCCAGCAGGCCAATGGGGTGTGTGTCCGTGCACGTGTGTATAAGTGCACGTGTGTGTGTGCGTGTGCATCCGTGCATGTGCATCCGTGCATGTGCATCCGTGCATGCGTCTGCATGTGTGTATATGCATGGGCGCCTTTGTGTGTGTGCACACAGAGCTCTGCTGCCTGTGTGCGGGTGTGTGCCTCGGGCTCCTGGCTCCCGAGGTCTCTTTGCACAGACACAAGCCCCCCCAGACCTGCCTCCGCAGAAATTCCGGCTGCTGGTGAGAATCTGGAGCCAGGCTGCTCCCTGCCGCAAAGGCTTCCCTGCTGCCATGGCAACTGAGGAAATCCCTGCAGAGTTCCCTGGGGAGGAGGAGAGGAAGAAGCTGCTGCACCCCCAGGCCCTGCGGGCGCCTCGACGCCGCTGCAGCCAGCAGGGCCCGGCCCCCCCACCAGAAGGGGAGATGCCCCCAGGAGACGGAGAGGCAGGGAAAAAGCAGAAGGGACAGGATCAGGCGTCTGCACTGGGCTGAGCAGAGCATGGAGGCTGTCTCTGCAAACACAGCTTGAGCTCCCGTCCACAACTGGCCAGCACCGGCTAAACCCTGAGAGAGACCCGGGTCCGCGATTCCCGGGGTTCCCAAGAAC
This sequence comes from Pelodiscus sinensis, assembly GCF_052426305.1. Taxonomy (NCBI): domain Eukaryota; kingdom Metazoa; phylum Chordata; order Testudines; family Trionychidae; genus Pelodiscus; species Pelodiscus sinensis. The sequence goes on along the minus strand of NC_143077.1, from coordinate 4,099,789 downwards.
CAGCCAGCGACAACGGGTGTAAGCACCTTGAGGCAGGACCTAGGGAGGGCACTGCTGGGAGGAAGCTCACAGCGATGGGCCTCGCAGCACTGACAGGGCACTGCTGGGAGGAAGCTCACAATGATGGGGCCCGCGGCATAGACAGGACATTGCTAGGAGAAAGCTCACAGCGATGGAGGCCTGCAGCGTTTACAGGACACTGCTGGGAGGAAGCTCACAACGATGGGCCTCACGTTCACAGGGCACTGCTGGGAGGAAGCTCACAACGATGGGCCTCACGTTCACAGGGCACTGCTGGGAGGAAGCTCACAGCGATGGGGCCCGCAGCACTGGTGGCATTGTACTCTGAAGACAGAGTGGTGCAGAGGCCTGTTTTTTCCCCGGAGAGCCTTGCAGTCCGGCGCGGGAGAGGGCCCGCGGGTGGCGAGTGGTTCTGTATCCGAGCGTCTCAGCCCCGGGGCCCGGCAGGCTGTGTAAATCACTTAGCGTTTTATGGAACAATAAAGTCCCTGCCTCGCTGCGTCTTTGTGCCCCGCATCCCGTATTATCCTCCTGGCAGAAAGCTCCATCTCCCTCCTGAAATCCATTCCAGCCCGGGGGATTAGCATGGTTTTAGGGAAGGGTTTTGAATCGGAAATGGGTTGCTTTCAAATCATTCTGCGTCAGCTGCGGCTCTGTCACTCACGCAGCCGTGGATTAAAACAGATATGAAGATTATTACGGAGGCGGGGCGGGGTGGGGGGGGGAATCACCTTCTTGGGGAGCCGTACGCTCTGTCCTCGCAGGTCTGATCCCTCGCCGCCGGCCAAGCCGCAGACCCTCCTTCCAGAGGCCTTGCAGAGTCTTAGATCAATTTTCAAGTGCAAACCTAATCCACATGGCATGAGACAGGCCAGCCCTGGCATTACCAGCCCCAGCCCTTCAGGTGCCTTTGCGCCCCCGAAGAGATGCTATTAATCTCGCCCAATCTATTTTAAATCCCTTGCTATTTCTTGCCCTTGTTCCCCTCTTGAGTGCGCCCAGCTCTCCACCTAGACGAGGCGTTAACCCCGCCCATGCGTGTGCTCCTTTTTAAAAGTGGCCGGGAAAGCGGCAGGCCGGGGGGATGGCTCTGAATCTCTGGGAGCTGCTTTATGGGCTTGAAAAAAGGCCAGACGGGCTTCTGCTTGCTCCTTGTGTTATCAGGCCTGGGTCCTGATGTCCCAGCTTTGCCACGTTGCGCCTTGGAGAACATCTGGAGAGCTCGCCCCCTGAAACAGAAAATGTCAAGCGTTCAGGCTGCTATTTCCGAACGTGCCCCTTGGATGGAGGTGCCCGACTCCCGGGAGCGGTAGGTGCCTAAATGCATTAGGTGCTGACTTGGTTTTATTACACTCTAACTAGAATAATAGGGGCTTAAGCTCTGCAGGGCAGAGACCCCCTCCTTGTTCTCTGCCTGTACAGTGCCGGCACAACGGGCCCCTGCTCCATGATAGGGATGGAATAGTGTAGTCGATTAATGGATAAGCAAAACTTCTCGGTTAATGCTAAAGACTACACGTGTTTCTCCCCCACAGCCAATGAATTTTTTAGCAGCCTGGCTCAGTCCTGGCTTGCGCCAGGTGCAGGACCTACCCCCGCTACTGCTCTGCATTTGAAGCGTATTAGGAGCCAGGTGGGCAGGCAGCCCAGCTCAGTTCTGGCTCGGGCCAGGCCCGGGAATTCAGACCACCCCCTTGGAAAAGCGCTGCTGCTACCCTATGCTGCTGCCTCTGTATCAGAGGCAGCAGCATGTGGTGGCAGGCAGCTGGTTCACGAGGGGAGCTGGCTTTTAAACTGGCTTCCCTCGCAGACCAGTTCCTGCCTGGCACCCCCCATGCTGCTGCCTCTGATAGAGACGCAGCAGCTCAGGGTGACAGGGCGCTCCCTGGGAGTGGGGCCAGAGTGCACTGGTTCCCAGCCCCACCCCTGGGACTGGAGAATAGTCGAGTAACCGATAAGAATTCATGAGGTTAATCAACTATTCAGTTCACCAATATTTAACATCCATGACAGGGCTCCTAGGGGCTACTGCAGTACTAGTAATAATATTTAACTCAAACACCTAACAGACACTTGGGAGAAAAGCGGCAAGGAGTCCTGTGGCACCTTATAGACTAACTGAAGTGTAGGAGCATAAGCTTTCGTGGGCAAAGACCCACTTCGTCAGATGCACAAGTATGACGAAGTGGGTCTTTGCCCATGAAAGCTTATGCTCCTACACTTCAGTTAGTCTATAAGGTGCCACAGGACTCCTCGCCGCTTTTGCAGATTCAGACTAAGACAGCTACCCCTCTGATACTTGGGAGAAAAGTTCATGCTGTAAAAGTTCAAACCCTTCAATGGAGGGCCAAGAAAACTTCCAGTATAAATCCTTGGACACCTCCGGAGTTCTCCAGTGAAAAACAGGGAGGGCAAGACTTGATAATCACATTTAAAACACTCAGGAGGAAAAAAAACACTGTAATCCCAACCTTGGGGCTGGCCTACACAGGAAAACAGACTGGCATAGCTGCAGTGTAATAATATTTACAAATCATTATAATTATTGAATATTCTGCTCTAGCTCTGCTGGTCAGTTTCGCCATGTAGACAAGCCTCAGAGGCGTTCTCTGTTTGCTACAGTTCAAGAGGACACAAGTCAGCTGTTCTCTTTGCAGGGCATTTTTAAGGCTGTTTTGAAGTTTTATGCCCCACTTTTGTACCATCCCCTGATTAAATCATCTTCAAGCAGCTCCCAAAAAACAGCCCCCACCACGTATGACAGTTACTCAAATGCGCCTGGAGAGGAATCAGTCATATTTCCATCTGCTCCTCTGGGGTCTGCACATTTGCAGCTTGTTGGCAGGTGTCTGCATCGTCACAAGGGACGAGTGATTTGCGGATGCCTGGGTGTTTGGGTTCCCATCTGCGAGACACAGCAAAGGGGTCTGAATTTTCATTCTCCAAAGTCCAGGCCCTTTAAGGCGTCTCATGTTGGAGACCAGAAATCAGCCTTGTTTAAGCTTCTCAGTTCAAAGCAGCAGCTGGCTCTGTTCGCGTTGGAGGGGGAAATGAGCGAGACATTTTGTCTGCGTTCATCACTGGCATTGCTCTTCATATTGGCCATATCCCTTTTCTATAGAACCTCTCTGGCCTCCTTGAGCTGTGCTCGATACAAAACCAAACCAAAGAGCTGCTAGGCACATGGATAGAGTCCCACCCCTGGCCTGCCCTTTGCATGTGGGTCAGCGTAGGAGATTTTGATCAGGACTCCTGGGTTCTCCGAGGTGTGGAGCACCTGCCGTTCCCACTGCGTTTCAAGAGCATTGAGGTCACGCCTGCCAGACTCCAAGGGAGAATTCGATTTCCTCATGCCAATGCTGAACTGGCTTCCCTGCCCCTTCATTGTTTTACCCAAGAATTAAAAAAAAAATGGGGCTGTGATGTTAATCACTTTATAAATGTTTGTTTGTGTAATTTAGAGCGAGCAGGCCTCTTCCTCCCATCTGTCTGGGCCATCTGCTCCCTTCGCGAGTTCTAAGCAATCCTGGACTTTGTAAAGTGATTGAGCTGGTGCAGAAATAGAGGGAAACCTGCTGTGCATCTCACCTTGTTATCAGAAGCATCTGTCTGTACAGGCGCCTTTTCCTGGTCTGTGGATGGGGAAAGTGCCTTACAATGATCAATAACCATGTGGAGCAATGACCTCTAAACAGCTGGCTGTCCAGCGTGCTGACCATCTGGAGAGCTTGGTTGTTCTAGCCACTTACCACCCTCATAGCCCCAAAAACACCCAGTGTAAAAATGTCCCTTTCTAGGTTACCCACAGAATTGGGCAAAACTTTTCAACCGCAACTTTTTGGTGAAAAAATGCAGATTTAGTGACACTGAAATGTTTTAAAAATTCAAGTTGATTTGGCTAAATTGGTTCAGTGGGGGAAGGAAGAAGAACACATTGAAACATTTGGTTTTGATGGTTTTTAACTGATACAGTTTGATTTTGTTGGTTTGAAATGACTTTGTGTTTCTACCTTGTCTTTACGTTTCTTTTTTTTAATCAAAATGTTTTAAAATGGCTGAAATCAAAACAAAATATTTTATTTATTGTCAAAAGGAAACATTTCATTCAACCCCAAATGAGTTTTTTTCAACTTGTCAGTTCACAGAAAATGTTAAAAACTCATTTTTGGTTCAAACCCAAAATGTTCATATTTTTGAATAATCAGAATAGCCAATAAACCAAAAACGCCATTCTTTGCCCCACCGCAGTTACAAATCACACCCTCGTGGAGATTGTTGCAATACAAAGAACTGTCACGTGCTCATGGTCTTTTCTTTCTGGATGCTGCTTATTTTCATCTTTCATTTTGCTCAGCTTTGGCAATAGGAACATAAGAACGGCCGTACTGGGTCAGACCAAAGGTCCTTCTAGACCAGTATCCTGTCTGCCCACAGTGGCCAGCACCGGGTGCCCCAGAGAGGGTGAACCAAAGACAATGATCAAGCGATTTGTCTCCTGCCATCCCTCTCCAGCCTCTGACAGACAGAGGCCAGGGACACCATTTCTATCCCCTGGCTAATAGCCTTTTATGGACCTAACCTCCATGAAATGATCTAGCTTCTCTTTAAACTCTGTTATAGTCCTAGCCTTCACAGCCTCCTCTGGCAAGGAGTTCCACAGGTTGAGTACACACTGTGTGAAGAAGAACTTTCTTTTATTAGTTTTAAACCTGCTACCCATTAACTTCATTTGGTGTCCTCTAGTTCTTCTGTTATGGGAACTAATAAATAACTTTTCTTTATTCGCCCTCTCCACACCACATCTCTAAGTTCGTCTTAGTGCATCTCTAAGGTGCCACAGGACCACACATTATTTTTAAAGTTACAGACTAACCTGGCTCAACCCCTCTGACATATGCCCATAAACACAATGGGCCTCATACATGTACACACACTCGCCTCTAAGCACATGCTAAGATACACACACACAGATGCAGACACATGCCCCTTCCCAGGACACGTACCCATTCACCCTCTAAGATCTGCCCTCAGACAGGTGTGCCAATGCTCACCATCCTTAAAGGAGCTATTGGCCTTCTGTGTGTCATTCACCTCCTGGGGCCCTGGGAAATGGGGGAGAGGCAGAAGTGTGGGGGAGGGATGGGACCCAGTGGAACTGCCTGGAATGAATGAAGTTGAGCTAGTTTCATGAAGGGAAGGAGCAGCTCCCAGCGCTGAGCCTGGCTTGCATGGCACCGGGCTGCTCTCCATTTGCCAGAGCGCGAAGCCATCTCACTGCCTGCGCACATGGCTCCTCCTGAGCCTCTCTCCTGCCCCCTCCGTAATCGCTCCCTCTGAGCGGACGTGCCAGGACACGCTGCCTGCGGGCCGGGGAGCTTTCATATCAACAGAAACACACCTGATGGCGAGATAGAAGCCAAATCCCAGGGGGATCATCTGGAATTAGCTGCGAAACTAAGAAGCTTCAATTTGAAGCTTGGAGGTGTGTGTGTGGGGGGGGGCTCAATTTGAAGCCTGGGGTGGTTGTGGGTTCAAGCCCCCCACCTGCCCCAGGAGCAGCAACGGTGGGCAGCTTCCTCTGGAGCTGCTGCCAGGATCGGAGCAGTGGGGCAGCCCACAAGTCCCCAGCCAGGGTCGGCCCTAGCGGCGTCCAGATCACAGCAATTTGGGACCTGCTGGCCAGAAAGGAGACAAATGAAATTAGCGGCAGTGTAATTGTGGCTGCAGTGTAATTGCGGCTCCCTCTTGCAGGTGGCCCTGGCCGGTGGCTCTCTGGCTGAGGCTGCGGTTTTCCTCCCGTTTTCACTGGCAGACCCTTTACCCATTTCAAAGGGCGGCACGGCCCCTTCGGAAAACTTAGACAGGGGTCTGTGGACCACAGTCTGAAAACCACGGCGCTAAGGGGCAGAGCGGTGTGTCCTGAGACATGGGTAACTCAGTCCTAACCCTCCCTCCCACCGAACCCCTGACTCCCCGCCTGTTTCTCTTTGCCTCTGTCCCCCGTTAGGCTCATGAATAAGCTAGTGAAGGTCCCAGTCAGCCCTAGTTCCACCTTTCCCAATAGCAGCTCCTCTTTGTTTCCAGGCCAGCCCAGTGCAGTCTCTGGGGAGGGAGGTGCCCAAAGCAATGCAGAAGGATTAAAAGGTCTCAGCGGGGGACCCCTGTTAGTCTGGACCTTTAAAAACAATGAGTCGTCCTGTGGCACCTTAGAGACTAACAAAAAACGATCTAGGATCACGAGCGTTCAGGTGAGTTGAGCAACAACAGGGGACCCTCGGAATAAGAAGGGAGAGGGAGAAAAAAAATTACCTGTCAATTCTAGTCCCGGGGCTAATTGGGTGGGCTGGCAGCGTCCCATACTTAGCTTTGATGTCAGTCGGGTGTTGCATGTAAGGTTGTATAATCCTTAATGGCTTTGTTCAGGCCCAGGGAAACAGTGTCAAATTTGCATATAAAGGTCAATTCTTTTCTTTCTTTTTCTTTTCTCTCTCTCTCCCTCTTGTTGCCTTGTGAAATTCCTTTGAAGAAGAATGGCTACTTTTATACCCATTAACGAGGGCCCAGGCAGGTTCAAATATTCCCCTACAGCAGGGTGCAAAATAATTTTTGATGGGGGGGGCACTCCAAGATATTGGTAAGTGGTCAATGACCGCACTTTTCTATGGAGGGAGTGTGGGGTCTGGGATGGAGATTGGGGGCAGAAGGGAGCTCAGGGTAAGGGACTGGGGTGCAGGAGAGGGTGAGGGGTCTGCAAGGGAGTGTGGTGAAGGAGGGGTTCACAGCATGCAAAGCTTCCCCCTACCCCCAGCGCAGGGAGGTAGATGGAGCAGCCAGCTGCTCTGAACCCTGGGGCTGCTCCCTGCCTGTGGGTCCAGTGGGGTGGGCCACTGGCCGGATAGAAAGGCTTGGCGGCCGGATCCGGCCCCTGGGCCATGTCTTAGCCACCCTTGCCCTACGAGTTTCTGTGTGTTCCCATTTCTGGTATCTGTTTTGTGTCCATTAACCCTTTCAGACTGTCCAGTTTGTATTGCAGCCGCTTGTGCTGCTGGCAGCCAGGAGAGGACTCGGAGCCCCGGGTGCCACAGGAGCAGAAGGAGAATCCATCAGCGTTTTCGGGGCTCTGACACAGAGGGGCAGGTTCTGGATCCCTCCAGTAGAGTGCAGCGGCGGCATGTGCGCTGGCAGGCCGGAGCTCCGCAATCTTACGCCTGCACTGCATGCGTGTAACATACATCGTACCCGCAGAGCATTGTCACCCCGGGCCAATGTCGCAGGGCCCGTGCTGCCCCACTCCACAGCAGCAGCATCCGCCCCTTGCGGCGCGGCTCTGCACCATCCTCTCACCTTGTAAAAAGTTAGGTTCCCAAGAGGGTGGCAAAGAGGACCTGGCTGACAGACCCCAAATGGCTCATGGGGGGCTGGCAGGCTGAGTCCACCGCCAGCCTGAGACCGCTCGTCCTTAAAAAATGAGGTTTACGCGGGTTTTTTTCCGAAAAAGAGGTTTTTTTCCGGAAAAAGCCATGTCCAGACTACTTTCGCTTTCGAAAGCTCCTCTTTCCAAAGATATGCAAATTCTGTGGAATTTGCACATCCTCTTTCGAAACACCCCCCCCTAGTTTAGATGTACCGGGGGCTGCGAGAGGTGAACGACTGCGCTCCCCATACAAGGAGGTGAAACGGGGCGCAGGGCGATCCAGTGGGATCTCACTGGGGATCCCTGCAGCAGACACCCCCAGCTAGTGGCCTAATCCCACAACACCACGCAGCCCCTCCCTCCCCATAACTCCCCCAGGCAGCTTCGGTGGGGCACCAGGCCTGGGTGGGAGCTGGGGGGGCAGCAGGCTGCCATCCACAACACAGGGGGCTGGAATCGGCTTTCTGGGCTGCCCCACTGGCTGCCAATGTAGGTGCTGCACGCCAGCCCCTCCCCCCGCAGCCTTTCCTGCCCCCCAGGCGTTGCCACTTTGCTCCCCCCCCCCCCAGGCATTGTCCCAATCAGCCGCTTCCTCGGGCCTCTCATCTGGCTGCAGCTGGGGCGTCTCCCCGGGGAGTCTCCCCTAGCGGGCGGGGGGGGGGGGGCTGTTTTTTGGTCCATTCCTGGCTGCTGCCTGTGTTTTTAAAGCCCGCTCTGAATCGAGCCGCCTGGTCGGCGAGGCGTCCCGGAGCGTCCCCCTCGCCCCCTCCCCGGCAGGCGTCCTGCGGGAGGCGGCTGTCAATCACCGCTCCAGATCCCATTCAAGTGTCGGGCTCCGAGCCGGACTGCACCAAGCCGGCCCAGGGACGCGGGGGTGGGGGGCAGTGGGCGCCGGCAGCCAGCCCCGCCAATCGGGGGCGCAGCGCGGGCGGGGCGCGGGCGGGGCGCGGGCAGAGCCCCCCGGCGCGGTCAGGGCAGCTGCCGCGGGGATTTGCTCCGGGTGGGACCGTCCCCCCCGCCCTTTCCCGCGGCGCCTCCCCCGGGCCAGTTTTGCAGGAGTCCCCCCCCCCCCCATTCACCGTCCAGCCGCCCCCGCCCCGAAGTTGCTGGGCTCGTGCATTGGCGCCTGCATGGAGCAGTAGCCGCGGCAGGGATGCGGCGCTCGGGCGGGCACTAGGCGGACACGCAGGGGGGTGGGGGGAAGCAGCCGCCGCTTCTGCTCGCCGGGCAGGTAGGCAGCCGCGGGGGGCAGGAGCCGGGCGTGGGGGAAGCTGCCCCTGCGGGTGGGTCTCTGCCCCCTTTCCCGGGGGGATCGCCAGCTCCTGCCGCGCTGGGGGCCGGGGGGGTTAAGGGGGGGGCTTTGCAAGAAATCAAACCCTTTTGCCCCAAAGGCAGCGGCCCATGGCTCTGCGGCGGGGGGGGGGGGCATGGCTCGTCCCCTGTCCCGTGGCATAGGGGGTGGATCCCCCCGCCCATCTCCCGCTCCATGCAGCCCCCCCCCCGGCTTCGAGAGCTGCGGGGCTCGTTGCTCCCCCCCCCCTGCGGCTGCGGAGCCGGGGAGCCGCATGCAGGTGCCCCCTCCCGGGGCAGGAGCGCGCGGTCCCGCTGGAAGGGCGTGCGATGGGGGGCAGGGCTGGGGGCGAGCCGCCTGCTTTGCTGCAGTGGGACTCGGCTGCTCCCAGGGGGGACCCACCCCTCTGGCCGGTCGGCTGCTGTCCGTCCCCCTCCCCCCGCAGATCTACAGTGCCCCCCCCCCAGCTCTGTGCCGCAGCCGCCGGCGCTGAAGCGCATCCTGCCCGCCGGCCGGCGGCGGGGTTCCCCGGCTCCCCTCCGGGGGCTCGCCGAGCTCAGGCCCGCCTCCCCTGGCGGCGCTGCGCTCTGCTCCCGGGAGCCGCAGGGAAGCTGAGAGCTGCCGCAGCACTGGGGCCGCCTGCGGCTGGCGGAGTCCGAGCGCTCCGAGCCGGGGGGGACCGTGCGCTCCGAGCCGGGGGGGACCGTGCGCTCCGGCGTTGTCCCTGGCTCCTGGGACCCCCAGCCCCTTCCTGACACAGGGCGCCCCTGGGCTGGGCGCTCCTGGCTCCAGCCCCCCTGCTCCCTGCTCCCTGTGACCCCAGGCTCCGCTGCTTAATGCGGAGGAAATGGGCAGCATGTGGTGGAGAGGGGGTGGGGACAGGGAGGTGCTGGATAACATACCTTGGAGAGCGGCCCAGCGCTGCTTCCGGGGCGCCGCATCCATCTGGGCTGCTCATTCAGCCTCTTCCCCAGGGAGAATGGCAGGGAGGCCCCTGAATCTCGGGGGAGCCCCTCCTCTGAGCCTCTGCCCCACTGCTGCTTCCACTGCCCCCCGGTCCACGGCCAGGTGCCAGGTGCCCAGGCAGGGGGCTGCTCCAGCCCTGCCCGGCCCACCACGGCCAGGGGCTGCTCGGGCCATGGCCATCCAGAGTAGCCCCTGTCCGTGTGGCACGGGGGGGGGGGCTGCCCATCTGCCCTCCCTCCTTTAATTGGTTAACCAGTTAGACATCACAATTAACCAATTAAACAGGGTTTTACATCCCTAGGCAGGACAGGGGACGCGGGCAGATGAGGTGACTCTGAGGGCCAAGGCCTGCAGAGCCAGCAGGGGCCTGAAGCCAAAATAGTGGCCGGATTAGAACCCGGGGAAGGGCTCTATGGACGGAGACCCCTGGGAACGTGGTGGGATCTGCTCCCGGGCTGGGGGGTGCTGAATGGAGGGGTCTCCTCTGCTCGGAAAAGGGACGCCCAGGGAGGAGGCTTTGCGGGGATTTCCCCTCCCTTTGTGCTCCCCTTCCAGACGCCTCCCCCTGCTGAGACCTGCTCGACACGCGGGCGGGGTGCTGGCCACGGCTGGGAGGCTGGTCACCTTTTCCTGAGCACTGTTGGGGGGGGGGTCTCCTCTGGGGGGAAAGGGGCTCTCAGAGTGAAGACCCTCCCCTCTAGAATCTGACACCCGGTTGGATTCTCACCCACCTTGGGGTGCAGCCCAGGACCCGGCTGCTCACCGAGCCTTTGCCGGACGGGCTGAGAGTGACGCTTGCTCTGAGCTGGCGCTAGCCCACTGAGGCACTAAGCAGGCTATTGGGGGCTCCTTCCGGCACTCAGACTGGCCAATGTGTAGCATAAAAAGCAAAGCGGGGATCCCCTGGACTTGCTCGGGGCCCGAAGGAATTTCGTAGCCGGCTTATGCCCAGCGTGGCTCTGAGCGCCTGTCAGCGGAACTGGGGCCCGCGCCCGTGACTTCCAGCTGCCATGGGGCAGGGTAGCTGCGATTCAGGAATCGAGTGTCGGGGTGCGAATGGATCGCTGACTGTCCCTCTACGTTCTTCTTTCCAGCGCCTGAGTCTTCCGTGCCATCTCTGTGCTCCTGTGGGTGAGTAGAGGATGGAATCCAGGCCTTGTGTGGTGAGGCTGTGGTGCATCTGGGTAGCTCAAGAGGGGGTAGGGCTGTGTGTGTGTGTGTGTGTGTGTGTGTGTGTGCGTGTGCACATTTAGAGATGTTTTAAGTGTGTGTTGGGGGGGGCTACAAACGAACGACTTCCAGCGTAATCTCAGTCCAGGCGTGATTTCTGCAAGCCCTGGGTGTCTCGCAGGATGCTGCGCGTTCCAGTTGCAGCGTTAGATCATTGCTCCTCGCTGTTAGTGCAGCGGGCAGGTGTTGAGAGACCCAACCTGGAAAGGCAGGGAAATCCCTTATTAATTGACTCTGCCTTCAAGGCCTCATTTGCAGGCCAGCTCTGCCTCGGGCCATGGCTCAGACTTGGCCAGGCAGCACAATGCAGGCCGGGGCGCGTTCTGGACGTGCGTTTGTTCTTGGAAGGGGCTGACAGGGCTGGCCGTCTCTCCGCTGAGCAGCGACAGTGATGTCTAATGGGAAGCGCGTGAGCTGCTCTCTGCTCTGAGCAAAAGGGTGGGGGAGGAGGGGCTAAGTGTGAGCACTGCTGAGCCCTGGGGAGGATCGGTTTGGTGGGGGGAGTTTAAACGGGCTAGGATTTGGGAAGGAGTCTCAGGGAATTAGGTGCCCTGCTGCTTTTGTAACTGAGTGGAAGCCTGATACCGAAGTGCCTTGGAAAATGCCGGTCTGTGGTCTGCCCAGTCGGTCGTCCTGTGGAGCCGCACTGGGACTAGGCGTAAGAGGTTCCCAGGTGCAGGGAGGAGTCCGGGAAGGTGCCAAGCAAAGTCCCAGAACTAGTGTTCCCCGTAAGCGGTGCGCTTGGGTAGCCACTCAGGAGAGAGTCCAATGCTGCCCAGCTGATTAGCAGAGCCGCCCACAGGCAGCAGCGTGTGTTTCTACTGGTGGTGCACATCTGCTCATGCCTCAGTGCGCAGAACAAAATTTATCCTGCACGTGGATGGAAAAAATTAGAGGGACCATTGCCCCGAACTGGGAAAGACTCTGCAAATTGACTAGACCCGGCTCTTCTCTCTCCTTGCGCACCCAAGCAGGGAACAGGGCTGCCTTGTGCCAGTGCATGGGCAGGTGGAGCTTCCGGGCTGGGATTCTGCAGCAGCCATGCAGGCTGCCGAGCATCTGAGCCTTCAGAGTTCTTGCCACGGCTGCTCTTTGCTCAGCCTGCTGCAGCGGCGGCAAGTTCCCGACGTTTTCTGTGCAATCAGTCAAACCCTGCTCGGGAGCGTTTGCTTCGCGCAGGGCAGCGAGAAGGGGAGTCGTGCGCAGAGAACCCATGGGGATGCCTGTCCCTCCCCGGGCGCCAGGAGGCGAGATGCTCTTGTGCCGAGCACTGGGGTCTCTTCCAAGCTCTGCAGCAGGGCGACCTTTGCGGCTGTCTCTTCCCTCCTCCGCGAAACGGGGGAGGTGACGCTGCCTCGCCTCCTAGGCGAGGGCTGAGGCTCCGCTATCCTCCTGGCCCCCCCTCCCGAGCTGTTAGCAGCGACTCGTGGCCTGTCTCCTCCGCCCCGACGAGTGCCCGTGTTTTGCTCGTGAAGACCCGTCTCTCGGAGTGGGCCTGGTGTCTGCCCGCTGGGGGAGGTGGCGCCCCCAGGAGAGGCGATGAGGCTGCAGGACGTGGTGGGGGAGGTCGAGGAGGCGGTAGGAGGAGAGCGTGGCCCGTAAAAAGGACATTGGAAGAGCGTAGCCGGGTCTGCCGGCAAACAGGAGCTTGCCTTGCTGGGATACAAACTTGGGAACGGCGTCCCCTTTGCCCTTCCCGGAGAGGGAAGCACTGAGCTTCTGTTATCTCGCTACCTGCCTTCCTACCTTGTGCCCCTCCCCTCAAACATGGGTAGGAGGAACCCGTCTTTGCCCATCCTCCCTCCCCCTTTGGCAGCTAGTTGGCATCTTCCGGCCTGGCCTCCCTTGGGTGGGTGGGGAAAGGTCTCTGACCCAGTCTGCAAGCCCCCCCCCCCCCGAATGCCTGCGTGCTTCGCTCCGCGGGCTTGGATTGCTAGGACTCCAGTGCCAGGCAGAGGCTGGAAAGCATCGTTTAAATATTAATGCCAAGGCAGGCAAAGCCGCTCTTCCTGCCTCTCTGCCAGGCCCTGCGCGCCCCCCTTCGCTCTGTCAGCGCGCCGAGCTGAAAATAACCCGTCTCTCGAAAGGGAGCTGACCCAGTTCCTTTAGCAGGAAATCTCCCCCCCAAGCAGAGCTCTGCCCTGGGCTGGGTCTCCCCAAGCCAATGGGGGATTTAGCGCCTGTTCCGTGGCAGGAGTTTTCTCCTTAGCCCTGTAGGCTCCGGGTCGGGCGCGTCCTCCAGCAGCGCCGGCAAGGGCTGCAGCCATGCGCCTAAGCATGCTGGGGTTCTCCACCTCCCCCTTCCCATCTCCAAAGCCCGGGATTTCCAGTGGGTAGGTTCTGGGAGGGGCGTGTTGTGTGTGCGGCAAAAGAAGCCAGCTGCCGACAACATCTGTAAGACGTACAGGGGAGGGGATGGCTCGTCGGAGCCTATCAGGGAGGAAAGAAACCCTGCGCCACGCTCTGCGGTTGGGAGAGGAGGGCGGAGAGGCAATGCGGTGGTGTGCGACACAACAGGAGGCGAGTTTGCCGCTTATCGAGAGTAGTCGGACCTAGAGAAAACGATCCTCACTCCAGTAGGGATGTGAGAGAGTAGCCGTGTAAACAGGGCCGGATTAAGACCGTTAGAGGCCCTAAGCACTGAAAAGATGATGGTGTCCCCCCCATATGGAATTCAAAATAAAACCAATACTATACCGTAAAATCTCATTTTTGGGGTGCCCCTGCTTTGCTGTGCCCTACGCACGTGCTTAGTCTGCCTATTGGGTAATCCAGTCCTGCGTGTAAACAGGTAGCCAATAAGCATGAGCTTAGCAGTTACCCAAACAGCTGCATGCGGCTCCTGTGTCAGAGGCAGCAGCGCAGGGCAGCAGTCAGCTCCTTGGAAGCAGGGTGGCAGGCAAGAGCTGGTGTGCGCTGGGAGCCGGTGTGTGCTGTTCCGGGAGCTGGCTTAAAACCTAGCTCCTGGAGCGCACCAGCTCCCAGGGAGCCGGCTGCTGCCCTTCGCTGATGCTTCTGGTACAGAGCATGCTGGCTCCCAGGGAGCCGGCTGCCGCCCCCCATGGATGCCTCTGGTTCAGAGAACACCGGCTCCCAGGTGACTGTACCCCACTGAAAGTTTCAGCCATGACACGATTAGAAACTTACACAAATTGTAACTTCCCTAAACTCCAGCGGGGCTTCACCAAGGCAGGGGAATGGACACCCCATGGAAGCTGCAATCCAGTTGGCAAATGCAGCCAGGCACGTTGGACAGAATAACACGAACACGCGTCGTGCTGGGCTGTGGAGGAACCGACGCAGACCCTGCGCAGGGCACGAGGAGACCTCCGCTCCCTTGCGTGGTGCCCGTGAAAAAGGCGAGCCATGTCCAGCCGTGTGAGCAAGAGGCTAGAAAAGAACATGGGCTAATGAGAGAATCAGTGACTTGAAATGGGCGATAAATCCTGCTTCTTGGCACAATCCAGCCCCTCCCTGACATCTGGTAATGAACAGCAGGGCCATCAGCTAACCACCTGCTGCCAGCCCTTGGAGCTGAAGGATGGGCTGCAGAAAGAGACCGAGGGGCAGCTGCTCTGCCAGGGGAGGGTGTTAACTGAGAGAGGCCTGAGGACAGGCCGGGGACCAGGCGGTTTTTCCTGACTCCCACGTTGCCCCCCTTTGTCGCTTGCTGCCAGTACGAAACAGGTTGTGAACCCGGGGGGCAAGTCTGGGCCTGGGAGCCGGAGGCCTTGGTTCTGATCCTAGCTAGGCCACAGATCAGCTTGGCAGCTCGGGGTGTCAGTTCCCTGTCTATGAAAGGAGGGAGAGCAGTCGCTGCCCAGCAAGGGTGCCTGAGGCTTAGCGCGCCGACTGTGCGCCGCACTCTGGAGAGGGGGCGCGTGCACGTCCCAGCCGTGCCGACGACAGAACGAGTCGTGGACGGCGACCGTGGTCGCCCAAACAGGCCAGTGAAAGAGCGAGTTCTCCCTTGTCCGCCTGGGCCTGGACCCACGTTCCAGAGAGAGCTTCCTACTGGAGTGGTCCCTCAGGGTTAGCACAGAATCACAGGACACTAGAACGGGAAGGAACCTCGAGAGGTCGTCAAGTCCAGTCCCCTGCCCTCGCGGCTGGACCAAGCACCGTCTAGATCGTCCCTGACCGGTGTCTGTCCACCCTGCTCTTCAATATCTCCAGGGATGGAGATTCCACCCCCCCCCCCAGGCAATTGATTCCAGTTTCACCATCCGTCGTCTGGGCGACTGCTCACGTCCTGCAGATAAGTCTCTGGGGTGCTCCAGGCCACTGGGCGCATGGCGCTCCATGTCTCCTGCTTGCCCTGTGTTTCCGGCAGACAGCTCCGGCCCCCCCTTCGTCACTTCCTAACTGAACAAGTGGCTCATTGAGCCAGACGTGCACTGGCAGTGGGTGAAGGTAGGGCCAGGGAAGGCAAGCTCCCAGTCCTGCCCTTTTTACCTAGGCCCCGCCCCCATGGGAGTCAAGTCCCGCCCCCAGTACCATGGGGAGGGCAGGCAGTGTGTGGCCCCAGCTCCAGAGCACAGGGAGGGCGGGCGCTCGGGGGCAGCAACACTCCGCCCCCAATATACCTACAGCAGGCGTTCTGGGGGCGGAGTCTGGGCGGGGCCAGACTGGTGGTTTGGGAAGGCAACACCTCCCCTTGCCTAGGATACCTGCCGCTCCTGCGGACATGCAAGGTGCCGTGGACAGACGACGTGGGCCCCTTGAGTGGTGGGAGCCTGGCTAGCAAAGCCAGGCCAGCGGGAGATGACGCTAATAAGCCCCAATCTCTGTCCTACTCCACCCCCGCCTTCTCATCCACTCCTGGAGTCACAAGGGCTTCTGGGCCTGCTCGGCGCGTATTACACGAGTCTCCCCCGTGCGCTGCTCCAGCAAACAGGGTGGGCCACGTTTTTCTAGAGCGTGGCTCCCATTGTTCTCTATCCCGGTGCACAGCGCACCACTAAATCGCACGAGGGGCCCTGCCGCTCTGGGGAACGACGCGTGTGGCCCAAGCGACGTGCCTGCTGGAATTCGGTTCAGCGCGGGGATTGCTTCCTTTCCAAGCTGTGTCGACAGCCGATCCCTGCCCGAGGGACCCTCGCTCTTGCCTGCGGCTGCCTTTTAGTTCTTCGAGATGAGCCCTTTTAGTGAGTGCAGAATGTACAAAGCGTGTTGAAAGCCCCTTTGCATTGTGCCAGGGAAACCGCCCAACCATGAGGTCTGCAGGACAGAGCCAGCCTTGATATCATTTTCCTTGTGCAGCTGTGCTTGAATGGAACATTGTGCAACCATCGCGGCTGGAAACAGGCGGCGAGGGGAAATGAGTATGCTCAGGAAAGCTTTTGCTCCCTGCCCCCCTTGAAAGGAAAGGACGGCAGACAGGGTCTGGTTTAAAAGCTTGAATCCAGCGAGGGACATTCCACGGAGAGTCTGTGCTCTTTTCGGGTAGAATTTTTCAGACTGATACCCCTCCATCAGTACGACGGTAACCCCGATGGAGATCAGGCCGTGTGGCGCTCGGGGCTGTACAACCCCTGCTGAGACAGTCCCTGCGGTATAACTAGACGGGGGAGGAGACAGGAAACCGGTACAGAGATTAACCGGGATTGTTCAGCGGAACCAGGGATAGAACGATCCAGCTGTTTATCTTGCACCTAATCAGGGTTGCTTAGAAATCTGTCCTCTTAGCGCATGGGAGAGCCTGTCCCCGAGAGCCTGATGTTAATGAAACGCACCCCGGTGTCTTTTCTGGCCTAACAGTGCAGTCCAGACAGCCAGGAGCATTTCTCCTCTGGTTCTGTGTCTAATAGTCGCCACAGCTTGCTGTCACGGGCGTAGAATGCGCGCCTTGTCGGGCTTACAATGCGCGTCTTGTCAGCCGTATAACGCGCGCCCCGTTGGGGTTATAACCCACGCCCTGTCCTGATTATAACGCGCGCCCCGTTGGGGTTATAACGCGCGCCCCGTTGGGGTTATAACGCGCGCCCTGTCCTGATTATAACGCGCGCCTCGTTGGGGTTATAACCCACGCCCTGTCCTGATTATAACGCGCGCCTCGTTGGGGTTATAACGCGCCCCGTTGGGGTTATAACCCACGCCCTGTCCTGATTATAACGCGCGCCTCGTTGGGGTTATAACGCGCGCCCCGTTGGGGTTATAACCCACGCCCTGTCCTGATTATAACGCGCGCCTCGTTGGGGTTATAACGCGCGCCCCGTTGGGGTTATAACCCACGCCCTGTCCTGATTATAACGCGCGCCTCGTTGGGGTTATAACCCACGCCCTGTCCTGATTATAACGCGCGCCTCGTTGGGGTTATAACGCGCGCCCCGTTGGGGTTATAACCCACGCCCTGTCCTGATTATAACGCGCGCCTCGTTGGGGTTATAACGCGCGCCCCGTTGGGGTTATAACCCACGCCCTGTCCTGATTATAACGCGCGCCTCGTTGGGGTTATAACGCGCGCCCCGTTGGGGTTATAACCCACGCCCTGTCCTGATTATAACGCGCGCCCCGTTGGGGTTATAACGCGCGCCCCGTTGGGGTTATAACCCACGCCCTGTCCTGATTATAACACGCGCCCCGTTGGGGTTATAACGCGCGCCCCGTTGGGGTTATAACCCACGCCCTGTCCTGATTATAACGCGCACCCCATTGGGGTTATAACGCGCGCCCCGTTGGGGTTATAACCCACGCCCTGTCCTGATTATAACGCGCGCCTCGTTGGGGTTATAACGCGCGCCCCGTTGGGGTTATAACCCACGCCCTGTCCTGATTATAACGCGCACCCCATTGGGGTTATAACGCGCGCCCCGTCGGTGTTATAATGCGCACCCCGTTGGGGTTATAACGCTCGCCCCGTCGGGGTTGTACTGCGCACCCTGTTGGCTCATTGCTTCCTTTAAGACTGTGGTTCTCAACTGGTGGTCCATGGTGACTTTTTTCACGGGAACATTGTCCAAAGTCACACGACGTGGGCAGGCACCAAAAATCCGTTAGTAAGAAATACATTTCAAACCAAAATGTTCGTTTTCTGCTCTTTTTTATCATGTCTCAAAAAGGAGGTGGTCCACAAAATTTTTTTGAATGGCCTGGTGGTCCGTGGACTGAAACGAGTTGAGAACCACTGCTTTAAGACTTCCCCGTGGAAAGGACGTGGGGTTGTCTTCTCTGCAGAGGGTGTGTTCTGCTCTTCGGTCCCCCTCTTGCCACGTAACGACCTTGCTCGCCCGGTTAGCTCGGCAGCTCCTGCAGTATTAACCCGGAGGGGCGGCGGCCTGGCTGTGCTGCCAGCTGCTGTGGTCAGTAACTCTGGAGAGGGCACTTTGCTGGCTGCCTGGCTCAGGGTCTTGGAACACGGAACTTGCTTCTCTCTCTCCAGCTCCAAGGGAGTCGCCTTCGGCGCAATGACACTCCCCCTCCAAGCCAGCTCTCAGGACCAGTGTTTAAGCTGAGCAGTTGAGCGGCCACCCAGGAGAGATTCCAATGCTGTCCATCGGGTTAGCAGAGCACTCACAGCCTCCCACAGCCAGCAGCATGTGTTTCTGTGGGTGGTGCACATTCGCACATGCCTTGGTGCACATAACAAAATTTATTCTGCACACAGGTAGAAAAAAATTCGAGGGAATCTTGCTCAAGACCTCTGAGCGCCCTGTCCCCGGCAGCAGGTACCCCACTTGTCTGCCCCCTGCTTTCACATGGGGAAGGTGGCCCCAGTGGCTCTTACTGGTGGGAGGGTGCGGAGCGGGGGGACCTGTCCCTGCCAGCACCTGAGGAGTGTCAGGGGAGCCATGAGAGCGGGTAGAACTGAAATTCCTTGCTGGGAAAGAGGCAGTGGGGGGGGGGGGGCTCTGTTTACTTGGGCTTTTTCAGTAACACCTGTGCTAGGTGTGGCTTGTCAGGAATTCCCTAGAGAGCAGCTGGGGGGAGCCCAGCCGAGGAGCGGAGGCAGAGGGATGCGAGCAGAGGGCAATGGACCAATCTGATCTCCCTTGTCACTGCCAGTCTGGGTAATAAAGCCAACGCTCTGGATTTCCCCTGGGCCTTCCCCAAGCCAGTCTCAACACTGTACAGCCAGGGGGTTGCGCCTCCCAGCTCTCCCATTGGGAGGTTGGTATGCCCCTTGTTTTGCAGATGGGGGAAACTGAGGCACGGAGTACACGACTTGCCCAAGCACGTCCAGTAAGTTGGCAGCAGCCCTGGCAAGAGAGCCCAGCGTCTCTGAGCATCGGCTACGCGCCCACAGCCAGCCGAGGGTTGCAACTGGCTCCTGGTGGCACCAGGCTGCTTTCAGCCTTACCCTCTAGTAGCACGTTTCCCGGCATTGCTCGGGTCCTGAACTCAATTCCGTCAGTGCACGTTCCCCGCGCTTCCTGACAGTGAGGACAGGGACAGCTGGCAACGTTCCCGTACAAATCGGGGGGTAGAGGAGAGCTTCAACCCTCCCCATCCTCCTGAAACGGTGCCTGGAGGGTGGGAGCTCAGGGCTGGGGCTGTCCCAGATGGGGGAGGGCACCGTCCCCCCCAGCCAGCCCCTTTCCCCTGCCTGGTGACTCTGTGTCTCTTCTGCATGGCTTGATGAGATGCCTCAGTCCCATTCCAGGCACAGCCCGTTGTGCGGGCGCAACCCAGCCCTGGCCTCGCCGGACGTTCTGGGACGAGGAAGCGGCGTGTCGAATTGGGTGGGCCTGGCTCTTCCCGTGGAGGAGGAATTTTTGAACGGACGGACAGACGGACTCCAATGGCTGCTGGTCGAGCGGGTCGGGGCGGGGGGATCTGAGTCTCGAGCCTCCTTATGGGAATTTCTCCTTGCTCCCTCGTCCCTGCTCTGTGGGATCCCTCTGGACCCCCCCTTGTGGGGTTGGCAGCCTTCTCCACGCAGAGCTTGTGCCTCCTAAGCAGGGCTGATCTGTTTGCAGGGCTTTGGCGCGTTACAATGGCCATGATTAATTACTTGGAAAATCCCTGCAAACGCTCCCGGTGCCCCCCCGCCCGGCGGTCAGGGGAATGTCAAATGGCACAAGTGTCCCCTGAGGACTCACCCAGCCCAGCACTGGGGGGGATTCACTCGGCCGCCTTCTGCCCGGTCAGCCTGAGTCGCTGCCTCCCCGCTCCCAGCAGAGCCCTGCTTTCCCAGCGTGTTAACGAGCTGCCAATTAATATTCAAACGAGGGGGTGGAAACAGCCGGGGGTTGCTGCAGCTGGGTTACACCAGGGCATGGCCTCTAGTGGCCATCCTTCCCCGACCTCTTCTGCTCCCGTCTCCTTCTAGCCACCGCGGGGGGCCCGGAGCCGTCGTGCCTACCAGGCCGCTTGGGCAGCAGGCTTGGAATTGTGACGGGGACCAGAATTCCCGGGGCGGGGACTGTGGCGCGAGGGGCTAAAACCGGCGCCGAGCGAGGCAGCCCCCGCGGTCACATCCTGGGGAGGGTGGCTAAAGGCTTGGGGGGGCGCGAGGCCGGGGGAGCGCGAGGCAGGGGTTGTACCTGATCCCCCTGCCCACACCCAGAAATCCGGGGGTGGGAAGCAACTGGAGAGCGGCCGCTGTCTAGACCGCGTGGCGCGATTGCGTAGATGGTTGCGGTAAACGCCCGCCCCAGGGGGCTGCCCAGCCAGGCTGCGTCACCTGCCAGCTGCAGCTGCCCCCGGGCCGGTTCCAGGGAGCCCGGCAGAGTGCAGGGGACCTCCCGGCCCCAGGCAGGGCGCTGTGGGGCGGACGGGGAGTGGCCGGTGCCACTGCAGGGTGCAGACCTGCCTGCGCACGGCGGGAATGGCTTGTGTGTTGGCGCTCGGGGCTGCAGCTCCACCGGAGAGAGCGGGACGCGCTGTGCTCCAGCCAAGCCCGCCCTGTGTCTAGTCTGTCCGCCTTCGCTTGCAGGGAAAAGGGGGACCCGGGGCTGAGGACCGCCTTGGTTCTCTAGCGGGGAGGGGGCCGAGGTGCGGGCTTCCATGACAGCTCCATGCTCTGCACATGGGGGCTCATTGGCATGGTCTCTTGTGGCGATGGGACAGGGGCGTCCTACGGCGAGTGGCACCCTCGCCGGGACTCGGGGGGAGACCCCGTCCCCAGGAAGCCCAGGAGGAGGAGGAGGCGTTAACCCCAGGAGGTTATTCAGAGCTCCAGACCGGAACCGGAAGGGCAGAGATTGGGGCGCTCTCCCCTGGCGGCTGCGTTGCTCCGAGGGCAGCCATCCGCAGGGCATGTGGCAGGGATGGGGAGTCGAGGGAGCTGCGGGGGGCGGCTGCTGGGCGAGGAGCCATGGGCTAGGTCTGCTCCGGGAGCAGCAACGGCTCCAGGGGCCTAGTGGCTGCCGGCCTTTGGGGTGTGAAGGCAGGAGATGCCCGCGGTGCTCTGGGCTGCGAGGTTTGGAAAGGAGAATTCCCCTCCCTCTCCCCAGCGCATCAGCACTTCTCCAACCTGCCCCGGCCTCCTGGCGCGTAGGCCGTCCCAGCGAGGCGTGTGCCGCAACCCCTTGGAGCGCAGCCGCGTTGGGAGTGGCGTAACATTGGAGCCCCTGGCCCCGGGAATAGCCGGTGTGAAAAGCGGCCACGCCCGCTGCCTCGCCGCCTTCCTAAGGCGCCTCCAGGTGCCTGGTACAAAATGGAGGCTGGGTCGTGGCTCCCCCACCCTCTGCCTCTCTCTGATAGATGCAGGAAGTGGGGGGGGAGGGGAAGCAACTAGTCGAGTTACTAGTCAACTATCCGATAAGCATTTGCGTGTCAGATCGTCGACTAGTCGCTTAGATCCCTAGAAGTCCCTGTAGCGCAGTGTTTCTTAAACTGTGTTCCACGCACACCGTGTGCCACGAGGCAGTCGGAGGTGTGCCACGGAGAACAGAATTCAAAATGGCCACCCTTAAAGGGGCAGGTGACTTTTTTTCTCAGTCTTTCCCCCAACCCTTTTTTCCTCAATAACTTTCCCCCAACTTTTTTTTTTTTAATCTCAGCCAAAAATCCTCGGTGTTCCTCATAAAAAAACATTGTTCCTCAGTCTTAACAAGTTTAAGAAACACTGCTGTAGTGGCTACTGCTGTTGCGAACTAGCCACGCTCCACCGGCCAAATAGCCACACGTGGCTCGTGGCTAGTGTGTTGGATGCCACGGCTCTAGACATTTCGCGCTCGGTATTGAGTGCTCGTAGCTGGGGAAGGAGCGGGGCCGCTCACCCGTGCAGGGTGGCTGGAGCTGGAGAGGGACTGACCAGATCTCGTCTCTTTGGCCCCTGGGGCCCAGGTGAAGGCAGTGGAGTGACCATGGGGAAGCAGAACAGCAAGCTGCGTCCGGAGATGCTCCAGGATCTGCGGGAGAACACGGAGTTCTCGGACCTGGAGCTGCAGGAGTGGTACAAAGGCTTCCTCAAGGACTGTCCCACCGGCATCCTCAACGTGGAGGAGTTCAAGAAGATCTACGCCAACTTCTTCCCTTACGGCGACGCCTCCAAGTTCGCCGAGCACGTCTTCCGCACCTTCGACACCAACGGGGACGGCACCATCGACTTCCGAGAGTTCATCATCGCCCTGAGCGTCACCTCCCGCGGCAAGCTGGAGCAGAAGCTCATGTGGGCCTTCAGCATGTACGACCTGGACGGCAACGGCTACATCAGCCGGGAGGAGATGCTGGAGATCGTGCAGGTAACGCGGCTTCCCGCGCCCCTGGGCCACCTGCCTTCCTTGGGCCTGGGCCTGAGCTTGGAGTATTGCCCTGCCCGGGGGGGAGAGGGGGCTCGTCCAAAGTCCACTGCAGTCCAGGGAAAGACCCAGCTGGCTTTGGAGCAGGGACTCAGCTGGGCAATGCCCCATAGGGAATAATCCTGCATTCTGCCCAGGAAGCCAGGACTCGCCTGGATGGGACCCTGCCCCCGATTAATGTGTGAACCCCCTTGCTCTGAAGGCGAGTCTGGCTCCTCCTCCCGGCCCCGGTGCCAGCGATCGGCCAGGCCTCCTTCATTGGTCCGCCGGCTTCCTCCTCCCTGTGTCCCAGCCTCCCTCTGCCTCTCCGCTGAGCAGCGATGCCTAGTGGAGAGCAGGCGGAGGGGAGGGATGTGAACGGATGGTCATGTGCACGGTTAACCAATAAGCCTCAGCACATTGGCTAACTCACATGGTTACACACCATCCCCTCTCCCCCCCGCCCTTCCGCTGTCTCTGTATCAGAGGCAGAGCTGGGAGCCGGTGCACGTGGGGAGCTGGCTTTTAAGCCGGCTCCCTGAATGTGCTGGCTCCCACGGAGCTGCCTGCCCCTGCCCCGCTGCCTCTCCCACCTGCATGTGACCATGTAGCCGCTGAAAAGGTCGGTGGTTGAACGTTTACAAAAACAAACGTTTAACATCCCTCGCGGAGGGTCGGACTGAACGGGCATCGAGGCTGGGCCGGGAGGCGAGAAGAGGGCAGCGATTGACCATCACGGGTCTCTCCCCTGGCTGTGTGGGCAGCCGGAGGCAGGAAGGGCGCAGAGTCTGTGCCATGCTGCCCAGACCCCAAATCTATGGCCCTCTGCAGCCAGGCTGCTGGTCAGCGGTGTCCGCTTTCCGCTGTCCTAGAAGCAGAGGGGTTGCTCTCAATGAGACGAGCCTCCCAACTGGTCTCTGCTGCTTCGGCTGATTTAAAACCTGCCCTGGTAGCCCATGAGGCGTTGGCGTTGGGCTTGCGGTGAAAGCTCCCATCTGGCAGGGAGCTGTGGCTTTGAATCCCAGGTCGCAGCTAACAGCTGACTGGTTTCCCACCGGGATGCAGGAAGGATCAAACTGGTCCAGGCAGGGTTTTAATGCACTGGCTGCTGTGAGCCAGGTGGGAGCGGGGCAGGAGGCAGGAGCCCAGCACCCACATGGCTTGGAGGGAAGCACCTGCAAGGCAGAGCCCATTGCACGTCCTCTGCAAACCAAATCCGTGAAGGGCCCACGGCAAGGAGTCACTGGAAAGGGGGGGAGGAGCATGCTTTGGCCTGAGGGAGCCCAGAGCCTGTCTGTAGGGGAGAGAGGAGACCCAGCATTGCTCGGAACAGGAGCCCTGACATTGAGGAGCTGGGGCGAGGGGGGGGGGAGTCTATGCGAGCATAACACCCAGAGGCAGAACCGAACCTGGAACCTCTGGCGCTTCCTGCATCAGCCTCCACGGCTTGAGCCACAAGCCAGCTAGCGCTTGGTGCGGGCTGTAGAGCGAACTCATTCGCCCTGGCTGTAGGTGGTCTCCGTGCCCCACCCGCAGCGGCTGCGTGGACACTGAGATCTGGCACCGTCTGCTTCCCTTCCTGCCTAGGCCCGGCCCTACGGGGGGGGGGGGGGGGGGGGGGGGGCTGCCCTTGCTCTCAGCTTGCTCTCCGGGGATGGGGAAGCAACCGCGAACATGGGGCACTGCCCTTCGGGAACCAGCAGGAGTCCTACCTAGCTCCTCTCTGCCCCCTGCTGGGGATGGCCAATTACTGCAGGGTGTTTGCACTGCACATCTGAGCAGCCAGGGCCAGGGCGGAACTGCAGCTGCTTTTCCAGGAAAGAGAGAGCAGCCTGCCCCCTGAGCTGCGGCAGCGGCGCATAGGCCCCATGTAACGGACTTGGCCGTGTAGGGAGAGTTGCTTTGGTGGGGTGTCTTGATGGGCTGGGGTGCAAATGACCAATTCTGTCCCCCGAACAGCCACGCCAGGGCCATCTGCAGATCCCGCCGTTGCCAGGGGTCCAAAGAACAGACAGGAGCCGGGACGGGGGGGAAAGGGCTGAGTTATTGCTGTCCAACGGAACAGAGGGCGCAGGGAGCACTCGTCAGCCCCTCCCCTCCCTGGCCCCAGGTCTGGGTCCAGCTTTGGCATTAAAACCACAGCCCTTGCGCTCTGGGTCTTAGTTACAGATGCCTCCCTGCCGCCGCCGGGCCCCTCCTGGTGCAGCGGCCCAGTAGCTATTACACTGATCTCGTTTAATCAAGTCTGTTCCCTTGTATTTCCCTGCTGATGTGCCGGGAGTTGATTCCACTAACAGGTTTATTCCACTGGGTTTGATTTTTTTTTTTTTTAAGACGACGCTCGTCCTCTAACGTAAAACCAGACCCCGTTTGCAAAGCCGAGCGAGGCCTCGTGGACGTAGCTCGGGGCCAGCCTGGGTCTCCCCGCTCCTGTGCCCAGCGCCCTCCCCTAGGCACGGCCGTTGCAGGCTGGAGTCATCAGGAGTCAAGACTCCCCGTCTGTCCTCTTCTCCCTCCCCTAGGCCATCTACAAAATGGTTTCCTCGGTGATGAAGATGCCTGAGGATGAATCGACTCCTGAGAAGAGAACGGAAAAAATCTTCCGCCAGATGGATACTAATAATGACGGTAAATGAGAGGCGCCGGAGGGAGATTAAGAAAAGGTCTCATTGCTAAATCCGGGGGGTTTAGGCTCAGGGACACGCAAACTGATTAAAGGCATCGTTTTTGTTTGGCGTGCGTGTGGGGGGGACCACTGTGGGAGGGGCTAGGAGAGACTGACAGGACTGCCCTCCAGTGGCCGGGCCAGGGTATGGCAACGGCTTCTCTAGGCCTGGTGCTCCAGGTCCTTGGAGGGGCTGGGTTGATTTTGTTTAAAGCAAAACCAGGAGTGTCCTCTGTTTATGTGCCCTCGCACACAGAGTTCCTGGGCCCTGTAGGTAAGGGGGGAAGCTGTTTGGCTCTGCCACAGATTCCATCGCCCAGGGAAAGTCCCTTCATCTCGCTGTGCCTCAGTTTCCCAACGGGGATAAGAGTCGTGCCCTGCCTCACAGGGGAGCCAGAACAGATACCACAAGGAGAAACTCAGCGGTCCCTGCTCCTGGCCAGTGGGCTGTCTGTCCAACTTTCCACTGCCGGGCCAGATTGGGGGTGGGGCGAGAGACCCGGGCCGGGGAAGACATCTGGCCTCCACTACTGGCCTCTTGATTAGCCAGTCTACTAACCTCTGCCCCAGGCAAGGTGCTGTGGTAGGAAGAGCAGCTCCACTGCGCTGGGCCCATAGTTCGCATATTCTGCCGACAGGGGAATTATTTCATGCTCCGGCCGTCTCCCCTCCCCCAGTGCTAGGGAGCTCCCCATAAGAACGGCCAGACAGAGTCAGACCAAAGGTCCATCTCGCCCAGTGTCCTGTCTGCTGTCAGTGGCCAGTGCCAGATGCCCCAGAGGGAATAAGCACAACAGGGAATCTTCAAGCAATCCCTCTCCTGTCACCCATTGCTAGCTTCTGACAAGCAGGCTGGAGCCACAATCCCTGCCCATCCTGGCTCATAGCCATTGGTGGGCCCATCCTCCAGGAATTTATCTAGCTCTTTTTTGAACCTTGTTAGTCTTGGCCTTCAACATCCTCTGGCAAGGAGTTCCGCAGGTTGACTGTGCGTTTTGGGAAGAAATACTTCCTTTTCTTTTAAACCTGCTACCTATTAATTGCATTTGGTGACCCCTAGTTCTTGCGTTGTGGGAGGGAGTAAATAACGCTTCTTTATTCATTTTTTCCAAACCAGGCATGATTTTGTAGCTCTCTATCATATTCCCCTTTAGTTGTCTCTTTTCCGAGCTTATTAATCTCTCCTCATCCGGCAGCCATTCCAAACCCCTCATCATTTTTGTTGCCCTTTTCGGAACTTTTTCCATTGCCCATGTGTCGTTTTCGAGATGAGGCAGCCACATCTGCACGCAGTATACAAGATGGGGGCGCACCATGGATTTATACAGAGGCACTAAGATATTCTCTGTCTTGTTCTCTCTCCCTTTCTGCATCTAACATTGTTTGCTTTTTTTGACTGCTGCTGCACAGCGAGTGGATGTTTTCAGAGAACTCGCCGCCATGACTCCAGGATCTCTCTCGAGTGATACCAGCTAATTTAGGCCCCATCCTTTTGTACATAGCGTTGGGCTTGTTTTCCTATATGCACTACTTTGCATTTTTCATCATTAAAATTCATCTGCCGGTTCCCCCTAGTTACAGAGCTGCGGCAGCGAGAGGGAAATGATTCCAAGTCATGCGTTTTGGTCCTGTTTTGCAACCCCCACGCCTGCTAGGCTGTGAGGGAGATTGGTCCTGACCTGGACAGAGTCACGTTGCTGCTCTCCGTAGCTCGAGTTCAGCCGCAGGCAGCGTCCCCCCGCACCCTGTGTTTACACGCCCGGTCTCGTTCTCTCCTTTCCCCAGGCAAACTGTCCCTGGAGGAGTTTATCAAGGGTGCCAAGAGCGACCCGTCCATCGTGCGGCTGCTGCAGTGCGACCCCAGCAGCGCCTCGCAGTTCTGAACCCTCCCGGGTGGAGTGGGGGATGGGACCCCCCTCGCCAGAGAGCACTGCCAAGACACCTGACTTCACGACATCACCGTCTCCACCATGGAGGCCAGCTTCCCCATCTCCTCCGGGTGGACGGACGTGCTCCCATGAATCCACAGCGCTGCCACTGTGTTCTCCACTCAGCCACGCTGCTTCCCTCACGCTGAGCCCGCGGCCACGTCGCTGGCACCAGGCTGTTGGTTCTAGAGCTGGTGGGGAGGCAGACAGGACAGGAACCAGCCGGAACCCCCCTTGGCTCAGCCTACTGGCTAGTGCACAGGGCCTGGTGCAGCAGCATCCTCAGGGAAACCTTGGGAGGTTGGGCAGGCCTGGGCGCAGGGTCTCTGCCTTGGAAGGCTAGACAGTGCAGTGGAGACCTTGCATTGCTCCCTCCCCTGGCTGGGTTGCTGCAGGCGGAGTGACAGCAGGGAGTGAGAAATAGCTGCTCCTCCTTTCTGGCCACCAGCTCTGCCCCGCTGCAGGGGGAAGCAGTCGCTGCTAATCTCAGCCCCCGACTCCTCGGCTGCCCTCGCAGCCTCTGGTACCCTGAAGAGGGGCTAAGCTCTCGGCCTGTCCCCCCCCAGGAGGAATCAGTGTTCCCTGTACGCTGGTTACTTGTGCGGCCGCTCAGGAGAAAGTGAGATGCTGCCCAGCTGATTGAGAGCACCCACCACTAGGTTTTGTGTCTGTATGGGCGGTGCACCAGGCATGTCTTGGTGCACATTAAAAAAAACTATTCTGCACATGGCTGGGAAAGATTAGGAATGTTGGCAGGAACACAGGCAGGTGCTCTTATCCCTTTCGCTGCCCCCCAGATCCGAGCCCTACAAAGTGGGAAGGCAGCAGAGCTGTAGTGACGCTTTCCTGACTGTGGCTGCCGGCATTCCAGGCTACCTCTTCCTGTTTTCCCGGAGGACTGACGGCTGCCTTGGGGCACTAGCAGGGGCCAAGAGGGGATCCACCCTGAGCTAGAAGGAACAGGCTGGTGTCTCCGCGGTGGGTGGTGTTCAGGGGATCCCAGCTAGGGCTGTAGTGGGCGGTGGGCAGCTCCTACAGGGAGCAAGAGAGCTGGGTATGTGCCCCGTGCAGCTCAGGAGAGGCCACGCCGGAATTCAGCCCCGTTCTGGCTTCGGCCAGGATTGGCCATCGCGTCAGTTCCAAACGCGGCGACCACCAGAGCGAGCCAACCCCCTGGCTTCTGCCGGCTGCTGCTGGCCCAGGGCAGGGCCTGGAGCCCTTTAAGCTGCTGTTGCGGGCGGGCAGGCCTGAGAGGGCACAGCCAGCTGAGAGCCCAGCCCTGGGGCCAGGCTGTGGCTGAAGCGAGTGGCTCATTGGAGACACTGGAGTGGGCAAGATCATTCAGCAATGGGAGGGGTTCTAGCCACACCCCCACAGCTGCTCATTGGGCCACACCAGGCCCAGTGGGAGGGGCAATGAGCCAGCAGTGGGGACTGGTCCTCACAGCTGGTATGGGAAGGGGAGTTAAGCCCCATCAGTTCCCAACCCAGCTGGGGAGGGGGATAAAGGCCGTGGGGGAGGAGGAGCAGAATTTGGCCATGGCAGGGTTGCTCGCTGAGCCAGAAGTTGGACTTCCTGCCCTCTCCCCGCCCCACAGATCACACAGGAAGCCATCCTGACAATGTCCTGAGGATGCACCCATCGCTGCAGCCTGCACCAGCTGCAAGGCAGGGGCTGAGGGAGTCCCCGTGGGGCAGAGAGACACAATGGCAGCAGCCTCAGCTGTGGGTCTGCCCCCCACCTCGCAGCTGAGTGTAGCCTCCTCAGCTTAGCACAGGTGTGAGGCAACCCACAGAAGCCCAGCCCTCACATCAAAGGCCACAGGTGTCGGTCACATGATTTTGTTCGTCAGTATTTTTGTTCTGGCTGCACAGATTCCCCGGGGAAGGGGAGGGGGCTCGGTAGGGCCCCCCCACTCCACACAGAGGCAGAAGCCCTCTGTCAGCACAGGCACAGCACCCCTTCCACCCCCCTTAATGCTCTCAGCCCAGGTGTGGAGATCGGTGTGGAGATCAGCGTGGCCGGCATGCTCCTGCGCCCTTTGGAGCAGACACTCGCTCGTCCCTTCCAGAACCGCCAGGAGTGCATGGGGTGGGGGCGGGAGGGGGGGTTGCTTTTGTTCTTTTAATATCTTCCAAATAAAGTTTTTGTCTCTGTGCAGCTGCATGGGGGATGATGTCAGACCAAGGCATGTTGAGTGCGAGATTTCGCCAGTTCACAGCCAGCAACGTCCAGTGCCTTCCTCGCTCGCTCGCTCCCCACAGCTGGGCGAGCAGGAGAGGGCCAGGAGTAAGGCAGCAGGTAGGACAGGCGTAAAGCAGGGTGGAAAATCCCCTCCTCTCATTACAGCAGTGGGTCTGGGATACTGGGGAGGGGGAAGAGGAGGCACGTGGCCAGTGCCGCCGACGGGAGGGCAGTGGGGGGAAGGCAGGCAAACCACGGAGCTTGCTAGGACCGCAGAGCCTGGGCGGGGGCCTCTCCGTGAGGCTGAGGTGTGGAGCTGGAGGCTTGTCACCCTGGTGGCAGGGGGCTGCTCAGTCCTGTTCAGAGCCACACGGACTCCAGTCTTCCCTGCCTCAGGAGGACATGGCCCTCCCTGGCATCTTGGCCCTCGGCTGGGGCAAGCTGCAACATGACCTGAAACGGACACGGGAAGCTAGTGTGGAAAAGGCAGATCCAGGCGTGAGTGCGCCCCCTAGTGCAAGGCACTAGGCCTCTCTGCTTAGGCCCAGGCCCCAGGGCGCCCCCTAGTGCAAGGCACCGGGCTCTGCACTAAGGCCCAGGCCCCAGGGCGCCCCCTAGTTCAAGGCACCAGGTCTCTGCGCTAAGGCCCAAGCCCCAGGGCGCCCCCTAGTGCAAGGCACCAGGTCACTGCGCTAAGGTCCAGGCCCCAGGGCACCCCCTAGTGCAAGGCGCCGGGCTCTGCACTAAGGCCCAGGTCCCAGGGCACCCCCTAGTGCAAGGCACCGGGCTCTGCGCTAAGGCCCAGGCCGCAAGGCTTGGCTGAGCAAGCCACGCTGCGTCTCCATTCCGAGAGCCACCCAGGTCTCTTGCACGGGGCGTGCCTGGTTTCTAATGGCGGTGGGATCCCCAGTTCCCATTTGGGGCCATCTCAGGGGACAAGCCGGGCTTCGGCACCCAGCAAAGCTGCTCAAAGGCAGGAGTCATGGTTGAGGAAACCCTCTGCCCCAACGCAGCCTCTGCAGAGTGATCCCCTCGGATCAGGTGCCTGGGTGGGGTGGGGCTTTGGGACCTGCCCAGGTGAGAGCCCAGCCCGCGGTGAAGCCGGAGGGACCAAGTGGCATCTCCAGGACAGTAACCGGCATTACAAAGGTCAGCCTGACCCAGACGCCGCCGGCATCCCACGGAGCAGAAACAAGCCCGGGATTCGGACACAGGGAGCAGCTACACGTTGGAACACGATTCACGACCTTCTAGGGCCTTGGAAGGGGGACACCAGGGCCCCGGTGCCAGGGTGGGGAGACCGGACGCCGCAGGGTTACCTTTTTCTTGCGGGTCGCCCGACACAGCCTCAGGTTGAGGAGCGCGAGGGTGAGCAGGAAGCACCTGATGCTGAAGACGATCTCCACCGCGTCGAGTACCAGCGACATGGTCCAGAGGGACAGGGTGGAGCTCTGCAGAGAGGGCTGGGTCAGGAGAACTCCAGGGGCCGGAGCCAACGGGAGCTGTTCCATTGGCCTCCGTGGGCCTCCGTGGGCCTGCTCCCAAGACCGGCACACCAGGGTGGGCACAGGCGGCAAGTTACATGGGCCCGAAGTGCTCAAGCACCACGAATATACAGGGCCAGGCTCCAGCAATGTTTGGAGCCGGGTCTCTCCACTGCCTGAGCGTGGCCACTGCCTCTCCCCAGCACGCTGGAAAGCTGCCCTGGCTGCTGTTCTGGGCGGCAGGAGGGTGGCCATGATTGGCAGCCCCCCACTTGGGGTGACAATAAGGGGGTTTCCTGTCTAGCAGGAGAAGACAGACCTCACACCTGACCCGCTGCTGCTTGAGGGGGCTTCTTGGGCGAGTGTCTGGCAGCTATTCCATCCGCCCCCAGCCACCCCCCTGCCCCACACAGAGCAAGAGGCAGTCCCCTCCTCCCCTCCCCATATGAGGCTACGGTGAGGGGCAGCAGCAGGGGAGGAGGCACCCATGTGATGGCAGCCCCCCCCTGCCCCCCCCCGGAGGCAACTTCATGCACCTGAGAGGGGCCCAGGAGCATGTGCAGAGACAGTGGAGCAGGGGGAGTGGGGAGATGGGAGCGAGGGGGCAGCGATGAGCAGGGTGGTAGGGGGAGTCCCCTCTGCCCCACGAGCTGGAGTCACGCACAGCGTGGAAATCCCACCAGGGCGGCCGGGGGAGCCATTGCCCGAGATGGGTACCCCCTGGTAAGTGTGCCACCCCCACAGCCCTTGTGCACTCCACTCCCTCCAGAGCCTGCACCCAGAGCCATCCTGTAGTTCGGGGCGGCTGCTTGGCACAGGGCAGCAGCGGGGATCGGCCCCAACCCGCCGGTGCTCACCATGGGGACAGGAGCTGCCACAGCCCAGCAGCCTGCTCCGGCCACCCACCCGCTGCGCCCTGGGCCCCTCTTTCCACCACCATGGATAAGCGGAGGGCAGGGGGCTGGGAGAGGGCGGCGGGGCGGGCAGGAGGATGCTCCAGCTCCTGTCGCCATGGTGAGTGCGGGGGGAGGGCCCAGCTGCTGCCCCAATGCAGGCCCCCAGCAGCCCCCAGCTTGTGTTGCTTAGGGGAGGGAGCTTGGGGGAAAGGGTGGGGACTGTGGTGGGGGGGGTGTCCTGAGGCCTTCACCTGAGGGGGGACAGCCCTGCTTGTACCCCCTCCCATTCCCCGTAGAGCCATAGGCAGGTGGGGGGGGAGAGACATTTGGAGGTGGGGGGGGGACCACCAAAATTTTGCAAATCCCCCCGGGAATGGGCACTTGGTTCGATGCCCAGCTGCGCCACTGACCCATGTTGGTCATTTCCCCTCCTCCCCGGGCCTCGGCCTCCCCATCTGTACAGCGAGGCTGCGACGGCCTCTGCCCCAAGGCTGCCGGGCAGTTTCCCGGAGTGCCCAGAGCCCGCCGCGGAGCCCGGGGGGCAGGTGCAGGGGGCCGGGCCCCGCGGGGGGGCTGGTGTTACAAGCAGCAAGGCGGGCAGAGCATTTCAGCCCGGAAGGCCCCAGCCGATCACCTAGGCTGGCCCGACGACCGTTCGTTTTCACCCAGCACCAGGGCTGGCAATAGAGTTCACCAGGCCCCGGGCAATATGGGAGGGGGCTCGGCTCCTGGCCCCCCAGGAGGGCAGGGCCTCGGGCGGAAAAGGCCAGGCTGGCAGCCAAACATCCCCGAACGGGAGAGGCCGCAGCACACCCTGCGCTCGAGGCCTTGCCATGGCAGGGAAAGCATTAGGTCCCGCGCCCCGTTAGCTCAGCCGCTCCCCCATTGCTGCAGAGAAAGGAACCCCCCCAGCCCCAGAAGCCCCCTGCCTGCCCCCCAAGGCTCGGCCACGGCAGCTTCAGCCCTTGCTGAGCGGGCGCCGGGGCGTTCCTAGATACGGGCTCGGTGGGGTCTTCCCCTCCCCAGGGCGTCGGCACGTACGTAGATGCGGGTGGGGTCGAAGGGGCACTCGTGGGAGATCTGTATCAGCTCCATGTTGGCGAAGGTGCAGGCGGCCAGCAGGGTGTTCCCTTTGTTGGCAAAGGTGAAGATAATGGAGACGGCCAGCCCCAGGGAGCAGAAGAGGGCGACCAGGGTGCTGCTGATGCTGAGGGAGAAGACGGCCCACTTCTGCGGCGAGGGAGAGACACCGTTTACAGCCAGGGCTGGGGGGCAGGCAGCCAGGAGCCACCCACGGAGGCTGCTGCATCCCTCCCACGGCCGGGCCCCAGGGAATGCGGTCGCCCCGTGGGCACGTGGTGCGAGCACAGGCCTGGGAGCCGCCTGCCACTGGCCAAATATCTTCTATGCAACATCCCTGATTTGCCACCCGCTGTCCCACCCCACCCCTCCCCCCAACAGCCTTCCCGCGCGAGTGAGTCACCCTGCACTGCGCCCCTGGACAGACTCAGCCTCAGTTTCCCCGGATGGAGAATCACGAGGTTCATTTCAAAGTGGGCCAGTACGTAGGCCTCCCCTCCTGCAGCCCCAATGTTTTCCTGGGGTGGGTCCTCCATCGCCCCTAGACATGGGGGCCACTCTCCTCCCACTTCCCCAGCCCTACAGCCTGTTCTGGGCTTTGAAGCTGGCGTGGAGCCACTGTACCGTGTGTGACTAACCCGGGCATGCAGCTCCCTCTGGGTGGGGCTCGGAGCTGCACCCTCCCCAGGCAAGCTCCCAAGCCGAAGTTCAAACAAATCTGTCCCCTGGATCCTGCTAGAGGGGGAACGTGCAGCGAGCCGAGAGGCTGAACGGGCTCCTCCCTAGACAGGGCGAAACCAGGGCCCTTTCCCCAGCAGAGTGCTGCCTTTTCTGGGGCACGGCGGGACCTGGGGGGAGAAGGGAGCCGTCCTTACCAGGGCAGTTTGGGAAAGGTATCGGGACAGCACAATGGCCGCGATGCCGCAGGAGATGGTCTGCAAAGGAAGCGGAGAGAGCAGTGGAGGGGTGCCCTGCTAGGTTAGGTATGACAGGCCCGCAGAGCCGCGGGGGCGGGGCGGGGTGTGGCTGTCGTCTCACCCCCCCCCCCCTTTCCCCTCTCGGCCATTCGCTCACTTGTGTCAGTTCCCTCCAAAATCTCAACTTCCCAGCCCTCCGTTATAGACGCATGGCCCCCGAGATGGCCCCCCTGGGACACGGGGGATCCCACCTCCATTAGAAACCAGGTTCAAAAGGCCCAGGGGACAGCCTGGCTCGGCTTGAGGTGTGAACTAGGCACGGCCCCTCCAAGAGACCTGGGTGGCTCTCGGAATGGAGACGCACAGCGTGGCCTGCTCGGCCAAGCCCTAGGGCCTGGCCTCAGCGCAGAGGCCCAATGCCTTGCACTAGGGGGCGCCCTGGGGCCTGGTCCTTAGCACAGAGGCCTGGTCCCTTGCACTAGGGGGCGCCCTGGGGCCTGGTTCTTAGCGCAGAGGCCTGGTCCCTTGCACTAGGGGGCGCCCTGGGGCCTGGTCCTTAGCACAGAGGCCTGGTCCCTTGCACTAGGGGGCGCCCTGGGGCCTGGTCCTTAGCACAGAGGCCTGGTCCCTTGCACTAGGGGGCGCCCTGGGGCCTGGTCCTTAGCGCAGAGGCCTGGTCCCTTGCACTAGGGGGCGCCCTGGGGCCTGGTCCTTAGCACAGAGGCCTGGTCCCTTGCACTAGGGGGCGCCCTGGGGCCTGGTCCTTAGCGCAGAGGCCTGGTCCCTTGCACTAGGGGGCGCCCTGGGGCCTGGTCCTTAGCGCAGAGGCCTGGTCCCTTGCACTAGGGGGCGCCCTGGGGCCTGGTCCTTAGCGCAGAGGCCTGGTCCCTTGCACTAGGGGGCGCCCTGGGGCCTGGTCCTTAGCACAGAGGCCTGGTCCCTTGCACTAGGGGGCGTCCTGGGGCCTGGTCCTTAGCACAGAGGCCTGGTCCCTTGCACTAGGGGGCGTCCTGGGGCCTGGTCCTTAGCACAGAGGCCTGGTCCCTTGCACTAGGGGGCGCCCTGGGGCCTGGTCCTTAGCGCAGAGGCCTGGTCCCTTGCACTAGGGGGCGCCCTGGGGCCTGGTCCTTAGCACAGAGGCCTGGTCCCTTGCACTAGGGGGCGCCCTGGGGCCTGGTCCTTAGCACAGAGGCCTGGTCCCTTGCACTAGGGGGCGTCCTGGGGCCTGGTCCCTTGCACTAGGAGGTGCTCTCACGCCTGGTTCCGCCTTTTCCACACTAGCTTCCCGTGTCCGTTCCAAGTCTTGTTGCAGCTTGCCCCAGCTGAGGGCCAACACACCAGCAAGGGCCATGTCCTCCTGAGGCAGGGCAGAGTGGAGACCGTGTGGCTCTGAACAGGACTGAGCAGCCCCCTGCCACCAGGGTGACAAGCCTCCAGCTCCACACCTCAACCTCACGGAGAGGCCGCCGCCCAGGCTCTGCGGTCCCAGCAAGCTCCGTGGTTTGCCTGCCTTCCCCCCACTGCCCTACCGTCTGCTTCACTGGCCTCGTGCCTCCTCTTCCCCCCCCCCCCGGTATCCCAGACCCACTGCTGTAACACGAGGAGGGGATTTTCCACCCTGCTTTACGCCTGTCCCACCTTCTGCCTTACTCCTGGCCCTCTCCTGCTCACCCCTACAGAAATCCATTCACAGCCACCCTTAGCAGCCAGCCTCCAGGAGAACCATCGCATCGGCATTCACCACAGTAAGGTGCCAGCTCGCAGGGCCCGCTGGGACCGTTTAAATGCCGATGTTATTAAAAGCAAAAGGAGCCATCGATTCTCCCTGCTGCGTCACCATGAGCTTCAGCGGCCAGAGTGTGCTCTAGCAGTTAGAGTTCGACGCGGCTCCGTGAGCCCTTCCGACGGGCTGGCTCGCAACAGGGGCTGCATCTTGCCTGGGGCAACCTGGCTCCGGGGAGTCTCTCCCACCCCTCATTATGGAGGGAAGCACAACACCGACTGTTCTGCAAGGGCCTGGTATCATCCACATCACGAGGGTTACCAATCCGACTGGCTGGTGCTGGCTTGACAGCGGCTGAGGTCAGTTTAAGAGCGCGCGGAGGGTGCGCGAGGAACCCCCTGGCAAGGAGAGACTGCACAGACAGTCCCTATCCCAAATAGCCATCTGCCTAGGATCAGGCTTCGGGTGTCAGGCTGGGGACCCGCAGGGAGGGAAGAGACCCGAGCGCTCAGGCCTGGATGTGGCAGCGGAGCGGAGGGTTTTCTGATTCAAGATCAGAGGCCGGATCTGGTTTCCATAAAGAGCAGCAATACACTGAAGGTGGGAGCGGGATCTCTGGCCATGCAGGGGCCAGGCTCAGCCGAGTCGGGCACTTAAAGCCAACTGCCTTCCCCCCGGACAGCCCCTCCTGAGTAACTTGGTCAGCCCTGGGAGGCAGCCAAGCAATGGCTGCTGCTCCCCTTAGGGGGAGGCGTTAACCCCCCACCCAAAAGCAGGCTCAGTGTTAAGGGAAGAGCCGTCTTTACACGCACGCTCCGCTGGTCCCAGAAGGGTCTCCCATCAGTCGGCCTCTGCTTCAGCCAGGGGCTTCCCAAACGCCTGCAGCCTGGGAAAAGATGGGGGTTTCCCTGTCCCCAGCTTTAACCTACTATATTCCCTGCCTGACCCTAAACCCACCGAGGGGGCCACACCAGTGGCCCTCCATCATCCCAGTGGGCTGCGAGATTGTCACCAAGACGGTCTCCCAGGACAGGATCGTTTTGCTCACTGCACCTGCGCACCTCGAATTTAGGGGGGATGCCGATTGCACCGTAGCGGCGCTGGGATTGGCTGTGGAGGGAGCCCCCGGTGCTCACAGCGCTGGGTGCAATCCACACCCAGCTCCCTTCACGGGCCCTGGCTTTACGGGCGGGTCACTTTAGTGATACCAGTAGGAAAAAACCTACATATATGGAAACCGGTGGAACTGGCAACCCTGCACGTGGGCAAAAAAAGCCTCGTGGGCCGCGCATAGAACCCCGATGGGCTGCAGGTTGCCCACCAGTGCCCTAAACTGCATCTTATGGGCCATCCACTCCCCTCCCTCCTAACAAGCCTCCTCTGCCCCCATTACCCACTCCGCCCCCTAGCCTCCCCCTGCCCGAACGTCGCAGCTCACGCGCCAGAGGAGCCGTACCAGGAGCGCCGAGGTCACCGAGACGATGTTGGAGATGGCGTACTGCAGGGAAATCACGTCCTGCGGGTTGGCCACGTAGCGCAGCACAGTCCCGTGGACGAGGGCGCCGGAGATGAAACTGAGGTGGCCGATCACAATCAGGATGA
The DNA here is from genome assembly GCF_052426305.1 of Pelodiscus sinensis. Classification (NCBI taxonomy): domain Eukaryota; kingdom Metazoa; phylum Chordata; order Testudines; family Trionychidae; genus Pelodiscus; species Pelodiscus sinensis. The sequence goes on along the minus strand of NC_143077.1, from coordinate 4,062,722 downwards.
GCCCTGTCTTCATCAGGAGCTTTTGGTAGCCGCTGGGATCGAGGGTGTCTGTGCCGGAGAGAAGGGAGGGGCTCAGGCTGCTGCAGCTCCCGGTAGGTCCACGCAGCCCCATGACGGGCCCACACAGAACACAGCCACGCCGGGCCCTGCCCCGAGGACCTCGCAGCCCAGCTGACCTAGCGCTGCCAGGGACAGAGGCGGCACGGAGGCAGGCAGAGGCCACAAGAAGCGCTATAGTTTCAGGCCCTTGCAGAAATCCTCGCCGGGACTCTGGGGCAGCTGGAGGAGGCTGTCCCAGAGAACTCGCCCGTGGGTGGCAGGGCACAGCTGGGCAGCACAGACAGGACCTGCCAGAGGAGTCTGAGGGCTGGGACCTGTGCCCACGGCAGTGACATACCCAACTAGCGCCCGGGCGAGCGGCGCCGCATTCTGAGACAAGCGAGAGCTTCCGACTGGGCTCGGGTCCTGGAGCCGAGCGACACCAGAGGGCATCGTTCATTGAAGAGAAGGGGGGGATGGAGGGAAGAAAGCAAGGCTGTGTGGGGCTCAGTGCAGCCCCAAGGCACAGAGCACCTGCACTGCCTAGAAAGGCTGCCAGAGGGGCCCCGAGAAGCAACAAGAGAGGAGCGGAGCTGTACTCAGGCTAAACTCTGCCAAACCTCCCTCCACCTCGGGGCTCCTTATCTGTTGGAGCGCTGAGGCCTCTCCGACTCCATTCCCTGTCTCTCCCAGCGGGACGGGCTGTTGGGGGAGCTCAGGTCCCCGGGGCTCCACTCTGCCCTTGGAGCGGGGAGCAGCACTGGCTAGAGCAGGCCCTCCCCAGCTCCCTGACCAGAGACCCCGATGTCTCCAGAGAGCTCTGGCAGGTGGCTCTGGGGCCCCAGAGTGAGCGAGACAGAGAGGGACAAGGAAATGGTCTTTTCAGATGCTTTCTACAAAACAAACAGATTTCTTTAAAGATTAACCACACGTTAACCAGCCAGTGGCAGGGCATCACCGCCCCCTCCCAGCCGGAAAGGGTGTGTGCCAGAGGGTTCCCAGGCCTGCCATAATCCCAGGAGCTGCTCTTTGGGGCAGGGCTTTCTTACCCCTGTTCCTCCGGCCCTCCCTTGTGCAACACTTCAGTGCGGACGGGAGCGCTGCTTTCTGAGCTCACAGAGGTGGGATTTGGGAAACTTTGCTTCTATTTCCAGCACAGTCAGAGACCTGGGGGCCTTGGGCAAGTCCCTTAGCTCGTCCCCACCTGTAGACTGAAGAGGCAAGTGCCAAACTTCTGGAGCCCTGGGGAGAAGGGGCCGGAGAAGCAAGAAGCGCCACCTTGTGGCCTCCGGTGACCGGCTCAGAGGGCTTCCCCTGGAATCCTGCAGGCAGAGCCTGGGCACGCACCACAGCCCTGTGACCTGGACAAGATCTGAGCTTTGTCCCAGGCTAGACCGTCCCCCGGCCTCATCCCTGCAGTCACCTGGCAACCCCCCCAGGATCCTGCCCCAACTGCTGGGGGGGGGGGGGAAGAAGGGGCTGCTCTGTTCCAAGCTCTTAGGAAGGCCTTTGAGAACGAAACCAAATATCACCCTATGCAAATCAGCCCCACCAGTCTCCAGCCCGCCGCTGCCCGCCCCCCTGCAAACCAGCCCACCCGGCAGGACAAGGGTGTGAAATCCCTCCCCCTCCCTTGCACTGGGGTGGCGGGAGCAGGGGGGAGTGGAAGCAAACTCACCCAGTCGACACATCTTGGCAGCTCCTGGATCAGGCCATTGTTGCTTCAGAGAGAATGCGGGTTACAGAGTCTGTTTGCATCCCGGGGAGCCCAGGGGCAGGCCAGCTCCTGGCACTCCCAGCGCCTGCCCTGTGCTCTCTTCCCGCGCAGAGCCCCTCCCGCAGCTATTTTCAATCTGCTCTTCCTGTTTGACTAGCTCCCCCGGCCAGAACAAAGAGCTCAACTCCACCTTTCCCCTGCCCTGGAAAGGTGATTCAGAGCTCAAACCCCACCCACCACAGCTCCCATCTCCTGGCTACTGTGCTTAGCTATGGAAGGTAGGCCTCTCCCACGCACACGGGCCAGACACCACATGCCTCCCTTGTGATCCTGGGCTCAGGATTCCTTGGGGCAGTCTACAGCGCAACAGGACACTGGGGCGAGGGAGCTGGTCCCCCCGAGTAAAGTTAGAACAGAAGCCGCTGCTTAGGGGGTTTATGCCAAGGCAAGTCATTCCTTACAAGGGGCATTTGCCTCCCACCTACATTCAGCTGTAGATCTCTAAGACTACATGGTCTTTTTGCTTGGGGATGGGGAGGAGGGAGATCCAGCCACCCTGCTGACTTCTCCATCTCAGAGGGAGTAACCCTCCAAACCCTATGCCAGGGTGGTAGTTCTATCTACATAGGGCACCATGCCATGTGAGTGCCTGTCCCAGCAACGCTGGCCAGTCTCTCCACTGATTTGCAGCAGGCTGTCCTCAATCACTCAACATTCCTCAAGGAGTGCTGGCTTTAAGGCTCCCCCATCCCTATTACAGCTGAAGTCATGCTAGCAACAGCGTTGCTACGAGGGCTCTACCATGGTTTCCCTGA